>NC_088360.1:45242105-45272105 GCF_034508935.2 Berghia stephanieae
CTCACTCACTCTGTCTCTCCTGCTCTTTCTATAATATTATATCCACTTTTCTCCCCCACCCCTCTCTCTCTCTCTCTCTCTCTCTCTCTCTCTCTCTCTCTCTCTCTCTCTCTTCTCTCTATTATATATATTTATTTGATATTCTACTTCTTTCCTCTTTAAACGCACTCAATATTCCCTAAAACCATTTTGTACCAATCGACCAAAACAAAACAAAAGTATTTTGCTACGGAAACTGCAACTGCAACAGCTTATTCAACAAAATTAACTTTTACTTATTAAAATAGAATAAAAGGCACAACATGATTGGGTTGCCAAAACCTAGATTTAATACTTCAATAGCCGGTTAAAGTTGAAGATTGAACAGGTCTTTAATTGATCATATTTTCAGGTTTTATTTACATGAATGGTATCTCCTCCTCCATGCCTTCTTTTGTATCCATTGGTTTATGCACGAAGATAAAGATGAGTTAACCACAGAACCATCTCTCTTATTGTTGAGATATCTTCTCTTCCCACTTAAATGTTCACTCTATATTGCAAAGGGTTTAAAAATACAATATTGATAAAGTAGGAAAGAAACTAAAGACGTAATTTACTTTAAAACATTTAAAGTCTCCATCTCATCTCACTCCTGTAACAGTGGACTCACTCCTGTAACACAGCTGGCCGTTACAGGAGTGAGCGTTACAGGAATGAAAATCTGAAGATTATATGTTACTTGACACTACAGGAATTGTAATAAATCAATTATTTTGACTTAGCAAGCACCAACATTTACTGATTAAAGGATGATTAAAAGGATTTTGAAAATTCTCAAAATTTGAATGAGAAAAAGCCCGTTACAGGCGTGAGGGTCACGGTAAATACTCATCATTTTGATATAAGTTCAAGCTGGTAATTGAAAAATAGGTAGCTGCACGTTCTTGTTTTGCTTTCAGCATGTGAGGGGAGGAATGTCTTGATGTATTTATGTTGCCAGTCAAATGAATATGATATTTTATGGAAGAAAAACTAGGCGAAATTGACTGTCGTTACAGGAGTGAGTTAAATGTCACCGACAAAAATTGATTCCCAAAACTGACATCAAAATGACCTTTTTTACTAGATTAGAACTTGATAGATATGAATTAATATGGTGTTTCTTTAAAATGAAGCAGGAATAGAAGGAAAATTAATATTGCTGTTTGATTCAACAAAACTTTTAAAAATATATTTTTGTCAACCGACAGGCCATTTTGAGCAGGTGTGGAGTATATAAATAACTGTAGTTTCTTCATACATGGATCAAATTTCTCAATTTTTGGCATCTATGCTTTTCTAACTACATTCTTTAATCACATGCCTTATTGCAATAAAAATATAACAAAGATTCCGAAAGCAAAATATATAATATAATGGGACAGGCATTTGGCACAAAATTAAAAAACACCCACATAGCTCTTGTTTTTTAATTTTTCTGTACATGGTCCCTGTTTTTGTTTTTACTTTTCTGTACAAAGCCACTGCTTTTAAAAATCTTTCTGTAGATAGCCCCTGTTTTTTTAATATTTCTGTACATAGCTCCTGTTTTTTTTAATTTTCTGTACAGAGTCCCTGTTTTTGTTTTTACAGTTCTGTACATAGCCACTGTTTTTTTAAATTTTCTGTACATAGCCACTGTTTTTAAAATTTTCTGTACATAGTCCCAGTTTTTTCCCCGTGTGGTGTCCGGGGTTCCTCAACGGAGAGGGTCAAGAATAGCCCAACGCCAAACAGCGTGTCGTAAAAGGAGACTAATGGTGTGACTCCCCCATTTTTGAGTCACCTGGTCCTCCAGTTTGGGGGTTGTCAGTAGATAGCCCCTGTTTTTAGATATTTCTGTACATAGCCACTGTTTTTTTATTTCTTGTACATAGTTCCCGTTTATAACTTTTACATTTCTGTACATAGCTACTGTTTTTAAAATCTTTCTGTAGATAGCCACTGTTTTTATATATTTCTATACATAGACCATGTTTTTAAATACATTTCTGTACATAGCCACTGTTTTTTTTTAAATTTCTGTAGATAGTCCCTGTTTTTAGTTATTTCTGCACATAGCTACTGTTTTTAAAAAAATTTTCTGTACATAGTCCCCGTTTTTAACTTTTACATTTCTGTGCATAGCTACTGTTTTGTTATCTTTCTGTAGATAGCCACTGTTTTTATATATTTCTGTAAATAGACCATGTTTTTAAAATACATTTCTGTACATAGCCACTGTTTTTTTTTTAATTTCTGTAGATAGTCCCTGTTTTTAGATATTTCTGTACATAGCTACTGTTTTTTTAAATCTTTCTAGATAGCCCCTGTTTTTAGATATTTCTGTACATAGCCACTGTTTTTTTTTAAATTTCTGTACATAGTCCCTGTTTTTAACCTTTACATTTCTGTACATAGCTACTGTTTTTTTAAAAATTTTCTGTACATAGTCCTTGTTTTTAACTTTAACATTTCTGTACATAGCTACTGTTTTTTTATCTTTCTGTAGATAGCCACTGTTTTTTTAAATATATTTCTGTACATAGACCCTGTTTTGTTTTACATTTCTGTACATAGCCACTGCTTTTTTAATTTTCTGTACATAGTCCCTGTTTTTAACTTTTACATTTCTTGTACATAGTTACTGTTTTTTATCTTTCTGTACATAGCCACTGTTTTTTTTCCTGTACATAGTTCCTGTTTTTAACTTTTACATTTCTTTACATAGCTACTGTTTTTTTTATCTTTCTGTAGATAGCCCCTGTTTTTAGATATTTCTCTACATAGCTCCTGTATTTTTAATTTTCTGTACACAGTCCCTTTTTTCACATTTCTGTGCATAGCCACTGTGTTTTTAATTTTCTGTAGATAGTCCCTGTTTTTAAATATTTCTGTACATAGCTCCTGTATTTTTAATTTTCTGTACATAGCCACTGGGAGATGACACTTTCACTTTGTCCTCCTTTGTCTTGTGTGACTTTAATTGTCAATTGATAGATGTTTTTAGCTTCCCATTTTCATTCTTTTTACTGTCGCAAGCGCCGTAAAACCCTTAAAAACAAACAAAACAAAGAACGGACATGTCTTCAACATTATGTACATATTTTTGGGTCTGATAACCTATTTATTGTAATGGACAATACTTTGCGTTGCTTTGATAATATTTCCTATAAAAAATGGAGTCATGACAATTTGGGTTGTCCGACCTGTTAATATCTAACGCCGTTTTTTAAAAAAAATGTTTGTTTATACCCTTTTATAATCCTTTCATATTTAATGGCGCTGGGATAATCTTTAATGTAACAAGTGGCACAAATTTCATAATCTGAAGAATGGTTATGCTGCATGTTATTTTAGAACGCATTTGATTTTAAATATTGAATGCCACCACCACCGCCACGTTTTTAAAACTGACAAGTCTTTTCAATCTAGTCGATGATGATGGTGACGCCTGTTATTTGGTCTTCCATCGGAAAAGACCCTAAATACAAATTTCCCTATGGGATGAATAAAGGAATTAAACATTTTTTTTACTGATTTACTTCTGGTCTGTCTTAGAATGAGATTACTTCGATTCGCCCTAGCCAAGGCTGGATTCCTTGATGGGGAGTTAAAAAGTCAAGTGTATATTATAGGGTTTTTTTTGGGGGGGGGGGTGATATTTTTTTCCCCTGGGTGGGGTTCCTGGCCTCTCATAGTGTGCAGGGAGGCATTTAATGTCTTTGTCATGGAATGAGATTACTTGGTATTGTCCTGACTCTTTCTGGATACCCTGACAGAGAGGGAAATAGTCAAATGTATCAAGTTTTGGGAGATGATACTTTTTTCCTGATAAATCATCTGTTATGCATTGCATTATTTTTTTTGTCAACACAAGAAAAAATAATACACAAACACACACACACACACACACACACAAGGATACTACATCTGTTTCCTCTTTGAATCAATTCCCCATTGTCTTACCTTTTCTTGGATGCATTATTTATTATTCTTCAACTTTTTACTATTCCATTTTCTTCCTTTATACTGGCGCTGATACAACCTTAATGTGTTGGAAGCGCCTTAAAATCCTTAAAAATCAAAACAAAACAGAGCTGTGCTTTTGTCAGGATAAGACATTTAGGTGATCTCAAACTAAGTACACTGATAGTATCGTAGCCATCGTTAACTTATAGCCTGACACATGACGTCAAAATGCCAAAATGTCTTTTGCTACAAAGGAAAATAAATCGTGAGTTGTATTCAATAGTACAACCAATGTAATAACTTGTTTCCATGAGCTCTACTAACGACAACTCACTAGACGCTACACAAACCTAAAAAATGACGTCAAACTGCCAGTCCTAGAGGGTTCTCGCGTAGCCATCGTTATGTTATAGCCTGACACTGAAATCCAAAAGGACTGGCAGTTTGACGTCATTATTTGTTTTTTGCACCGCCTTGTGAGTTGTAGTTAGTAGAGTTCATGGAAACAAGTTTTTTCATTGGTTGAACTATTGAATACAACTCACGATTTGTTTTCTTTTGTGGCAAAAGGCTGGCATTTTGACGTCATTTCTTGGTCAGTGTCAGGTCATAACTTTACGAAGGCCGCGGTTCTAGTGTCGGGTTATTATGTTAACGATAGCTACGTAGTGTGCTCTTGGAATCTACCCCTTTTCTCTGTTTGAACCAGTGTCCCTTTGTCTTACTTTTTCTTTGGTGCTTTAATTGTATTTCTATAACTTTTTACTATTCTATTTTAATCCTTTTTACTGATATGATCTAAATGTGTTTCAAGCGCCATAGTGGGGAGGGAGGCACTTACTCTTCTATCCCCCTATATCTGTTTTCCAACATGCTATCTGTTTTTGTCTTGGAATGAGGTTACTTGGTTTTGTCCTGGCCCTGGCCGGATTCCTAGCTGGGAGGGAAACAGTCAAATGCATAGTTATTGTTTTGGGAGATTATATTTTTTCCCTTGTAAATCATCTCTCTGTTATGTATTTTTTATATTTATTATTTTAATGTATAATGTAAGCATTTGAATGTATTCCTCTTTGTTGGATTTTGTGCTTGTATCCGGATGAGACTTATAGGTGATCTCAAACTAAGTACATTGGTGGTGTGCTCTTGGAATCTACATCTGATCCTATTTGTTCCTATTTCCCCTATGTCTTACTTTCTCTTGGGCGCTTTAATTGTAATTCTAGAACTTTTACTATCCAGTTTTCTTCCTTTCTTCTGGCACTGATATGACCTAAATGTGTTGCAAGCACCGTAAAACACTTAAAAACAAAACAAAAAAAAGAATTTCAAATGGTAAATCATCTCTCTGTTATGTACTGTTACATTCTTTTATAATGGTATGTAAACATTTGAGTGTACGCCTCTTAGTGGGACCTGTGCTTGTGTCTGGACGAGCCTTTAAAAGCTGGGTGGGGTTCTTGACCTCCCATAGTGGGATGGAGGCACTAACTGTGTATTCTATACCCCTATATAATGTTTTCCAACATGCTTTCTGAATTTGTCTTGGAATGATTTTGTCCTTTCCATGGCGCTGATATGACATTAATTTGTTGCAAGCGCCATAAAACCTTTAAAAACAAAACAACCATTCTATCCCCTTAGATCTGTTTTTCAACTTGCTGTCTGTCGTTGTCTTGGAATGAGATTACTTGGTATTTGTCCTGGTCCTGGCCGGAGTCCTGGCTGGGAGGGAAACAGTCAAAGCATAGTTATTGTTTTAAAGATGACAGTTTTTCTCTTGTAAATCACCTCTCTGTTATGTATTAACATATTTGTTATTTTGAATGTATAATGTAAGCATTTGAGTGTATTCCTCTTTGTTGGATATTGTGCTCGTGTCCGGATGAGACTTACAGGTAGTGCCGCGCTGAGGACCGGACCGAGGACCGGTCCCACGGTCTTTTAGCTGTGAACCGTGGTCCAGTCCCAAAGAGGAAGACCGCCGGCGGTCCTCACTTCTTATCACCTTTCAACGGTCTGGCGCCATACTACTTCCCCAGCGATTCGTTGCCTCGGTCCTTTGCCTATCTTCCACCAATCACCACCCATCCCACTTAATTAATCGCACCCACCCCCTTTGCCATACACTAAACGACACAGACGACCATAGAGGCAGACGACCACCTCCCTCCACTCCGCAAACCGCCCTTTCGTGTGTGAGATGGGGGGAACAGGAGGCGCACGCCTTGGACGATTCCATTATACGGGGTAAATTTCAAAATTTACTACACCATAATGATCGCAATGACAATGATCTATGATGAAGGCATGACCCCTCTTCTCTAATGGGTTATTGTTTGAAATGTATGTGACTACTAAAGATGTGTGTGTGTGTGTGTGTGTGTGTGTGTGTGTCGAACCTAGAAAGTTGCAAGTCTGATTTTTTGTTTTCTTTTGTCCATCTCTTGTCGCCACTCCTTTCTATCGCATTGTTGTCATTTAAAATAATACAATAATATTAAAATTTCGTTTGGTGTTTTAACTAATCAAGTAATATGAGTTTCATTAGTTTCTTCCGTCCAAAAAAAACAGTTATAACGTCTGTATTTTTAAAAGGTCCAATAGAATATTTGGGGACCCCGATAGCTCAGTTGATAGAGCACTCTCTTTATACGCAAAGGGCCAGAGATCGATCCCGGGTGCAGTCGATTTTTTTCTGAATCCCTGTCTACTCAGCAATGAATGGGTAGCTGAGTTTGTTAGATCTGGCGAAAAGTCACCATCGACCCCTCTTATCACCTCATCCACCCCCTCTTATTATAACTTCACGTCTCTCTCTTACTCTTCAATGCTCGCTGCCCTCTAATGTGTGTGTGTGGGGGGGGGGGGGGGGGGGGGGGGGGGGTAGGAGGGTGGCGTGTGTGTATCAACGCCACGAACAACTCGATCAACGCCTTGGGCGATGCCATTATCTCCGTTAATGGGGATAAATTTCAAATTTTATTAAATTATCGAAGTAACAATGAAGTACGGTGAGCAAATAAAGAAGGCATCACCCCTCTTCTCTAATTAGGTTACAATTTGAAATTAGTGTGACTACTCCGTGTGTTTTACTCCTGTAGGCCACGGTTTTCATCGTGTAGCGGTCTTTAACGGTTCAAGAATGAACGGACCGGTCTAGAGACCGGTCCTTGCGGTCTTCATTTCCCAATGACCGTAGGACCGTGGTCCTTAAGCTTGCCAAGGACCGCCCCGCACGACTTACAGGTGATCTCAAACTAAGTACATAGGTGGTATGCTTTTGGAATCTATATCTGATCCCTATTTTTTCCCAGTTTCCCTTTATCTTATTTTCTCTTGCTTTAATTGTAATTCTAGAACTTTTTACTAGCCCATTTTTTCCCTTTTTACTGGCGCTGATATAACCCAAATGTGGTGCAAGCGCCGTAAAACCATTAAAAACAAAGTGATTGAGGGTGGAATTGTTAAGCAACATAGCCTTGCACATCTTGCTTTTCACAGGAAAACTGCTACATCATCGTTAAATTAATATTCAATTTATAAAGAGAGGAAGTTCTGGTGTGTCAGAACTATTATAAGAACAATAAATGACATTGGATCAGGGGCGGTTGCTGGCTGTTTATTTAAGGCAGCATGGATCGGAAACATTCTCTCACCGTACTCGGGTGTAAAATGATTATCCGAGCGGAAGCAGTGTCTGTGTTGGAGGAAAAGGTTATCTCGCCCAACAGACATCATGTCTCGTCTTCGTGTTGCTATTGGCTTAGGAGCCCTTTTTAAGTACTTGAGCTCACTCAGTGAATATTGCGCAATATCAATGTTCTAGTGGGTTTATTTTTTTAGAATGTGTGTATATTTTTTGTGTGAAAAAAAGGGGGGGGGGACATGTGTGGTTTGAATTCTAAAGAGATGCACTCACGTAACTGGCATTTACGTTGGGCATATATTATGTAAAAGAGGTCCATTTGTCGATCTGCCTCGAGACAAAAAAATGTATATCACGCGATCACTGAAGTCTATGGATCCTTTCATAGTTGTTTCGGTACGGATTGCGATACAAATCTGTGCATTGAGATTTGTGAATATCATTATTTAAAAAAGAACAACATGACAACAGCAATTACGAGTAGACTGCTATATAAAATTTCTTCCTTCGAATATCAACTGTGATAACAGTCATTAATAGAAGGAATAGAAAATCCAACCTCAATGCACTACTTATCTACTCCAAAGACAATAACATAACTACAAGTTGAACTACTGTATGTGTCGGGATAATGGTGCTCTACTCGGTGAATGATTTGTGTAATATTCGTATTGATGATTAAAATCCATTTGAGCAAAACGAATAGCAATAAAATCTATATTTATTGTAATTTTCTTCTTACGTATGTTTTGATTATCACAAATCTGTTCTTCCAATGATAAAACTGATATGGTTTTGACTTCTGCCAAGTCAGGCCTCAAGGTGTGCAAAACCAAATTTGTCGGCTTGACCTAGTTATTTATTTAGCAGTAATGAGTATCAGTTGTTTGTGGTGGGAAGTAGATAACTGTGGTTTTAAAACAGAAGAAAACAGTCTTTTATAGATAGTATGCGCTTGGCTAAGAAGCTCCAACATTGCCATCCGGAAGTATAACGGACCAACACACTATGTACGTTTATAATCTGAGTTAAGTAGGATTACTCATAAATGCGGATGGCAAAAAGCAATAACAAAGACCTGAGTGACGTCAACTTCATACTATCTACTATCTACATAAAATAGTTGGGCGGCCTGTTGACTTTTTGGTTCATGGTAACCCCCATACCCCACCCTCAGATCATTGTCGCACGTCATCTCGCCTCGCGTGAGGCAACAAGAAAAAGAGAGCCGTGTGTGATGACGCACAACCTTCGTACAGAAGGTACAAGTACTTATCATGGCTAGTCTAGTAGGGCAGGACTCGCGAGTGTTAACGAAAAGCAGCATATGCAAAAATTGAGACGAAAAGCAGTATCTGCTAAATCTGAAAAATATAGGGCGGCACAAAACAACTTCGCTTAATAGACCGACCGCCAGTGCAGATCACAGTTTTGGAGGATTTTTAAAGATAATTTGGTGCGAAAGAAACCCCCAACAAATGAAACAAAACAAAGCAAAACAAAACAAAAGACAAGAGCAAGGCATGCTTTATCAACTGCTGACTACTGACATTTAAATCTCTCTCTGTTATCCTTCAACATACAAAGCCGTAAAATAGGACAGTGGGGAGTTAAGCAGCCTGGCTTTTGTTCTGAGACTGTCCTGAGATTACTGCCATATATTGCTTGTGATTTGGAAGCATTTATTACTAGTCTGTTTGAGATGCCAGTGCCTGCTTCTCCATCTTGCTTCCTATGTAGGTAGATTGTTCAGCAAATTGGGGGTGGTTTCCGTCGACTTTAATAGGATTTAGATTATTGATATTCAAGGTCATCACTTCGGTTTTGGCAAGTCTGATCTTCAAGCCCGCAGCTTTGCAGAGAGGATGAGACAGATGGGTTAGAGTGTTATTTTGGGAGGGAGGAGGGAGGTTTGGTTTTGTTTTTTGAGGGTTTTTTGTTCTTGCAAGGGCATTGTGTGTGAAATATATATATATATTATATATATATATATATATATATATATATATTATATATATATATATATATATATATATATATATATATGTTATAAAAACAAAAACCATGAAATGATAGTGCTCAACGTTTGGATAAAAGGAGCTATTTATTAAATATTTCAAGTGTAATTATGATTAACTTCTACAATATTGTTTCGAGCATTCGCTCTCATCAAGAAGTGAAAAAAAAAAACATTATCTCTCAAAAAGGGTATTATTCATTTGACTCTCTCTCTCTCTCTCTCCATCTCTCTCTCTCTCTCTCTCTCTCTCTCTCTCTCTCTCTCCATCTCTCTCTCTCTCTCTCTCTCTCTCTCTCTCTCTCTCTCTCTCCTGCTAAAGATTCCGTCAGACCAGGAAAAAAACTCTAGATATTTCAATCAAGACAAAGACAGGGAGCAACATGGAAAGGGAAAACAGATATGGGAGATAGATGGCACAGAAAGTGACCTCCCACCTACCATGCGAGGTTAGAGGAACCAACATTATTATTATTATTATTATTATTATTATTATTATTATTATTATTATTATTATTATTATTATTATTATTATTATTATTATTATTATTATTATTAACTTCAAGTACCTAGGAGGTCGGACCCAAAGCAGTTCCTCTGATATTTCTGTCAGAAAAGCATTCGCTTGGAGTGCCTGTCACAAACTAAGGAAAATCTGGAGTTCAAACCTACAGAGGGAAATAAAGAAGAGACTGTTCCTGGTAACGGTAGAGTGAGTGCTTCTATATGGAGCAGCGACATGGACTCTTACTAAAGCCCTTGAGAAGCAACAGGACGGCTTCTACACCCGTATGCTGCGGATGGCCCTCAATGTAAGCTGGAAAGAGCACATATCAAATGAAGAGATCTACAGTGACCTCCCCCCAGTGACCTCGAAGATTCAAAAGAGAAGACTGAGACTTGCGGGGCACTGCTGAAGACACAAGGAGGAGATTGCAAGCAGTCTTGTGCTATGGGAACCACATGATGCTGAGCGAACCAGAAGCAGAGGCAGGCAGAATAAAACTTACATTGACTGTCTGCTATGTGACACAGGAATGGACAACACCCGGGAGCTGCGTACGCTTATGGAGGACAGGACAGAATGGCGAAGACTTGTGGCTCATGTTGGGCGCCCCAAGGGGTGGCCTAAGTAAGTAAGTATTATTATTATTAATTGTCTATTTTAAGTCATGATAATTTCATTGGTAGAAAGCATATAAATGCCCAAGGAGAGTGAGACACTTAATAGCAGCATGGCTCTTAATATAAAATAAATAATAAAATAAATAAAATTCCCCTTTATCTATCCGGTAGGGTAAATTTGTATTTAGGGTCTATTCCAAGATAAGATTGGAATAACTGAGCTAGGGCGAGTTGACTTGCTCAAGGCCACACAGCGCAGCAGGTACTCGAACTCGGTACCTTTTGGATACAAAGCGAAGACCGTACTGCTGAGCCACGCTGCCCCGGGTATAAAAAATATTGTATTTTCATAAAAAAATAAAAAAATAGAAGATTACAATGCGAACAATAAATAATAATCAGATGAAATTCGTTCACTATTCGTTTTGGGGTTTAATGTTACGCTATGTTCCTTACTCCTTTATTCATTTATTCAACCAACTATTAAACGATTATTTCGAATCCACCAATGCTATCATTGGATTGAACATTTAGCAAATCAACATGTAGCTATTTAAATCTTTAATTTTCAAATTCCCCATCCCCTATGCCTATACCAACTGCCACATGAGTATATTTTGGCCAGCTCCCAAAGGTGCACTCTTCGCAAATTGTTAACAATGTTTGCTCAGTAGTCAAAACAATAAATTACTGTTGACACAGCACTGGTAATATCATTAAATCAGATTAATTAATTGGAAACGTTATAGGTTGTCCTGTTCTGGCGATCGAGCCAATTTAAACATGACCGATTTGATTGCTATGGACTTCAGTGAGGACACATAAATGATTTGCAAGGGTTAATATTCCTAAGTAACGAAGTAGACATAGCAATAACAGATGAGTAATGAATGAATATCGAGGCGGAAGAAGAAACCAATATTTCTTCTTGTTTACAAAAATCAGCGCAGTCATTCACCTATCCTTTCATAGACTGGATCTAAGATTCACATATACAAAAATTGTATTTCAAGAGTTTTAGTCAAGATCAATCATCATTGTATATGAATACTAGACTATGCTCTTGAATTCTGATAATTTTACAGTTAAATCTTTGGGGGTTAATGTATGCTCTAAAAAATCGATGATTGTGTGATCCCTTCGTGCACTATTTCGGATCTGATAGTCAAAACCTTATTTTGATATTGTTGTAATGAAGAATTTTCCGCATTGGTTAAAGACGACGTGTACTTATTATATTTGCAGGTCTGGTAACCCAAATAGTTATTGGCTCATTGTTGTAATAGAAATACTCTCAAACCAACGCAAACGATCGTCCTTTGTTAAACGGAGCCCATAATTGCGCTTGGTTATCAGACCTGCAAATATGTGCACCTAGGTTAAAGAGTATTTCTTTCAAACAATAAGACCATTGAAATTTTGATCAAACAGACCAGGCATGTAGAATAGTACGATTTATTATTCTGGAACAACTTGTGTACAAAACAAAACGCGCCAGTAAAACGGAAGATGGTAGGAGAAAAGTTGTAGATCTGAAGAGGCCTTCCGAAAATAAACATCTTTATCCTTTCCGTTCACTCAAGAGTCGAGTGTTGTCAGCAGATTATGCTATCCTAGTAATATGTAATCATCTAGTCACTGAGTACACATATTGAATTTGCTTAGAAGAAAGAATAATGAAACTAACCAATCCTGGAACTTACATCCAATTTAATACAGACTAATTATCCTCTCTCCTAATTATCTGTAATTCTTATTTATTTAATTAGTAAAATAAGCGAAATACATTTTTCTTTTAACGGAGCAGATAATAGCATTTAATCATTTAGTCACTGATTAAGCACAGTGGCCTTTGACTTTGCTTAAGGAAAAATAATAAAATTAGCCGACCGGACCACATATTTCCAATCTATCAAACAATACTTCTCTCTCCAAATTGACTATAGAATTTCCCCCATTTTCCTTTTCAATGAGTTGGTAGACGCTATGGCTAAGTGGCAGGCATGAAGTCGAATTTTGGTCTCTCCTTTGAGTTGAATAAAGGAGAAATCCGAATCGTCCAAAACATTCGTCTCTATTGAAAAAACAAACTGGAGCCGACATTCTGCCTCATCCTTGTTTGCCTTTATAAAAAACTGATGACAACAACAATAACAATAAAAAGTCCGACTTTATTTCAGGAAACCCATTTCCAGGTTTCTCTTATTGCATGACTCCACACAACTTAGATGTCATTGTATACTCATGACATTATTGCCTTATGCCACTCCCTCCTATCGTCCATTGATTTCTTTGGTCCTGCTGGTTGTATAGCGGATCATCTCACTCGACCAACTTGTGGAGATAAGTACGAGCCAAATATAAACATGTTAACCTTATTTGATCATAAGGAGCAGATAAGCCCTATGCAAGGTTACAGATCTCCAAAAATGTCCATATAATCGGTTTAATAATAATAATAATAATAATAATAATAATAATAATAATAATAATAATAATAATAATAATAATAATAATAATAATAATAATAATAATAATAATAATAATAATAATAATAATAATAATAATAATAAAACCTTGTTTCATCCTTTCGGAAGCTCTTTAAAAAAAATTAAATTGAAAATATACATAACCAGACAATAGTCCAAACAAGGATAGAAATTGATCACACATGACTATAAATCAAGTAGAAAAAATGGTAAAGTATTAGACATATAACACACACGGGGGCCAGCGCCAAAAAATAGAGATATAATATTGTGTAACTAAACTGGACAACATCTTGAAGAATACAATTAATTTATATGAACAAAGTATCAGATATTATGTAGGAGTTTACCAGGCCCTGAAAATAGGCCGTTAAGTCAAAGTAAATGTTTTTTGAGAATTGAATTGTTATTGTTTCTCAACATGTAAGCAACATAACTCTAATAATATGTTAGTTGAGAAATAGATAAGTTGTCGAAGTCAAATTCATCCTAACAAAATTCCAAATTTCAGCAGAGAATGAGGGAAAGTAGTGTCTTATTATGTTAGCTCTTGCACTATAATATTTTGAATAGGGCTCTGGAATTTTAAATAAAAATCATCTGAAGATTTGAACTTTTATTGTTTTCTAGACGTCTTGGAAAATCTCATTGATAAATGAAGCAACTATACAAAATTCTACTTAAAACTGGAACATTTATATAGCGCAATATCCACTAAACCTGCTCAAATCGCTTTACAATAGCGAAACTTCACATGTAGGACGAAACATGACGCTTGTTAGGCGACATTACACTGAGACAACGCTGTTAACGCCAAGGTATTCATTTCCACCTGAACAATGTGAGTGAAGTTGAGTAAAAATCCTTTTTCAAGGACCAATCTATGAGCCGGTCAGAGCGGATCTCGACTCCTGGACCTCTCGATCCAAAGGCGAGAGTCATACTTGACCACATAGTCGCAAAACACATTGGTGAGCAGGTATCCGTAAAGGTTAAATGTTTGATCATGATGCAGTGCCAAAGCAGAAAGGAAAAATATCAACAACAACACCAACAACAACAACACCACCACCACCACCACCAACAACAACAACAACAACAAACCCACCTAAAAGATCAGCTGCCTTTACCCTCAATACTCCATGGCGGTATTTTTTTTTAATTGAAAAAAAGGTCAATTAATTGCTCCTGTGAAAGTGATTTTCCTATGGTCCAAATGAAACAATAACAAGGTTAAGTCGTATAACAGTATGTCATTTTTAACCAGTTAACTGCCGTACCCTGGAACAATTCGTATTTTAAAAATTTGGCCAGAGAACTCGTCCTTCAAACATCGATCGGTTTAAATGACCTTCATCTTGGCAAAGGGGGTCCCGATAGCTCAGTTGGTAGAGTACTCGCTTCACACAGTCGAGATTTTTTTCTCACCCCCTCCCCCTGTCCACCCAGCAGTGATTAGGTAGCTGGGTCTCTTAGATCTGATGGAAAGTACTTTGCGATAGACTAGCATAGCATCCTATCCAAAGGGTAGCAAGCAATTGCTATTATCCGTTTCAGGCTATAGAAACCGGGATAGATAAAATCAGGCTCCGTGGGCCTAATGGCTCGGAAGGACTACTACTACTAAGTATTGGCAAAAATTCTCAAACCTGGGACATCGCAAGGGTCATTTAAATCGATCGGTATTTGAAGGAGGAGTTCTCTTGCCACATTCTTAAAAAGGAGTTTTTACAGGGTACGCCAGTAAACTGGTTAATTAATAAACACAAACAATTCTTGTGCATCAGTAGCATTTCCAGGGAACAATTGCGTTGGCGGCTTCATTGTTAGATGGAACGAATTATGGGAACAAAGCGGTTAATTGTCTCTTGGAACAATCCATAAGGCAGTTCGTTTTAAGTAAGGCAAATACGATATTGTGATTTGAAAGATTATAAATACAAATGGAAACAATATGGCTGTATTCTTAAAAGATAAAGAGATTTTAAAAATTTAATCAGAAAACTCTCAAACTCGGACGTCAACAAATCCAATATCTCAAGGGGTTATGACAAAATGAAAGACATTTTAATCGATCAATATTTGAAGAACGAGTTATCAGGTCAAATTTATTATAAAAATATGTTGGTTTTTTTGTTCTTCAAAATTACCGCTAAATATGAGACAAATCAATTGATATAGCCGTGCATTGATAAAACATTTTAACTATAATTTGGGTTGCCTCTTTATCAACAAAACAGGATGAATTAAACAGGAAATTTCCTGCCCCATCAATGTTTTTGTTTATTCAACTTAACAATGCCACTACCACATTATCTCATTCATCTGTAGTGTTTACTTCATCCTGTTTTGTTGATAAAGGGGAAACCCGAAACGTTCATATTATCTGTTTTCGTATATTGAATTAAAGCTTACATCCAATTTGACATTGCTATTTATTTCTTCGAGCTTCGAGCAGCAACATTTACATTACCCAGACTTATACTGTGCAATCACAGCTGTTTTTAAAAAGCTAAAATTCAAATTAAAGAAAAAGAAAAACCCAACATCAGTCTTGTAAACATTAACAAATATAATATCAAGAGTTAACATTTATTAATATTGAAAAAAAAAATGAAAGCCATGAAAGTTCAATTAAACATTTAAAAAACTGGACGACAGAAAATAAATTGATTGTTTGGACAATATTTTTTTTTCCAATATTTATCTTTGATATTTTTCAAAAATAGACATTGCGACCCACAGTTTCAAAAATAGGATTTCTTGTGACTCTGCTCTATATTACTTTACTCCTATTTTAAAAAGGTATCCAGGATTACAATGTTTTATCAGGCTACGTGATGTACGATAATTTGCCGTCATGAAACGATGCCCGACTTAAAGAGTTAAAAGAAAAAGAAATAAAGACCTTTCCAAACAATAAAAAAAATTCTATAGTCTGAATTTCTATTGAACGTCTGAGTGTAAACGTTTATAATACCTTTTTCTCTTATGTCGAAGCAATTGAAAGCCTCCGAGTAATTGTAATCGGTACGACCCCAAAGACAGAATAATTATTTAGATGTGACAATTGTTGCTACGAAAATACGACACAATTCTTTTAGTACGCTTGGAAAATGCTTAATTGGTTGGAGTCGAGATGTACATATATTATGCAGGTCTGACATCCAAACATCCTTATGGGCTTAGTTTAACATTGTTCTAATAGACAATTTTTTGCGTCGTTTTTATATTTCCATTACAACAATGATCCCATAAAGAATTGGGTTGGGAGACCTGCAAATAATTACACGTTGGTTGGAGTGCACTGTTTTCATAATGCGTTTATTGCCACACATTTTGGTAATATTCAAACATTTTGAAAAAGAAATATGACCCGCCACCACAAAACGGTAATATGTTGGGGAAACAAGGTGCCAACAAATGATTTAAACGTAAAAAAAATGACTAAGTAGATTGAGATTATAGCGTTTATACTTTTAATAAACTATACCTATTGCACTCAATAAAACGTTGAAATCTGAAAAAGTGTGAAAAAAATCAAACAGCGCTAGACAAATAAGATTTAAAAATACAAGAAAAAAAAAACCATCCCAAAAAAATCCGCTGTCCTCGACTGAGTGTCTAATTTTTTGGGATGGATTTTTGTCTTGTACTGTTCAGATATTTATCCCTAAGATAAAGAACTAAACAAATGTGTATGGAAGACAAAGCAAGAAAGAAAAATACAAGAAAAAAAAAACAATCCCAAAAAATCAGTCGACTTCGACTGGAGATCGAACCTCAGACCTTCTGATAAACAGTCGTTTACACCCGAGTACGGTGAGAGAATTAGAGTAAAGAGGCTTTTCCAAGAACTCAACTATGCGCCGAGTGAGGCTTGAACCCAAGATCTTCCGATCAGAAAGCGAGGGTCATACCACTAGACACCAAAAGCCGCACAATTCTTTATCTGACACCTGCGCCATCTTCTTAATTTCTTAATTTGATATTTATCCCTAATTTGTCACATCGATATAGAGATATAGATAGAATGCGCTTGGCCAAGGAGTTCACAACATTGCCATCCGGAAGTATAACGGACCAACACACAAACTCTGTGTAACCATGAACTTTTATAGTCTGGTTAATACAGTTTGGTGAGAACAACTCACAAACGCGGATGGCAAAAACAATAACAAAGGCCTGAGTGACGTCATCTGCATACTATCTATAATCGAAGCCACCCGAGGTCCCAGATTTGAGAGGATTTTTTCTCTACCAAGATGAGGGTTGTTCTAATCGATCACATTAGAAGGACGAGTTTTCTATCCAAATTTTCAAATATGTGTTTTTCCATATTATTAACTCGTTAAATGAGTAATAGATAGTATGCGCTTGGCGATGAAACTCACAACATTTCCATCCGGAAGTATAACGGACCAACACACAAAACTATGTGTAACCTTGGTCGTTTATAGTCTGGATAATACAGCTTAGTGAGAATTATTCATAAACGTGGCTGGCAAATAACAATAACAATGACCTAGGTGACGTCACATTCTTTATATCTATAGATTGAACGAATGTGACGTCAATTAGCTCTTTGTTATTATTTTTAGCCAGCGATTTTTATGACTGGTTCTCACTGAATGTTATTAATCAGACTATAAACATTTATAGACAGTATGCGCTTGGCTAAGAAGCTCATAACATTGCCATTTGGAAGTATAACGGATCAACACACAAAACGGTGTGTAACCATGAACTTGTATAGTGTGGTTGATACAGTTTAGTGAGAAATACTCATAAACGTGGATGGCAAAATACAATAACAAAGGCTCGAGTGATGTCATCTTCGAACTATCTATAGTTACTCATAGTTCTGTGTGTTTGTATGGTGATATCCAGCTGGGGGATGTTATGAGTTTTTGTTTTTAATATACGCATAGAAACAATACACTAAGACTCTTCAACAGTCGTAACGTCACTTCCTTCCTAATGACGCATGGTAACTTAGTAACACTGGCTCTAAACTATTGGAACATGGCGGACGCCCGTATGAAATATTTCTCCGGCGAGCATTAAAGCGTATCCAGAGGGGAAAAAAAAAACATAAATTTGATCATGTTTTGACTTTTACACATTCTGATCACAAGGCATATGAAAAGTTCTAGCCAGCATGAAGAATATAAAATAATGATTTTCTTTGTTTAGAATCAAGATGGCCGCCGTTGCCGTGACATCAGACTATTGAATCCAATTTGCTGTCATAAAGTGAAAAAGTCCAGATAATTGTGATCCATCGTCTCAAACAACTACTATGTCAGGATGAGTCAAATGTTGAAAAGCGAATTAATACTAACTGTTATCGGAGATCGGAAATTTCAAGGTGCTTGCACTAAACAAAAAATTAAAAATAAAGAAAAAAAAAAGAAAAAGAAAAAAAAAAGAAAAGAAAAGAAAAGAAAAAGAATCCAATTTTTTAAAATAACAAGACCAAAAAGAAATATAATAGCTTTGAAAAGGATAAAAACAAACATGAAACGTTTCAGGGTCAAAGCCCACCTTCAGTCAATAACAAATTTATGAAAACATTAATACACCACTTAAAATCCAGACACTATCCGAAACGTTCCGTGTTTGGTATTTTGTGTTTTTACAAAGCTGTTATATTCATTATTATTAATTACTTTTTCAGGCCTCAGCTCCTAGCAGTTTGGTATCAATTAGTGCCGCGCTGAGGACCGGACCGAGGACCGGTCCCACGGTCTTTTAGCTGTGAACCGTGGTCCAGTCCCAAAGAGGAAGACCGCCGGCGGTCCTCACTTCTTATCACCTTTCAACGGTCTGGCGCCATACTACTTCCCCAGCGATTCGTTGCCTCGGTCCTTTGCCTATCTTCCACCAATCACCACCCATCCACTTAATTAATCGCACCCACCCCCCTTTGCCATACACTAAACGACACAGACGACCATAGAGACAGACGACCACCTCCTTCCACTCCGCAAACCGCCCTTTCGTGTGTGAGATGGGGGGAACAGGAGGCGCACGCCTTGGACGATTCCATTATACGGGGTAAATTTCAAAATTTACTACACCATAATGATCGCAATGACAATGATCTATGATGAAGGCATGACCCCTCTTCTCTAATGGGTTGTTGTTTGAAATGTATGTGACTACTAAAGATTGTGTGTGTGTGTGTGTGTGTGTGTGTGTCGAACCTAGAAAGTTGCAAGTCTGATTTTTTGTTTTCTTTTGTCCATCTCTTGTCGCCACTCCTTTCTATCGCATTGTTGTCATTTAAAATAATACAATAATATTAAAATTTCGTTTGGTGTTTTAACTAATCAAGTAATATGAGTTTCATTAGTTTCTTCCGTCCAAAAAAAACAGTTATAACGTCTGTATTTTTAAAAGGTCCAATAGAATATTTGGGGACCCCGATAGCTCAGTTGATAGAGCACTCTCTTTATACGCAAAGGGCCAGAGATCGATCCCGGGTGCAGTCGATTTTTTTCTGAATCCCTGTCTACTCAGCAATGAATGGGTAGCTGAGTTTGTTAGATCTGGCGAAAAGTCACCATCGACCCCTCTTATCACCTCATCCACCCCTCTTATTATAACTTCACGTCTCTCTCTTACTCTTCAATGCTCGCTGCCCTCTAATGTGTGTGTGTGTGGGGGGGGGGGGGGGAGGGGGGGGGGTAGGAGTTGCGTGTGTGTATCAACGCCACGAACAACTCGATCAACGCCTTGGGCGATGCCATTATCTCCGTTAATGGGGATAAATTTCAAATTTTATTAAATTATCGAAGTAACAATGAAGTACGGTGAGCAAATAAAGAAGGCATCACCCCTCTTCTCTAATTAGGTTACAATTTGAAATTAGTGTGACTACTCCGTGTGTTTTACTCCTGTAGGCCACGGTTTTCATCGTGTAGCGGTCTTTAACGGTTCAAGAATGAACGGACCGGTCTAGAGACCGTTCCTAGAGACCGGTCCTTGCGGTCTTCATTTCCCAAGGACCGTAGGACCGTGGTCCTTAAGCTTGCCAAGGACCGCCCCGCACTAGTATCAATTTGATTCAATTGTAGTAGAACAAAAGAATAACATCTAAAGCGTTTGTAATCGGAACATATTTTTATTTGGGCCGATAGATGTTTTTTTTTTTTACAAAATAGATCCTGGCTATTATAATATAATGATGTAAACACCATTTGAAGTGATGGGTTGAAAGTAGTTTTGGATCCACACTTTATTCAAGTTTCAATGATGGACAGAAGCTTTTGCTTGCTTCCCTACATGTAGAACGCAGTCTATCTCAAAATATCTTCCAATAAATTTATATAATCAAACTTCACTAGCTGTTTAATTGTTGAAATGACATTGTATGGTATGGGGTGTAAATCTATTGATTGACTCTAATAGATTCTTAAAACTGTAGACATTTATATTTGCAATTTACGTCTTTTTCGTATTTGGACCCCGACAAGCTTACTTTTCTAATTTAATCCCTTGAGACAAACATCGGATGTAAGGTCAGACGCTGGCCCTTAACAGGCTGAAGGCGAGACTAACAGTCCTGATTGTTTTGTTATCTTAGAAGTAGATTGTTACGAAAAGAAGAGCAATAGGAAAGATTATTATCTCTCTCTCTCTCTCTCTCTCTCTCTCTCTCTCTCTCTCTCTCTCTCTATTTCTCATTCTCTGTATGTGTATGTGTCTGTGTCTGTACTTGTGAGTGTGTTTGTATGGGTGAGTGTGTATTTGTGTGTCTGCTCTCTTTCTCTGCCACTTCCTTCTTTGAATGGATATGCAAAAGAAAACACTTTGCCTTTTGGGTAGTATTGATCGATTAAAACGACTCTCGTCTCTTCTAAAACTCTCTAACCTGGGACTTCTATTGAATATCGATTGATACGTGGACGAGTTTTCTGGCCGAAATGGTATATTTGTGGGTTTTTGTTCAGATTACTACTGGGCTGGCTTCATTTCGAGTCACCTTACTCATTTCAGGATCTCTTCACTTAAGCCTTATCATATCTTCAACATAGTCCGCTTTTATACAAGTACTAATCTGCTCAAAGATTTGGACCGTAGTAGAGAACGGGATTGAATTAGACTACTAATATATATATATATATATATATATATATATATATATATATATATATATATATATATATAATGAGAAAAATAAGTATATATCTAAGATCGTTTCTGGTTCACTCTTAAAATTTAGACTGATCCTCTGCAGACATAAGCTCTTGCTATTTCAGACTTAATTCCTCTTGATCCTCTAGACATTGGGCTGCAAATATTGTTCTCACAACAAACACTGTTCTGGGCCCGCTTACTCACTCCGGGCCATGACAATCCAGCCTCTTTGCGTCTCCATCTTTATTTTGATCCCCAAACCTTCCTTTTCCCGTGCAGGTTCCAATCCACAGTCTTCTTAATCCATACTTTATTTTTTTCGAACTGCATACCGTTTTATTGTTTTTTCTTGTATTGGCTGAAGAAGGATTGGAACCCAAAACAATCCGTTAGAGTGTGTTGTTTATTCCTGACGCTACTTTTCGCTATTTTCTAATACTTTGTTATTTGCTATCTAAACACAATCATCGACAATCATGGCACACAATGAAGTGAACTTGATATTAAAAGTGCATGATATTATACTTTACAACTACTTCTACAGTGGCCAATCCATTGGTAGTTTGGAAAAACAATAAATCATTATGACTTGTAGAAATAAACTATAAAATCAAATGTCTCTTAAAACTGATACTCTCTCTTTCCATCTATGTGATATATCCATAAATCTGAGATCAAAGTCTGAGAATCACATACTTGTGAAGCCAAAAATGACTCGCAGAATTGGCGAGTTCGGCACCCCTTATCTTGAACTCCCTTCCAAGATATAACAGAGACAGTAATGGTGCAGAATTCTTTAAAACATCTTAAATCTTAAAACGTTTCTTTTAAATATGTAACACGGTCTATTGCTTTGTTTCAATTGCATTTATAAGTGGTTGTATGTTTGAGTGAAAGTTGACACGTTACTGTTAAGCGCTCTGAGCTTCTTGATATACAGGGTAAGGCGCTATATAAAAACCATATACTATTATTATTATTATTATTATTATTATTATTATTCATCATCATCATCATCATCATCATCATCATCATCATCATCATCATCATCATCATCATCTATCTATCTATCTATCTATCTATATCTATATATCTATTGATCAATCTATTTCTATCTATCTATCTATCTCTCGATCTAACTATCTGACTATTTATCTCCCTTTCTTTCTTTCTCTCCTTCCCACCCTTTTACTTCAAGGTTAAAAAACTTTACATGGACAATATTTTACAAGTCTAAAATCTCCAATATACAGGAATTTTATGCATCAATGGAACTAAAAACCATCCATGTAACATTTTGATAAGTGAGTACGAATATATGCATACAGACAGAAATAATATTATGTATATGAGTCTGTGACAATAACTGATTTTCTTAACGTTTCAACATTCAAATGCATCGGTGAAGAACTTCAAACAATCGTAGAAATGAATTTGCGTATAACTATCAGAATCCGGGATAATCTAAGACAAACACTGACAGATGGCGAAAATCTTAGAGAATGGCACCAACGATCTAGTGAGAATATCTTGAAATGGAGAGAAAACGTGGACAAAGTTAATATATTTTTGATATTATCAGAATCTTGCCGATAAGACCTTTGTCGCATTTTGGTATCCAAGGTTGATAATTATACAAGTGGAAATGCAAATAATTTGAAGGAGTACACATAAAAAAACTTCCAAAGTTAGAATGATTTATAAAACTCAATTAAATTATCCCCCCAAAAAAGATCAATACTATCTATTCAAATTTATTCCCTAACACTCAATGTAACTTTATCTATTTTAAGTTAGTGATAAATAAACTCATTTTAACATTAGGTTTTGGCGACTCATTTCAAATCATACTGTTTTTATGCTTGGGGTTCAAAACACAGTTTTTACTCCTTGTGTCTTTATTCACTCATTTCGTGGTCCATCGTAGTCAATGCCATTAAATTTCAATTTTATATTCTTATATAATATACTAGTCACAGATATAATTGATTAATTTCTTTTTTCATCAATGAAATTTGTCCATGGATCAATGTTTATACGGACTAACAACTATACGAGGGACACGTTTCAAAGTTCTCTCTCTCTCTCTCTCTCTCTCTCTCTCTCTCTCTCTCTCTCTCTTTCTCTCTCTCTCTCTCTCTCTCTCTCTCTCTCGCTCTCTCTCTCTCTCTCTCTCTCTCTCTCTCTCTCTCTCTTTGTCTCTCCCTCACATCCTTCCGCTTTTGATTTCCGATTCCAAAATTTACTTAAGAAGTCCTTTTTGTAGTTAATTCAATCTTGTAATCCCAGACATTCTAAAATAGAATTGTTGTGTTTGGACATATTCGTTTTTGCTGTTTTTGTCATGCTTGTTAACCAGTTAACTGCTTTACTCAGGAAAAAAAAATATGTAGTTAAAATCTGACCTGAAAACTTGTCCTTCAAATATCGATCGATTTAAATGACCCTCATTTTGGCAAAAAAAACTCTCAAACCCGGGACCTCGTCCTGGGACCTTAGAGGTCCCACGTTTGAGAATTTGCCAAGATGAGGATTCTTTAAATCGATCAATATTTGAAGGAGATTAGAGGCCATTTCTGCAGTTAACTGGTTAACAATGCAACCACTCCACCCACGTGACTTTGAGTGTTTGCGTCTTGTCTGCGTTTTTCAGAATTTATCGGCATATTTTTTTTAATTCTAGAGGAGACTGGATACAATTCAAGTCTGAAATGCAGTGACTGAAAACGATTAAAGTTTTAAAAATCTTTGCCAGTGTTTATCGGGGGAGGAGTAGGGGGGGGGGGGAGGGGTGAAGTGTCCGAGTGGTTAAAGTATTGCACTGTGACCCAGGAGGTTCCGGGTTCTTGTCCGGCGTTAGGCACTGTCGTTTTTTTTCCTTGGGCAAGATTATTAACCCCAAATTTGCTCACCTTGGGCCACATGGATGATTCCTGTTGACATCAGACATCTTGTTTGATGGATTATCTTTATTTTTTCAAGGAATGCATGGGCGATGGCATCTAATAGTGCCGTGACTAAAGGGCGTACTTTTTTTAAAGTGTTTATTTTCGGCTAAAGGACTAATTGAAAGTGAAAATAAATTACGATTATAACTTTGTACGGTTTTGTTCTTTGTTGAGGTTACTTTCAAATTGATTGTTTTTCCATTTTCGAAGGTTTTTATGCTTTTCCTTAAACTCCATCTTCAACCCTGGAAAAGTGTATATGATATATCATATAATGAATTGGTTATAAAATGATAATAACGATGTACATATAGTATAGTGCATTCTAAGTAATTGTATCTCAAAGCAACATTGATAATGCAATTGTCGCTTTGTGGTATAGCACTCAGCTTTTGACTTGTAGATACCTGGCTCGAGGAGTAAAATTGAATCCTTGAAAAAGGCACTTTACCCATATCACCTCACCGTGTACGGATGTAAAAATGAGTTAGCTGGCCATTATCAGCGTTGTCGCTCTCAAAAAGATTTATAATTATAGTAGTGCCTTAAATGCATCCTAAATGTTTGGTTTTGCTTTTGGCAATGGAACCCATGTAAAGCATATTGAGCACAATTTGCCCTATATATATATATATATATATATATATATATATATATATATATATATATATATTATATATAAAACTAATGTTGTTAATTACTCACCTTTAATATCATCACAAGGAGCTGTACCATACTAACACAGGACAGTGTAGTAATTGGCAGCTTTAGCGAAAAGAAAATCGGTTCACATTACATTTTTTTGGGAGGTCATTAAATTTTACACTCATCTTTTTATTCATGACATGTGAACGTTTTATTATCACGGGTGTCCAATTTCGACATCTCTAAAACAACATTTAAATAACTCTTACATAAATGAAATGATCTTTGAAAAATGTAAGTTGGTTTTAATGACATTTACAGTTTGATTGGTGCATGAAGAAATAAACAGATGAAGAACTGGTTCATGGTTCTAGTTTTCTATATGCCAAAAGTCATAGATTAATCAATAGAAACAGAAAGTCTAGCTGTTCTTTTTTTTCCAACTCTGAAACGAAGCTTATTTTTGGTCATTTCAATGCAAGAGAATGTGTGACCATTAGGTTGCTTGTAGCTGTGGATTGAAATAAGTATTCAACGAAAATGAATATAACAACTAAATTAAAAAATCACAAAATACTTAACACGAAACATTCATGGCTCAAAACCCTTTTCCAGCCAATAACAAAAACAATTCAAATGATAATGATAAAATTTTAATTTGATAATTGTTTTTGTTTTTGGCTGAGGAGGGGTCTTGATCCCAAAATATTTATTTTTACGTTTTTTTGGAGCTGTTAATTCATTGTTGTTCAATAGTGTTACAAGAATATTATGTGCTTCAGATGATATATAAAATCTTGACAGGTTAAAAACAAATCCAACGACAGTATTCAAAGGATGGATTTTCGATCTTTACAATCTTCAAACCAAATACCAGCGGGTCGCACTTCGTTGTTTGCCGGAGAGCGCTAAGTCCCGGAAAAATCTCAGTATGTAGGTGGACTAGTTTGTCAGATCAAGGTCTTATATATGCCAAAAACACATTATTAAGATTTTGGCTAGAAAACACGTCTTTTAAATTATCGGTGGATTAAAATGACACTCATCTTATCAAAAGCTCTCAGGGGATTTCACGAAATGGTTCTCAGGTTTAGAGTTTTTGACAAGATAAGGGCCATTATCACCGATCGATATTTGAAGGACGAGTTTTCTGACCAAATTCTTTTAAACATATTTTTTCATTATGTCGGATATGTGGACAAAAGATAAGTTTCTTATTTTTTAAGTATTTCACTATATGGATTGTCACATAATGATAAGACTATCCCTGTTTACACTAAGAACTTACCTAGGGTGAGCAGACCATCACTCGAAAATAAAGCAAACTATTGATGTGTGTATAAGGATAACGCTAATAATCGCTATTTGCGGTGGAAAGAAACAAAAACAATACAATATTAGATTTTAGACTGGTAAAAGGATCACTTTTACCAAACATTAGCATATTTTGGTACATTTTTGTCAAAATCTCTTGGAGATTATTTTAACACATGCAATTGAAAACAAGTGCAAAGACGTGCTTATTAAATTTTATTAATAATCTCGTTTTGAAGAAAAGTATTTTTGCCATGGGAATGATGGCTCATAAAGCATTACTTTCTGTAAAAGATGCATTACAGAGAACAATTTTAAAAAAGCGTATTCGTAATCTTTCTTCAAAAACAGTCTCTGCCTCTTTAAAAGATATTTAGTTGAACAAATATAATGAGAAATTTGATGAAATTTGGTCAAGGCATCACCGAGAAGTATTTACATTTATGGGTGGAAATAGATGTCGTGTACCTAAGTGAAATTTCATTAATAATTTATACTGATGAAAATGTAATGTAAGCCTTAATGATTTTGACATGATTTGATATGATTAAACGTATTCATGGATGTTAGAGGATAGATTGTTAAATTAAATCTTAATTTAAATACCATATTCCTTTTATTCATCCCATAGGGAAAACTTGTGTTTAGGGTCTATTCCACGGGAAGACGACGAATAACCCAGACGTCAGCCGCAGTACGCGCCGCAAAAAAAAAAAAAGAGCTAGGGCGAAGTGACTTCCTCAAGGCCACACAGCGCAGTGGGAATTCGAACGAGGTACCTTTTGGACACGAAGCAAAGACATTACCACTGATCCACGCTGTCCCCATACGTTTGGTCCAAAATGTTGAAATGGCCGCTCTCCAACCTTTACTCTGCGGCGTGGGATCTTAAGATCGAATGATAAATTACAAATGTATCAAACATCTAGAAAGAATTTGAAAAAGATTGGGCTAAAATACTATGTTTAAATACAACTTAACAAAACAGACAAATATGTTTAAAATGATTGAAGATAATATAGTATCAATAAATTCTTGTCAAATGTTTTTTTTCTTCAAAATTGATAATTTTATTGAATCCAATTAGTTCCCCCCTTAACTAATCACAAATAATTTGTAAACAAACTCATCATCAACATCATCACCATGGGATGTTTACAGGTTCAAATAACGACTACATAATTATAACATAGCCTGAGAAGCAAATACTAATTTCATGATATGTAAATCCAAATCTACCCATTGCCGATACCAAAACAAAAATTATTTCAACACATCTTCAAGAATGAAGTGAGTAGAAAAGTGCCAGGAGACAATAGAGAATAAGAAACTTCGCCGCAATGGGGGCTCGAACCCACGACCTTACTGGTACAATACCTCCTGTTCGGGGAGAGAGTAGCCTGACTTTAGCGCTACCCTCTCCCTTGCCAGGCTGAGTTGTCGTAACAGTAAGGTCATGGGTTCGAGCCCCCATCTCCGCGAAGATTCTTATTCTCCACTGTCTTCTGGCATTTTTCTACTTTCTTCATTCTTTGTTATTATCAACATAAGTGCGTGCTCCACTTAATTTTCTGAACAATCTTAAAGTGACTTCAAACAAACAAACATTTAAAAAATCGGAGCTTTTATAATGCACAATATCCAGTAAACGTGCTCATATCGCCTTATAAAGGGTCCCTGACCAACAGCAACACGTAACATATAAACGAGACATGACGTCTGTTAGGCGATATTACATTTTTAAAAAGACAGAGACAACGCTGTTAACGGCCAGGTGCTCATTTTACACCAGAATACAGTGAGAGAATGTGAGTAAAGAGCCTTTTCTGGGAATCAACTATGCCCTGAGCGAGGCTCGAACCCAGGATCTTCCGATCCGAAAGCGAGCGTCATACCACAAGACCACATAGCCGCACAACATAATATTATCCCATTTGAACGAAACTCTTGACCATTCGTGGCAGGTGCAGTGTTATAAATGGTCATTTAGTACAAAACCTACAATTTTAACCAGTTTACTGCCGTATTCTGGAAAAGCACGTAGGCTATTTATAAATGTGGCCAGAAAACTAGTTCTTCAAATATCAATCAATTTAAATGACCCCCAAATTGGCAAAAACTCTTAACTGAGACCTCGACAAGATGAGAGTTATTTAAATCGATCGATACTTAATGAGGGACGACTTTTATGGTCAAATTTTTAAATACGTGTCTTTTCAGAGTACGGCAGTTAACTGTATAATGGGAGCCTAGAAACTCAATTGAAATAATTAAATATCACGATAACATGATTGACGTGACAATGGTTCAAACCTACAGACGTGTCTACATCATTGGATTATCATGGTGTCGTATTTCATACTTACTGTATCTTAATGTCATTATGTGTAACACTGGCCGTCTAAGCCATCACTGTCTAATATAGGCTTGTAAACCCAATCCCCTTACTCTCGTGTTGAGTACGTGGATGTTCTATCTGTATTGTTTGATTGAAAGATAAAAAAAATTACGGTTATGTGGTCTAGTTGTATGACATTCGCCTTCGGATGAGAAAGTTCCCGGTTCGAGTTTCGCTCTGAGTGGCGCAGGTATAGTTGAGTTCTTGGAAAAGGCTATTTACTCACATTTTCTCACCGTACTCAGGTGTAAAATGAGTACCTGGCGGTTAATAGCCTTGTGTCTGTCCGAAAAACAATATAATGTTGCCTATATGGTGTCGTGGCTCGTCCTAAATGTGAAGTGATGCTGTTAGTTAGGGAAACCTTGTAAAGCGCTTTGAGCACATTTAGTGGACATTGCTCTATATAAAAACTTAGATTTTTAAACAAGTTTTTAATAAAGTAAAAAAATCCCAAAAATCCCAAAGAGAAATACATTTATCTTTAGCAGTTCGAGAAGAAGAAGCCCACAAAAATTGCCGGGATAGCCCATTTAGTTGTAGTTTATTTGGTACAACGCAATGCTAAAAGTGAACAATAAGGGATACGTTTTTTTCCCAAGTAAAAAAAAAGGAATTCCGAACAATTGGGTCATCTGCTTGTGAGCGCAAATTATTTGACTGTGTCCGGTAAATAGTCCAGTAAGCACCGCGCCGAGACTGTTGTGTTAAAGACACGTCAAGATCCAATATTTTCCATTAGCCAGGGAGACGACTCGAAGTTCATGGGCAAGGCATTCTTAAGTTATCTTCCAGTCCCACTCGACTCACGTAAAAATGAATCAGTCTGAGCATTCTATGTTGCGTAAAATACTGGTACAAAATGACGTCTTCTATCACAGTCCTCCTCCCCATCTATACCGGCTCAGCATCCCCCTCCAACTATTTCTCTTCACTTGGATTCTATAATTACTTTTTGTCATTAAGGCTTTTGGTAGACGAAAGAAAACAAAAATTATTATTATTATTATTATTATTATTATTATTATTATTATTATTATTATTATTATTATTATTATTATTATTATTATTATTATTATTATTATTATTATTATTATTTTTAAATTATTATTATTATTATTATTATTATTATTATTATTATTATTATTATTATTATTATTATTATTATTATTATTATTACTATCATTATTATTTTTATCATCATCATCATCATCATCATCATCATCATCATCATCATCATCATCATCATCATCATCATCATCATCATCATTATTATTATTATTATATTATTATTATTA
>NC_088360.1:45274605-45344605 GCF_034508935.2 Berghia stephanieae
ATAACTATTCTTATAATTGTAACCATATTAAATATACTTTCAGGTGGTAAAACTTTGGTTTTGATATATTTAAACGTTTGCGATATTGATGAGAATTAAAAAGAGCAACTTCTTTTGAAACTTCTGTAATTGTCAAATTTACATCCACAAGTATAGCATGCGCATGTTCCAATTCATTTTGAATTGTTGCAAAACAACACTTCAAATTTAAAATCTGTAAACCTCAATCAATTTGTAAGACAACTTTCCATGTATCCCTCTTCCATCCTCTTCAACTCGTTTTCTTCCTCCACGAAATAATTACAACTATTCTTACTTCCAACCTGCCCCCGTAAGTACTCAAATTAATTGTAATTATCTCAAATTATCATGCAACTACTTTAATGTCGTTCTTTGAAATAAAAACAAGTTTTAAAAATTTGACCAGAAAATGTGTCCTTCAAATTAAAATGACCCTCGTCTTGTCATAAAAAACCCTCTAAAACCTGTGACTTTAAGTTTTTGACAAGTTGGAGGTAATTATGATCGACCAATATTTGAAAAAAGAGTTTGTTTTCTGGACAAAATGTTTAAAAACGTGTTGTTTTTCTTTTCAATAGTATAACTAAAACTCTCAATCAATGTTAAAACATAATAATATTTAATTGATTCTATTCTTATAAAAAAACTTGAACCTTACTTATCAATAGAATTAAATAATCCCAACATATTAAAACGACTTAAGCCAAAACCACCAAACATTTTTAGAGTCCCAGATTTAAGACTTTTGATAAATTGGAGGTATCTAATATTAATCAATCGATTTAATAAATTAATGTGGTAAACAAATTCCAGTGAGACTGGATAAAACGTGTAATGTTTTATAGATTGCTCGATTGAAATAGTTGACAAGTATATAATTCATATTACAGTGCATATCAAACCACTCAAATGTTCTAACTACAGCTACTACAATTCACCCAAGGTGTAATCAGAATCTGATTCCAAAACAGAAAATAGCGGTTTCCAATGTGATGATTTAGAATTGATGGTTAGTAGACCTTACGGCGAACGGACAGCCCCTGATCTAATTTGGGGTCATTGCAAAAAAAGGGGGAAAACAGAAAGGCCAAGGACCTCCCAAGTATGTTTTGATTGATTTATTAAAATAAAAACAATACTAGAGCATTTACATAGTGTAATATCCACTACGCGTGCCCAATCGCTTTACAAGAGCCCCTATCAAACAGCAACACTTATCGTGTAGGACGAAACATGACGACAGTTAGGCGATATTACAATTTTTTTCCCGACAAAAACAAAACTATTAACGTACTACGTACTCATTTTTGCCTTGGGTAAGGTGAGAGAATGTGAGTAAAGAGCATTTCTCCCAAGGTCTCAACTATGCGTATAGATAGTATGCGCTTGGCTAGGAAGCTCACAACATTGCCATCCGGAAGTGTGAAGGACCAACACACAAAACTATGTGTAACCATGAACTTTTATAGTCTGGTTCATATAGTTTTGTGAGAAGTTCTCATAACCGTGGATGGCAAAAACAATAACAAAGACCTGATTGACGTCATCTTCGTTCTATCTATACACAACAGATGACAAAGTTTCAATTTATAACCAAATTATGATTGAACTTCTTGATCACCACTCGCCGTTGTTATCACCATCAGGGCTGACACATCATAGTTCACTGAGGAAATTCGGTTGTCAAAGCAAATGAGCCGAGAAGCGTAAGAAACTTGGCGGAAAACAAGACAAACAGTAAATAGAGAGTTATACAAAGAAGCAGAAAACAGCAACTAACAAACTGATAATCGAAACCAAAAGAAAATCTACCAGAGACAAAGTGGACGATGGTAAGTGCAACAGTAAGAACTTTTTAATGTCCTGAACGGATTGATGAAAGTTGATAGTGGGAAAAAATCAGTGCCATCAGATCAAAACAAATCAGAACTTGCAGAGCTTTTCAATGATGACTTCATTAATAAAATTGCTACCATTCGATTCAACATGGACAATACAATATTACCTTCATGGACAATAAAGACATAATAATAATAATAATAATAATAATAATAATAATAATAATAATAATAAAATAATAATAATAATATGATGATGATAATATAATAATAATAATAAATAATAATAATAATAATAATAATAATAATAATTCTTCTTTTTCTTCTTCTTCTTCTTCTTCTTTCTTCTTCTTCTTCTTCTTCTTCTTCTTCTTCTTCTTCCTTCTTCTTCTTCTTCTTCTTCTTCTTTATTATTATTATTATTATTATTATTATTATCATCCTTATAAAACGAAAATATGCCTATTTACTCAAGGTACTAAAGATCCGAATAAATAAATTAACAATTAAAAATGAATATAATAGCTTAAAAAAAAGAACAAAATACCCAATAATACATTATTTAAAAAAGGGATATAACAGTTCTCTATATAACAAACTTTTTTGAAACTGTTATATTCATTCTTGTTTATTACTTTTCACAGTCTACAATTTATAGCAGCTTAGTATCATAATAAATAATTTAAAGTAATTCGTTGTTAAATGCAGATTTTTAACTATTTATCTTTGCAAAATTAAATAAAAAAGCAGGGTATTCTCTCCAATTCTCTGCACATCATTAAAAGTGACCATGTATTTAATTTTAAAAAGCGAGTTGACAATAACGAGAAATTAAGTGAGTAGAAAAGTCCCCCAAATTTGTTCAATTGGACAACTTGGGTGATTCCTGTTGACATCAGACATCTTGTTTGCTGAATTATCTATATTCCTTCGTGGAATGCCTAGGCGACGATATCTTATGGTGTCATGGCGGAAGGGCATAATAAAAATTACTATTATTATTATTGTTATTATTATTTTTATATTATATATTATATTATTATATTATTATTATTATTATTATTATTATTTATTATTATATTATTATTATTATTATTATTATTATTATTATTATTATTATTATTATTATTATTATTATTATTATTATTATTATTATTATTATTATTATTATTATATTATTATTATTATTATTATTATTATTATTATTATTATTATTATTATTATCATTACTAAGTCGTTGAATTTTCAACTGTATAATCAGAATATTAGAATAAACACATACCAAATAAAGTTTGCGTTTGTCCTACATATCAACGCGTTTTCGTGCAAATTGTTCATATGTGGCTGTCATGTTTTCAATGCCTCTTCTCTATCACCATAATCAGGTTTTCGCGTTCTCTTCCGGCTGCTGCCTTGACCAATGAGCGTTAGTGGGATAGCATCACCAAAACTCGTTATGCGATGAGTTGGGTATGTCAAGAATTATTACGGAAGATTTTTATGCTTCAGGCCTCGGAGATTTCGTGGTCAGAGGAAGAATAAGGAACAGATAATTTGCCTACGAGAAATGATAAAATTGCATCTTGATGGCGAGGGCGGCTTTTGCAAACATTTATGTAAAGATGTAATCAATCTATGAATTACTAATGACATAAATATAATAATAGAAGTGATGTGGTTATGCCCTAAAGATGAGACATTTATTTCAGTCGTCATATTACTCTCTCTCTCTCTCTCTCTCTCTCTCTCACACACACACACACATACACACACACACACACACACACTCTCTCTCTCTCTCCTTCTGTATATATATATATATATATTTATATATATATGTATAATAAATTATATATATATTATAATAATATATTATATATATATTATAAGAATATATATGATTTTTATCTTAAATTGACACAAATTGTATGATTTTTAGCGGAAAAGATATACCAATTCTATAGAGAATTGAGAATACGTTAAACCTGGACCAGCTAGAAAAGCAATGAGACACTGCTTCTTGTTTGATTACTATACAGACTTCTTGTCTTGTCCTTTCAGACATCATGACTGGTATACCAATCAACAATGAAAATTGATTAGTAAATGCTGTGCAAGAAATATCAAACTCCCGACCCCTTATTTTAATTAGTTGATATTGTTGATTATGACAATGACGCTGTTGTTGATGATGGTGAAGTTGATGATGATAATGATGAGGATGAGGAGGAAGAGGAGGAGGGTGAGGAGGAGCATGAGGAGGAGGAGGAGGAGGAGGAGGAGGAGGAGGAAGAGGAGGAAGAGGAGGAGGAGATAGTGACAATCAATGATGATAATGATAATGATTTTTGATTCATCCAAGAAGCATCTATCACTATTTCCAATTATCAAGCAAGCTTCACGATGGATCTCACAGGGGAAAAGGTGCCAAAGTGAGCCAATGGGAGGAATAAGAAAAGCGACAAAAGGAGGATCACATGTGGAATGAGATAGGATAAGATTTCCCTGGGGAGAAATAAACGGAACCATTAACTAGCTCTCCTTTTCGGTGAGCTGATTGCATAGTAGTTAAATGACTTGTCTAAGACATCGGAGACCATGCGTTATAAGCACTATTTAGACAGAGTTTTTTGTTTTGTTTTTGTGACTTTTGGGTTTTAAAAACGTTGTCCTCTATCCTGGTCCTCTATTGCCATATTCGAACAGAACACTTAAAAATAAATTCACTTCAAATAATGATCGTTATTTGAAAATGGCCCAACATTATTTTTAAAAACTAAACCTGAGACTTCTTTGAGGTTATTTTGAAAATAATGAAGGGATAAATATAACATTCTACCACATTCTCCGCCTCCTCCGGACCATTTTAGGATCCAGTGATTATAGCATCTTTGTTTAATTTTATCGGTGGCTGTATATATCTTGAAACTCTTTTATGTACTTTGTGGAACATTTCTGTCTATTGACCTTCTCTTTATGAAGACAATTTTAATTAGTGAAACAAATAGGAACGTGTCTGTAACTAAAAAAAAGAGCCAACAATTATACCTTTTTTTCTTGGTTATTGTGATTATTACTCAAATATTATTAAACTGCTTAAATAACAATGTGAAATTGAATGTAAGCTTCAATTTAATGTACGAAAACAGATTTTTAAAAAAACGTTTGGAGTTTTCCCCTTAATCAGCAAAACAGAATGAATCATCCTGATTTGTTGATAATGGGCAACCCGAAACGTCCATTTTATCTCTTTTCGTACATTAAATTTAAGCTTACATTCATTTTCATATTGTTATTTATTTCTTCGAGCTTCGAGCAGCAACATTTACATTAAACTGCTTAGAACATCTGAAGTTTGATTTGACTCAAAGCTGACATCTTACATTATCGCCAAGAGAGCACTTGATTCTAATGGTCTACCACACTTGTAATAATAGCATTAGAAATATATTAATTTTGCAGAAGTAGGCCCGCACTGATGTATCGTCCCGAAAACTTCATTTTCTACCAGATGCCCTTATTCTTTCACGCTGTATTTTGCATGATTCCTCGGCTTTTTCTCGGTTAGGAAAAGGTAATAGAAATAAAGTATTATGTAAAATAAACGCATTTCGCATCCTCAAAGAATTGCCAACACTCCCTCCCGCCAATCAGTATTTTGCTGTACCAATATAATTTCGTATCGTTGGTCTCGGTGACCTCTTGGCGTTCGTCTTATCACCATCCAATATCAGTCTATTGTAACCTCGCCCTCTATGATTGTTCAACGATAGAGATAGGCAATCAATCATTGTCCTACTACATTATTGCAAGGTTGCTTGGTATTAAACACTTCTTTTCTTGAACCTGAATAAGAATAATGTCTTGTAATAATAAATCCTACGAAAATATTATGAAACTCTTGCTGGGTTTTCACGTGTCTAAAAACGAAAAATACACATTTTAAAGTTTGAGATGTTTGTAATCAATGGCACCAGAGCCCTATAAAATTTAATATTATAGGTGATACAATTCACAAACCGGCAAGGTTTAGAGACATAATTTCAAATTTTAAAACGATTTTCATTTTTATTTTTTAAATCCAATGAATACAAAAATCAATTTCAAAATATGTTATCACTTGTTGATTGTTAAAATATGACTCATAAGATGCCTGCTCCTAACTCTTTGATATCTGTCATATCAAACGTTTAAATTGCTATACGATCGGTGATAACTAATTGCTGAATAATTCTTTGCCCCGATTTCTTAAATAAAGATACGAGGACGAGAGTGGTGAACTTATGTTATAAATCACGTGTCCTTGGAAAGATAAGAACGTCATGGGTTTTAATCCAGAGGAAGACTTTTATAGGATTTTGTTCCCAAAACCCATTGGTTTAATCCGAGAAACTGTGTCTAGAGTTAAATGACATTGTCCTACATATTCTCAATAATATGAGATACTGTGTATCAATTGGGAATATTCTTAAAAAGACTACTTTCTTTCTGCAATGTGCTAGCACTGTGACAACTTATTTTTAGAAATTGTCATCATATATTCCTATCGTCGACACAACGAAAGAATCACGTGAACGCCATTTAAATAATCCATGTTTTTATTAAGACCGATGTCAACCTTCAGCATCATAACACATTAATGTATGTAAGGTATGTAAGCTTTGATAATGTTTAAAATAGGAAAAGTATTGATTATTATTGTTTTGAAGTGATTCAATGAACTATATTGGTGGATATTACTTTTGCTCTACTTTTGTTTAACATATCAGTGCTAGGTTATTGAAGGTTTACAATGGCAAAACAAAAAATAAAGCCCAAAAACACACGCAAAAAAAATAGATCGAGAAGTCTGGTGATTACATAATTGATTGGAAACTAATTTGTTATAAGCTTCATGCACAAAATACTCACCTTACTATGGTAGCTATATATATATATATTTTATTATATATATATATTATATATATATTAATATATATATATATATATAATATATATTTATGAGTGTTGGTGGGTACTTGTAGGTACGAAAGTGCTCGATAATGGCGGTTAGAGCTAATATATAATGTAAATTTTCACTCACATTTTTTTGCCGAGACGACTCGTTTCAGAAACGAGTCGTCTCGGCAAAAAAATGTGAGTGAAAATATTATTATAAATATATATTAATATATATATATATAATATATATATATATATATATATATTCCCCCTTTATTTTACCAGTAAAACATTATTTCTTTATCGTTAAACTTCAAAGGTGCTACACTGTACTTGCAATACAATATGTAAACTTGCTCAGTCGTGATATAATTGCTTCCTCGTGTTACATTTTAACCATTTCTGGCAATAATGACACACGTCTCCTTTGTCAGACAGGCTTGTCAGAACTCGCAATATTTGGTTTTGTCTCGGGAAAGAGTAACGCTTAATTAACATTGAACAGAGGCCCCGATCTGACATGCGACAGGCTGTTAAGTGTCTATTTTGTACTGACGTCTGAATTTGTTGTTACATTAACATTCTTATAATATATTTTTATTTATATCCCTGTAAATTCTAAGGAATAACTGATAATCATGATAATCTATAGAGGAAATGTAAATCCATCATTACCCAATTAACTGCCGTACTTTGAAACAAACACTTATTTCAAAAATTGGCAGGAAAACTCGTCCTTCAAATATTGATCGATTTTAATGATCCTCATTTTGGTAAAAACTCTCAAACCAGGATCCAGCGAGGTCCCTGGTTTGAAAATTTTTTTCAAGATGAGGGTCCTTTAAATTGATCGGTATTTGAAGGAAGAGTTTTCTGGTCAAAATTTTAAATACGTCTTTTTTCCAGAGTACCACAGGTGACTGGTTCATGTCCTACGTGACTGTACTGTTCGCTAACAAGTTGTTCTGGGTCTTCTTTTCTTCTTTATTCATTTTGGAACCTAAATCTGGACTGTTTTTGTAACGTTCTCTTGCTCTTTCCGCAAGAATCAAGTCACTGACATTGATCGACATTTATTTTGGCCTTGTTTGACCAACTCTTGTTGATCTCATCTGATGGTTAATTCTTGTTTAATTCTGTAGCTAGGTGATCCGGACCGATTGTTCAAGTAGTGGGGCAGGAAGAAGGTAAGAGGCAGTCCTCGAATATTGATTGGAAGAGTGTGTCTGCCATATATCTATATCTATTCCTGATGAGAGCGAATGTTCAAAACACTATTGTAGAAGTTGATCGTAACTATACTTGAAATATTTTATAAATAGCTCCTTTTATCAAAAAGTTGAGCACCGTGTTCAGAAATACAATATCAGAGCAGAGAAAAATGACGTAACATTGCAGAGGGTAAAATGGCCATGATCTTAGCTTATGTCACCATAAACAATATTTTCATCATAATTTTCCTCATCATGTAAGAAATTGTTTATGTAGAATACTCACATATCTATTTTGGTCCAACCATTACAAAGTTAGCACTTTAAGGGATCAATAGCACCTCCATCCTCTTGACGCAAAGTAGTCACTTGTTCCAACTTAAAATGCACTTCCAAATTTCCTCAATGGTTTACTCCTCCCAGCATTAAATAATTCCTTTAGTCATGTTTTCTTCTGTGAATGCGGATCATTGTCCACTTTAAACCTTCTTGATCAAACAACGTTTGAAATGGTTGGGTTGAGAACAGCTTGTTTGTCTAGATATCATACTGCAAAGAAAGAAGTCTGCTTCTGATTAAGTTTCCTTCCTAGGCATATAATAACAAGCGTCTTCTTTAAAGAATTACAACGCACAAACGCCATAATAATTTGCGTAATATTTTCGCCGATATCGAAATTCTTATGTGGTGTTAGAAGATTTTATATCATTAAAAAACTGCTCATCCAATTGTTTTGATATTTTATTTACAAAATAGTTCTAATAATAGAAACAATTTGGAAAAGTTATCATTATAACTTTTTACAATAGAAAGAAATAAACAGAGGCACGTTTTTGTGACCACCTGATAATGTCATTGAAGCCATCATCAACGTGCAATGACAAAAAAGTTTTTGAATTTTGGCTTGAAAACTTTAATTCTATTAAATGTTGGATAAAGATGATTCTCGATTAGACAAATATAGTTTTATGTGTGACTTCTTTGCAATATCAGGTTAAAGCTTTTTGAGAAGTCGGAAAAGGGGGGAGCAGGGGGGGGGGGGATAATTGAACGAAGAACAAAAATATCTTTCTGGCCAAAAGTGTAGAAATGGGTTTTGACAATGTACGGCAGCAGGAGCAATATTAATTGAGTACCCCCTCGATGCTATCTCTATCTTGCGGGCCGTATCTTATTTACAGGAGTTCAGGACTAGGGCTATTTAAATATGATCCTCTTGGTGCAGTAAGGTAAATCCACAAACACAGAGGTACGATGGTTCCTCAGATTTTCTATTATGAATGTCAAATCGATTGTCACGTAAAAGGTACCAGTTATCCGTTTGATAGCAATAGTGTTAACAATATTGTACCCTTCAATTTTAATATTTGATTAACATTTCTCTCTATCTTTACCTTTCTTCCTCCTCTCCTAAAACTTCCATACCTTCTTCCCCAACCAACCAATCTACAAATATAAATTCATGTGCGCGCTCAATGTCACATAACACACAGCTACAAGCACAAAAGTTGAAGGAAGAGGACTGAAAGAGAGAAATATCAAACGGTGAAATAAGATACAAATCAACCCAGCATTAAACTGATAGGGTTCTTTCATATTATTATGCTTTGGGCTTGCCTGTTACAATATTTGACTTTAATCTTTGAGCACGGATATTAGAATGATATCTTTTTTACAATCTAAGTATCCAGGGGGCAGTGGTTTCAATACGAACGTATTGAAGGCTCGCCATGACTAACATTTAACAAAGACACATATAAAGAATGAGATGATGATTCCCTTAAATTGGATTATTACAACATTGGAATTTGTTGTTTTGAATCATCATTCACAAGTCTGACATCAACTTTCTAGTGTGGGTATGTAGTGTCTAGTGATATGACACTAACCTTCATATCGAAAGGTCCTGGGTTCGAGTCCCGCTTTAAGGGGTGGACAGATGAGACATTGGACAGGTCTCTTTACTCACATTCTCTCACCTCACTCATGTATAAAATGAGTACCTGGTGTTGTCTCTGTCTGAAAAACTGTAATATCGCATAACAGGCGTCGTGTCACGTCTTAAATTATAAGTGTTTATGTTGGCTAGGGACAAGTAGTAAAGTGCGTTGAGCACGTTAAGTGGATACTGCGCTATATAAAAGCTCAAGTCTATCTAGATTTTGACTTTTTCCTTTGTGATTTGAACTTGTCAAAGTTACAAAATCACATATCATTCCAATTAAATATAGATCTTTTTTATATTATATTCAAGGTGTGATATCTTATCTTGGTCCATGTTAAAAACAATGTTGGATGTGAATTTAATCTTCAATTTATTTGACAGACAATTGACTTTTGACAAGATGGACGCCATTTCAATCGATCGAAATGAAATGTCATATAAACCTTTTCTGGATAAAATGAAAGAAATGCATCTTGTCAGTGTATTGCATCTCTTTTCCTTGTCAAGTGCTTCATAAACTTTAGAATTTAGATTTTCCACATTTTCAGTTGAAGGCGTTCTTTTTGTCTAAATTCGGCAACCCTTAAAAGAGAAAGCATTCAAAAGACCTGAAAATCTTGAGTTTGAACCCATTTAACATTCGTATCATTTTTTACAATTAATAAGCACATCTTAATCATTGGCACATTACGAAAGTAATCAGACCTTATCTAATTGCATAATAATACAGAGACTATTAACAAATTTATTTGCGAGTAGAAATTAATAAGCCTAAAAATTTAACTTTCAACGTTACTTACGTAAATCTATAGAAGACAAAAACTTACTTGACCAAATTCTGAGTAAAAAAATAATTCTAGTTGCAATGAGAGATAAGGAATAGTAGATAATAATTTAACATTTCTATTGGAGTTGCTAACCTTGTCTCCAGGAGTAGAGAGAGAGAGAGAGAGAGAGAGAGAGAGAGAGAGAGAGAGAGAGAGAGAGAGAGAGAGAGAGAGAGAGAGAGAGACTTTGCTAGTTAAAAGAATGACGAAATTGTTCGTAAATAAGAGATTTTAGATAGGTATTTGGGGATTAAACAATGACAGTATTTGTAATTTTAAAGATTGCAATCTTGAAATCAATTCTCGATCCCAAGCAGTCGATGGAGTTGTTAAAGGATATGAGTTTTGTAGTGTCGTTTTTCATTTCCGTTTTAGTAATGAGTCTTGCAGAGTTAGTTTGAATTTTAGAATTAAATGTAAATAAATGTGTACACGTAGTATATAGATTTTTGCGCATTAACGAACCATCAAAAGGTCTGGGTCAACTTGAAACTGCAGAATACCAAAAGTTGCAGGTCGCTAAATTTAGACAGTCAATTAACTCATAATATCATTTCATTCGCTGTTTTTTTAAAAATCAGCTGACTAATTAAGAATCAGAAAACTCTACAAACAATTGGCACAAACTGCTAGGAATCGTTCACCTAGGATCCTTATTATATCCGACTTCGGCAAATGCCGAAGCAGTCAGCCTCACAGATCATGAGCAGTACTCGCAATTTGGACACAGGTTGTGGAAATATACTCATGATGTCGTCGTCTTGCAATGCAAATTCTCTCCTTATTGTGTCAAAAAGTGATAACTGCAAACAAACTGTGAGGTTGACTTATTCGTCTGTTTGGATGTTCTAAAGGTGGCTATTGTCCTTATTTGCCGAGTGGTTAAGGCATTGCATTGTGACCCGGAAGTTCCTGGGTTCAAGCTCCGCTTCAGGCACTTTCGTTATTTTCCTTGAGCAAGATTATTAACCCCCAATTTGCTCACTTGGACAAGATGGGTGATTCCTGTTGACATCAGACATCTTGTTTGATGAATTATCTAATAGATGGAAAGAAATTGGCGTCAATCAGCTCTTTGTTATTGTTTTTAGACAATCATTGTGGTGATTAACTATTACTAAATCATATCAAGCAGACTATAAATATGTTTGTTACACACAGGTACGTATATTGGTCCGTTATATCTGGCCGGCGGATGTTATGTGCATTTTATCTAAACGCATAGCATCAATAGCTGTAATGGTCCATTCAAACAAGCTAACCAGTGTAAAACAGCATGGTGGCAGTCTTATAAAAGCGATATCATTATGCAACCAAAACAAACACCCCCCCCCCCCCCCTAAAATAAAAGTCGCATACCACTTAATTCTGAGTATAACAGTTGATATTCGTCAACAAAACAGCACGTTTCTTTTTTACCGCCCTATCTTTTGTCAACAAAATGCCATAATTTTTTTCTTAAACAACCCGCATGGTTATTTTTTGTTGTTTATGAGTTGAACACTGGGGAAAATGTCAAAAACGTTGTCTCAATAGGGCGTAAAGCACTCCGCCTATTATTTAAGAATCGATAATGACACCGCTCGAAAAATAAATGATTAATGTAACATTTTTAAAACGTCGGAATGCTCGTTTTACTGTTGTCAATTTGATAATTGCTCTGGAGGGTTTCGTTTTGTTTTCGCGGTCATTCGGAACGAACGTGGTGATTACATTTCGCAACTGTGTTGGATTTAACGGTTTTTATGCCATTCGTTATCGAACATCTATTCCTCGAAAAAGTGATGTGACATGAGATTGCCATGTTCTCAGATATTCTATCACTACATCTATTGTATGTTTATATTTATGTATTTGTCTAAATTTTGCAATTGAAAATTGGACCTGATTGTAATTACTCTGATGATAATTCTTATTTCATGTCTGTGCATTGCTGTGGTATGAGAGTTCAATTATAATTTCATTTATCAACCTCGATTTTCACTATTATTTTTATGATTTGAAATTATTTGAAATCTTTGATTACGTCCAAGTTTTCTTCTATTCAAATTGCAATTTAATACTTTCCAAAAATTATATTAATCGATGCTTCACATTATGAATGTTCTGGAAAGGACCATCTATTGTTTTATTTATTTTAGGGATTCAAGGACCCAATTTGGTCTCCATTGATTGGATCCCTCTATTCATCTTATGCTGAAATTCGTCGTTAACAAAAGGAAAAAAAATCATCTAATGCTGAATACCAGTTATCTAAACCATTATATTGCTCTAACTTAACAACGCGTATTTAAAATTTGTCTAGAAAACTCCGCTTTCAAATAGAGAGAGAGAGCGAGAGAGAGAGAGAGAGAGAGAGAGAGAGAGAGAGAGAGAGAGAGAGAGAGAGAGAGAGAGACAGAGAGGGGGGGGGGGGGGGGGCGAGAAGCGAAAGAGAGAGAGGGGGGAGAGATAGGTAGAGAGAGAGAGAGAGAGAGAGAGAGAGAGAGAGAGAGAGAGAGAGAGAGAGAGAGAGAAGAATACTGGTATTGATGCAATGCATTTGGGTAAAATACTCACAACATTCGACAACCAAATATAACGTACCAGGACCAAATTATTTGTAACCTTAAATGTTTATAGTCTGATTTATAGAATTTAGTGAGAAGTAATAATTAAAATGGCTGTCTCAAATCAATAACAAAGAGCTGAGTGAAATCGACTTTGTTCCCTCTATTGGAGTTCTTGAATATGTATAGATAGTATGCGCTTGGCTAAGAAGCTCACAACATTGCCATCCGGAAGTATAACGGACCAACACACAAAACTATGTGTATCCATGAACGTTTATAGTCAGGTTAATACAGTTCAGTGAGCATTACTCATAAACGCGGATGGCAAAAAACAATAACAAAGACCTGAGTGACGTCATCTTCGAACTATCTATAGATAGTATGCCCTTGGCAAAGAAGTTCACAACATTGTAAATATATAAAATAACATAATACTTTCCCAGATACCAGTACCCACATAATATATTATTCGTGATTTCCGAGGACGAGAAAAATTAAAAATTAAAAATAGGATGATTAACAAAAATTGCAAAACTGGTGGTGTGGACTTTGTAAATGTAATTTAACCACTTCACTCAAATCGAATAAGGTGTTGAAGAGCACCCAACATTAGGTAAAGACATACACTGTGAGACTGATATGCCAAAAAAAAAAAGCGAATAACTGGCAATTTGACCTGCTTGAAAGGAAAATGTGCTTCCATGTAACATGCCGGGAAATGGACAAAACTTTGTAAAACGATGTATGCAAGGTCACTCCACTTCAAGTCTGATTGCTTGGTGTCTCAAGAGGAAAAATATCAATATGCTCGGTCATCACTGTGGCCGTCTTGCCCTTGACGTGACATTTAATTACTTCTGTCACTCAATTTAAGCTGCGCGGGAGAAAATTACTGAATGTTATACTGAGCAAAAGCAGTGAATTGACTTAGAGCTGATTAGCATATCTCCCTCGAGTAAAAAAAAGTATAAAGTGATTGGAGCTTCAAAGTCAAAAGGTCAAGGATTCCTAATCGTAAACAAAGTTTTTGTTTCAAAATGAGATGGACATTAGGAGATGATACGAGTATAATATGTGAACCCGTTACCTACCGAGGAAGAATACGACAAGGCGATGATTACTTACATAGATCATCAACTGAGCCATCTACGGACCCAAGTTATACTTCCCTCCACGTTGTCCACTTTTCCATCGGTTCAGCCCCTGTGTTACGCCTCCAGTTGTGGCTTGGTATTCACCTCTTTCATTTCCCCTGAAGGGTCCATAGCAGTGAGTGTTGTGTGGCTGGATGTTGGTTTCCTACGGGTGTGGCCATCCAGCCCCTTTTCTCTCCGTCGGATCTAATGCTCAATCGAGCCTATCTGCACGTTTTTAGAGCTCCGCTGAAATCTAATATTGGGATACTTTTATGCAGTTTTGATTTAGAACAAAAAGAAATAACTTTTTAAAATTAATAATTAGCCTGGGAACTCCCTTTCGAAGAATATTTGGGAAATAAGGTTAAACAGATGAATATTTACAAAAGTTCGAGTTAAAATATACTACGTTGGGATAACTAAAGGCAATGCAAACATCAAAAACCTATTATTGTGGACATGCGCACGTGTTTGTTGCAAAATGGATATAAAGATACGATCTATTAGCGAGTGCAAAGAACCAGGATTCACTATTATGTGCTATTATTTCTATTTGTTTTGTTATATTTCGAACCCTTTCAACTTTTTATATGCTTTTTGTTTGCATGTTTGACATCCCAATGCTTTCGGCAATTTGCTTTTATCTTCTGTATTATTTTAGCTTCTTATTTTCAAACAAATAATTGCGTCATAGATTAATGATAATATTGTTGTTTAACGTCAGACTGAAACCATCGATCAAAATGATGGGGAAATGGAAACAAAACGATGGCGATTAAGATATGGAAAGTGTAGACAATGTCAATGGTTTATTTGTGAATGTTCAGCAAGTCATATCTGATGTACAATATGCTTATTTCCACTTTGGTCAGAAAACATTAAAAACTTCATTGCTAATTAAACTAACGCCGACTTGTCAAAAAAATTAAATCAGAGGCTTCCTTCAGGTTTAAGCAACGTGCACTTATTTGCAGGTCTGATAACCCAATTCCTTATAGGCCCATTGTTGTATTGGAAATTTCAAAAAATGACGCAAAATATTGTCCATTACAACAATGTTAAACTAGGCCAATAAGTAGGTTCGGTGTCTGACCTGCATATATGCATACGTCGAGTCGAAGTGTTTATTTCTAACATATTTACAATTACGTTCACGTCGCTCGAGGTCCTTTACTCAAGCTGGAGCCTTTGAATACATGGATTATATCATAAAGCAAATATTTTCTGGCCAACATTTTTTAAAAAGTGTTTTGTTCTCGTGAGATAGCCACGGTGGTGACTGTGATTATGTGATTGAATGATAATATGTGACGATAATCATGATGGTATCTGAATACGTATCTGTCAATTGGTGAAATGTTGAACACATACACACACAGAGAGAGAAAGAGAGAGAGAGAGAGAGAGAGAGAGAGAGAGAGAGAGTGAGTGAGTGTGTGTGTGAGAGAGAGAGAGAGAGAGAGAGAGAGAGAGAGAGAGAGAGAGAGAGAGAGATAATGGTGGTAACAGAATAAACGTGAATACATTGATGTCTCAATATCATTTATATTTCACAATGCATCACTGTAGTTCCAATGTACACACTATTGTATCCATTTAATGGACGCTTTGAAGGTGATCATTTAATTTAATTACTCTCAACTCAATTGACTCTTCTGTAAAAATCGTGGGCTGCAATGGTAAGTAATGAAAAAGTTTTAAATCGCGTAGGAAAAAGAACAAAAATTGTTGGATTCAATCAGGAGACGGCACATGAGATTTTTCGGGCATATATGGATAGAATTGAAAATTTGACAATATCAGGATTAGTAGTAGGAAAGCGAGCGTGTGGAGGACAGGGTATAGCATTCAATAAAAATCAAAAGACAGAACACAGCAATGATAAACACAAACACATAATACGCCAGATGCTCTGTAGACAGACTAAAAACTTGAGCTTTTATATAGCGCATTAACTACTGAACGTGCTCAAAGCTCTTTATAAGGGGTCCCTAGCCAACAGCAACACTTAACATGTAGCACAACTCGGCATACCGCTTGTTAGGCGTTACTAGGGGGTTCAGCGTGGCTCAACGGTGCGGTCTTTGCTTCGTACCCGAAGAGTATCGAGTTCGATCACCTCGCCCTAGCTCAATTTGCGACGCTGCACTGCGGCTGACGCCGGATTTATTCCAATATTCTCTTGGAATAGACCCAAGAGACAAATTTTCCCTATGGGATGAATTTTATATTATTTATATTATATCTTTTTATTACAATATTATTTTCGGAAAGAGACAAAGCCTTTAACAGCCAGGTAATCAATTTACATCTGAGTGCGGTGAGAGAATCATAGTAAAGAGCATTTTCCAAGGACTCAACGATGCGTCGCGCGGGACTCGAATCCAGGACGATCCGAAGGCAAGTGCCATACCACTAGACTACATTGCCGCACTTTGACATGGATGAGAAGATTCGGCAACGCGCCTGAAAGGGCAAGTTAAAAAGAATGAAAATTAATAAACTATCGAGAATTAAATTTCAACGAATTGAAATTGGATGAAGTATTTAAGGCATTTGGAATTCCAGCATTGAACTTGAAGTAAGAGAAACCGGATACGTATTTTAGGATTTTTTTTTTTTTTTTTGGATATCCAGATTCGAACTTGAAGTAATAGAAACCGGAAAGAGAATTGAAGCCAGGAATTTGGATATCCAGCATTGGACTTGGAGTAATAGAAACCAGATAAAGGGTTTAAGGAATTTAGAATTCCAGCATTGAACTTGGAGTAATAAAAACCGTTTAAATTATTTTGGGATTTGGATTTCCGGCATTGCACTTTGGTAGAAACCGGATGACGTATTTGGAATTCCAGTATTAGATTTGAAGTGATAGGAACCGGATAAAGTATTTTAGGGTTTTGTTATCCGGTAACCGAATTATGTTTTAAAAATGTGCTTTTCTATTTGATTAAGGAGAGTTCTTATCGTGTGAATTAACGTGTACTTTTTTTCAGGTTTAATAACCCAAATTGCTTTGGGCTCGCTGCTGTAATGGAATTACTCTCAAATCAACTCAAAATATTGTCCTTTACAACAGAATCAAAACAAGCTCACAATTAATGTTCGGTTATCAACCTGCAAATATGTTCATGCCGATTTAAATTCAGCAACAGAAGATATGGTGTCCTTTTCTTAGAGACTAGGTGAGAGGGAAAATTTCATTCTGAATGTTTTATTAGAATGATTTGCTTTGCATTTTCTCACAAAATATTTGACCTAATTATAAAACTCTTACTTTGTTTCAGAATTATTCTTCCACATCACTTTTAACTATAATGGTATTTTATAATGTCGATCAAAAACCTTAACCTCGGAACAGTCGATTTTCCTCTGTAGATTGCCCCTTATTAACCAATGACGTAGATCAAAGAACAATTGTTTTGCCGACATGTAATGATTTCACAAACGATGCCAGCTTCCACTTGATTATTTATTTGACAGTATTGATTGAGGAATATTGATTTTCTTTCTCTGAACAATAATTATAATGATGGCAGCATTCAATTATATCGATATAACCAATCTTTATGAATCTATATTATTACAAATGGTGATCGATGTTATCTCGTTAACAGCTATTTTACAGCAGAGATATGTGACATTATAAAAGCGTTTAACTTTACATATCGATATTGTCACAGACTGACAAAACACATTTATTAAAGTTGGCTACAAAACTTTTACATTAAAAATATCACTTGATTACATCTAGAAGTCTCAGGTTTTATAATTATTCACAAGTTGAGGGTCTTTTCAATTAATCGCTATTTGAAAATAAAGTGTTCTAGCCTTTTAACTCTCTCCTCACCAGCCATTTTCAGAAGTTTCCTGAAACTTCACCCCCACCCGACACAAAAATGGATATTTATTAATCAGACAGAAAATCAACAAGTAAATTCAATACATTATATAATTCAGCAAAAGGTACTCTATAAAAAATTCCAGATTTCATAGCTAAAACAAAAAACAATCTTTAATAATTGTGATGCACTAAAGAAATTAGAATGATAAAATTGTTGGTTGCAACGTAATGAATTTGACGATTTTCTCATGAATGATCAGGAGAGGGTTATTTGCAGTACAATAAAGGTTATGTTTAAAATAACAATACTACTGCAAAACACTTATTGTAAGTGATGACCAAACAAATATTATTATATCAAAATATTATGTTAAAGTCAGGTAACGTTGATTGTTGTCAGTGTCATTGTCTAAAACTTTTCAAAATAAATTATAAAATGGAAACATTGTTTTATTTGTATCTTCTCATTATAGGACATAGAGAAAAGTAAAATGTAATTTTTTCAACAAGTTACAATAATTTTAGACGGCTATTTTAAAAAGTGGAAAATGGGGAAAAAGACATAGATCCATATGATGCGATTTCAGAAAAATGATATGAAGCAATGGAATATAATCCCCAAAATCGGTTCATATTTAGAAAGTCTGATGTTTTTACAAAGGAATTTTTCTTCTGTCTGTTTGTGTGGCACTGCATCTCTGAAAGAGTGCCCACTCCCCATCTTTTCACATCAAATAATATCCGGGCTTGGTATCAATCGGTCATGATCCCCGGGCAAAGAAAACAATACTCCGACATTGATTATCAGTCAACATTGTTTAGACTTATCAGTCAACATTGTCTTCTTGTTCATCGCATCACCGTTGCTAAGCAACCCGTATGAAGCAGAGGGTATATTAAAGCTACAGTTGGTATATTTTTACTAATTCATAACTTAGAAAGAATGTACCATCGTGATAATTACATATATAAGCTATTTAACCAATTCAGCACATCAGTCAGACATTATGTGAACCGTATTTGAAGGTCTTACTATTTTTCGCAATTTCTGTCTTACTGTAAGAAAGCATGTTTATCATATTGGTCAGCAACTTGACCTTCATGTATCTATTAGCTTAAGTTGACCCCCAACTTGTCAAAAAGTCTCGAAATTAGGTCTTAGTTGTCAAAAAAAGTTTTATGACTTATTTTTGCTCTTTTCTTAATCTATCTATATCTTTTTAAAAAAGGAAAATTGTTCCGATAGACAAGGAAAAGAAAAGTGCTTTGTAAATGAGATGCAGAGAATGGATATGAATTATAATAAAGATAACCAGGGACGGCTGGTAATAATGGGCAGGGTGGGCAAATACCAGCCTGTTTTTTCAAGTTATAAGCTGTATTACCAGGTCCGAAATAATCAAATTTAAATTAGATAATTTCAAAAGTTACTACTTAAACTTGATACTTCATACTGAAATCAATTTGTGTGTATTTTTAATAGATTGCGAATCACCATGCACCCCGTAATGCATAAACCAGGATACGCTCCTGTTCTTTTTTATCACACCCCCCCCCCCCCCACTCCGCCCACATCGTCATCTCATCGTTACGTCGCCTGACGGTGAACTAACTCCGATTTTTGCTGTCTGGCCTCTCTAGTACTAGGTCGGGCTAATTCAAATGAGCCCACCTTATTAACCAGTGAAAACTAAATAGAGATTTTGGCAAACGAACTTTTTCTTATTTATTGCCTTACTTGTGCTGGTACCATTGATGTAATGACTTTGGGAATGTTCCAGTATTGAATTAAATTTATTAATTTACTAATTTTATATCAATTTAGTATTAATTTGTGTTGTTTTTATATATTTGTTTATCCATTTAAACTTTTCTTTTTTTCTCGTTTTCTTTAGTGCTTCTCAAAACCCATTTATTTAAATTGTTTTCTTATTTGTTTTTTGTTGTTGTTGTTGTTGTTGTTGTTTTGGGGGTTTTTTTGTTTTGTTTTTTAACAAATCAATTTGTTAGTTCTTTTTTTTTAAATTCTTAAAGTAATTACCGCTGTATTTTTATTGCCAGACAAATTAATTTTGCAAAACAATGTAATTTTATATTGTATTCCGTCTAATAAAACAAAACACTTTTATTCAAAAGTCACGACTAAATAAATATATAAAATACAACCACCATTTTGGTTTTCTCAACAATTGAATTAGTATACGAGAAATACTCTTCTGAGAAAGGAGATAGTTGAATTCTAAGTTATAGAGGAAATACGGAAGGGTGGGCAGATTCCGTACTTGCCCGTCCTGAAGCTAATACATACATAAGATAGTTCGCGATGAAGAGGCGGGCAGCTCGGGGTTGGTTGGGTGAGGAGTAAAGATAACACGGTCGTATTGTGATAGTCTAACGAATGCATGAGGAGAAATTGGTAACATTATTTTGTCTTAATTGTATTGTATGAAGTATTGGCGAAAGCCTAAGATTAAATAAACTGTGTTTTTGTTGGTCTTCTTTTGACTATGGAACTGATACTGATACTTATCATAGCAGACCTGCATACTTGAAATAGGAAAATAAAAATCGTAGTTTTCATGGCTAATAAAATCGTAGATATTTTAACTACCCTTTAAAAAAATGACCGGAATTTCGTCTGTTTTGATAGATATCAAATTTTTAGAAACGAGAAAAAATGATTGGAAACGTAATAATGATGGTGATGGTGGTAGTGATAGTGGTAGCGGTGGTGGTAGTAGTAATGATGGTGGTGGTAGTAATGATGATGGTAATATTATTATTGTTATTATTATTATTATTATTATTATTATTATTATTATTATTATTATTATTATTATTATTATTATTATTATTATTATTATTATTATTATTATTATTATTGTTATTATTATTATTATTATTATTATTATTATTATTATTATTATTATTATTATTATTATTATTATTATCATCATCATTATTATTATTGTTATTATTATTATTATTATTATTATTATTATTATTATTATTATTATTATTATTATTATTATTATTATTATTATTATTATTATTATTATTATTATTATTGTACGTATTGGTGGTATTACTATTGTTGTATTTTTTTGTGGTTATTAATGGTATCAGTTTATTGTTTGTTTCCATTTACCATTTTTTTCCACTTTCATGTATGTGGTCATCAAATTGTATGATTTATTGTCGAAAGCCTAAGATTGAATAAACTTTGTAATATTGTAATATCGTATGGTAACCATCATTGTCGACGACATCGTCGTTGTCATCATAATCATCATTATCATCATCATTATCATCATCATCATCATCATCATCATCATCATCATCATCATCATCATCATCATCATCTTCATCATCATTAACAACAACAACAACAATATTAACAAGTACTACAATAGCAATAAAAACAATATCAACATCATCATAAAATTTCCGTCATCGTCTCCACAAATATCATTCTAACCAACAGCACCACCAAAACCACTACCATAATTACATCCTCCTCCACCACCACCACCACTATTCCAACCACTACCACCACCGGCACAATCATTCTAATCATCAAGACAGCAGTGAAATGCAATTTGAGCTCTGAATGAAACTCGAGTCATATCGCTGTTGTTGCTTCTCGATTAAAACTTTAAGGTTACCACATACTACTGAAAACCAGTAATGTAACAGAAATATTAATCTCGCCGTTGAGGGATTAAAGCAAATCTTTAATTTTTCGAGTGAACGAAATGGACTTGTATGGTATTGTCAAGGTGTTGTCGCATTATGTCTCGTCGCTTTATTTTTAGTTGTATTCTCTTTCGTGATTCATTTTTGATTACGTTTGGAATAATTAAAATCTACTGGTATTGTCATTTCATTATGAATGTGATTATTTGTGGTTGAAATATTATTTTTAAAGGTGAAAAAAAAAATAATTAAAAAAAAAATAATTAAAAAATAAATAAATAAATAAATAACTTAAAAAAAATAAAAAGATAAATTAAATATATATATATATATATATATATATATATATATATATATATATATATATATATATATATATATATATATATATGACCTAATCATCTTTGCCCCACCACTGTAAATAGGCTAGAACCGCCACTGAAGATAACAGAAACATTTGCCTCCTCTACCAAGAATAGAGTGGTAGAGAACTATCACAAAGAACCGGAGTACGTAGGACAGATAACCTTTTTGTATTGTAGATACAAATCTGGCATTCTGCTGTCGTCTGACAAAGCACTTTATTCTCCTTTTGATCCGAAATTTTAAATCTAAATATCGATCAGTTAAAATTGAGCATTTACATATATAGCGCAATATCCACTAAACGGGCTCAAAACGCCGACAAGGGATCCCTAGCCAACAGCAACGCTTAACAAGTAGGACAAAACATGGCGCCTGTTATGCGATATTACAATTTTTTTTTTCTGCGTCAGAGACAACGCTCCTAACGGCCAAGTATTCATTTTACACCTGAGTAAATAGAGAGATTGTGAGTAAAGTGCCTTTTCCAAGGACTCAACCATGCGCCCCTCAGAGCGGGAATCGAACCCTCGACATTCCGATCCGAAGGCGAGTGTCTTACCACAAGACCACATGGCCGCACATAATGAAATGTTCCTCAGCTTCTCAAGAAGGTACATGTTTCACTACAACAGTAACTTTTGAATTTTTCATGATTGTCAATGCTTCATATGTGGTTTTGAATAAAGCGTTTTTTATTCCATTACTCTTTGTGTGTCTGCTTTCTGTTATTTGTTTGTCAACCAAGAATTTGGTGAATTCTCATCTGGATGTCATTGCAAGAAAACACGTCAGTGAAATGAAATACTTGTGGGGAGGAATGGGGTTATTTAGTAAGAAACAAAATTACGTCCGTCCACCATGGCATCTTAAGATACCATCGCCTAGCATTCCATGAAGGAATATAGATAATCCATCAAACAAGATGTCTGATATCAACAGGAATCACCCGTGTTGTCCAAGTGAGCAAATTGCCCAAGGAAAAAAAGGAAAGTACCTGAAGCGGGGCTCGAAACCGGGACCTTCCGGGTCACAGTGCAATGCCTTAACCACTCGGTCACTTCGCCCCCCCCCCCCTCCCCCAGTTGTTTAAAAGGTTATGGTGAAAAATATTCTTTTTCTTTCATAGTCCAAATGCATTCATCCCGACTTTCATTCTGTTTTTCTTTGTTTGTTTCTTATTTTGTGTTGAATACATTCTTGTTATTTGTCAAGTTTAGTGTGGCGCACTTTCTAGATATATGTACTTTGATATAGATTTTATAGGTTTCGTTCCTATTTGCCATTATCGTTTTAACTACAACTTTTCAGGTCAATTATCACGCATTTCTATCTGACCACACTAATACGTTAGTGCCTCATGTCACGAATACTTTTTAATACTATGAAAGAGGCGCTCGGAATTATAAAGCACACTTATTCAAAACTGAGCTTGAAGTTAAGATTAAGAGGCCAAAAGACGATTAAAATACAAATATCTAGAAAGTGCAACATACTTGACAAACAACAAGAATGTAATTCAGCACAAAATAAGAAACAAAAACAGAATGAAAGTCAGGATGAATGCATTCGGACGAAACAAACTAGATTGTAATACAAGATTGTATTTTTCTTTCTTGCTTTTTCTGGCACCTTTCATACACATACTGTTCAGTTCTTTCACCGGTGCCTGCTCCTTAATTTCTTAACATTGTCTTTGTTAGAACAATTAAAAACTGGCACCTTTCATACACACTTGTTCAATTCTTTATTTTAAATACAATGTTTTTACCAGCCATGTAGTCTATTTTCAATTAAGGGAGCTTTGAAAACGTAAGTAAAGAGTCTATTCCTAGGACCCAACTTTGTGCCGTCCGCAAGCAGTTTTGTCGTTTTCTGAACAGAAAAACAACATATTTGAATGTATTTATGGCCAGATAACTTGTCTATCAAATATCTTGAATTATCAGATTGATTTGAGTGTTTTGGAAAGGTGAGGGCCGTTTTAAGCAATCAATAATTGAAGGACGATTTTTCTGACCATTTTTAAATGGGTTTATTCAGCGAACGCCAGTGTGAAAATCGAAACAAGAGACCTACAGATCATCTGGCAAGTTTCATGCCACAAAATGACAAAGTCGAAAAAAGCATTATGTCTTAGACTGATTAAATGATTCCTAAACAACTTTTATACAAACAGAACATATAGTCGCTGCATATTCTATAGTGATGAACCGTAATAGAAATTCTAACTGCTTTTGATGCTGACTGAAGTAAGGGTTTTAAGCCCGAATATTTCCAAACTAAGAATTTTGTTCTAGTTTGAAGCTGTTGTCTTCCATTTTTTTTCAATATTCGTCAAAATCCGGTCGTTTGCTTGAAGTGTATATTGGGAAACAAAAGATATCAATACGCGAACAATATCTGAGATCAGGATAAATGAAACTGGCAAACTATGGCCTTGGCCACATACGATCGATATACGGATATATTAACCAGTTTACTGCCGTGCTCTGGAAAAACATGTAGTTAATAATTTGGCCAGAAAGCTCGTCCTTCAAATATCGATCGATTCTAATGACCCTCATCTTGGTAAAAACTCTCAAACGTCGGACTTGCGAGGTCCCAAATTTAAGATTTTAGCCAAGACAAGAGGAGGGTAATAATATATATTATATTATATTATATATTAATTAATGATTAATTATAATATTATTAATATAATATATTTAAACAGAATAAGATATAAATTACAATTGACACCAACAAGAATGTCATAAACTTCCTCGACGTAGCCTCCGACCTTACTACAGACAATTACATACCCTACAGAAAACCCAACAACATCATCAACGTTGTAGGAGGAAATAAATGAATGAGGTGAGGATACTAAATAATTCGCTCCTAGAAACTCTCGAGCAGTTTACGTGATTCCAGCCAACTCCCCTCAACCCCCCCCCCCCCCCAAAAAAAAATAAATAAAAAATAAAAATAAATATAAATAATATATATATATATATATATATATATATATATATATATATATATGTGTGTGTGTGTGTGTGTGTGTGTGTGTGAGTGTGTGTTTGTTTGTGTGTGAAAGAAATTATGTAAGTCCGCGATTATGATTAATTTGAGAAATAATGCTTTGTAAAAATTTTAAGCGGACGCTTTAAGTCATTGACCTAGAAACATACATATTATATGAATTATATTGTAATATAATAGATAAGACAGAGACCACAAGGTTTTATAAATCTTTTACTTTATTAAAGAAACAATAACGTAGCGTCAATGCATTGATACATGGCAAATATAGTTGAACAAATACATACGGATAGAGTAGAAACCAATAATATCTTTGTTAAATACTGATTTAAATAGATTAATACATGAATATCATCAGCTTGCAGTATTTATATGCATTGGGAAGTAGTGATATTCATATAGAGTTTAGAAACCTAAACTGAGAATTCGTGAAGCTCCTTTTGCAGTAGTTACTCTAAGACAGATGCCCTTTTTAAAACTAAAGATTACATCCCATCCTTTTCAGGTAGCAAACATAAATTTCTAAGTTTTTGTTTATCGTCTTTGTACAAGGAATCGTAGTTCTATTTTTTTTAAACACTATATCAATGTATAATATTATGATCAAAACACGTTGGTGTCCATTCATAGATATCTTGCTCATATTATCTGAAAGAACTTAACTGAAAAATCAATGCTAAAGCTGTCTCGGGACATTATGTATTAATCATACACTTATCCCCTGCTACGTCAACAAATGTATTGACCAGAATCCGACTATTTTTGCCTCCGAAGTTTTCTGCGATGTCCAAACCTATATGGGCAGAATTTTTAGTCCTGTTTTGTCATTTTAAAATATACATGAAAGGTATACAGAAAAATAGATAGATATGCATATTAAGAGAGAGAGAGAGAGAGAGAGAGAGAGAGAGAGAGAGAGAGAGAGAGAGAGAGAGAGATGGTATTAATTGGCCTGGGAGAATAAAAATGTCTAAACCTAAACTTGTTCAATTATCATCAGAAATGAAAATGAAATAGCTAATTTGAACAATTGCATTAATATATCATGCGGGTTATTAACATCTAACTCGAAATTGAATAAAGAAATCAAGTCATAAACACATTAATCATCCGCTACAACTGACTAAAACATCCCATTATAAACAAAATGTAATTCCGTGATGGCTCCTGACCGACGTATACTAATTTGCTGGTCTGGTAATCCAAATTGTTATGGCCTCATTGTTGGAATGGATATATACTCTCAAACAAACGCAAAATATTACAAAAACGTTCAATCAGGCCCATAATTACGTAGGGTAATCAGACTTGCACATATGTGTGCACGTCGCCCCAGACAAAATCTTGAATATAATTCCAAAAACTAAATATGCATTATTGGATTCGTCAAAAAGGTTTATAAGTGAATCTGAATTGTTTGCTAAGATTGCCCAAGATGAGTCAATTATCATCAAAGATAAGTAAATTGTTTGCAAATATCTTTAACTAACAATGAGTTAGTAATTTGTGCTATAAAGTGGTAACTGATTTAGCCACGTGTAAAATATCTCTATAAATTATTATAGATTAACACACATTTTTGTCAAAACCTGAAGCACTGCCACAGACGCAATGGTTATCTAACATAAATGTATTTTGATTTTAAAATCTAAAGAGGAGTAGAATTGCCACTTCTTAAGATAAGAATGGAAAGTAGACTTTCTGAAACCAAAGCTATGCTAATCAATTTCGTACACTCGAGATTAGACCCAATGCAACGAGCGTGACAAAAGACGGATGGGGACCATAGAATAATTGGAACCCAAAGTAAACACCATTGACTTCATGGCAAAGGAATTATGAGATAGAATTTCCGTGTGTACTTTACAGACTTTTGACAACACACAGCCTAATGGCGGCCGTATTGTCGTTTTTGTTTTAAACAATAGAAAATTCCGTTTTTTAAATGAAAATCAAACATAAATTATCGTGATCGTGTTTTGATGATTTTTGGGGGTTCGATTACACAAGGCTTAGTCGCATATCAACTAAATCCATCCTCGTTTCGTCTCCCCCCCCCCCCTTTCTCTCTCTCTCTCTCTCTCTCTCTCCCTCTCTATCTATCTATCTATCTATCTATCTATCTATCTATCTATCTATCTATCGATCTATCTATCTCTCTCTCTCTCTCTCTCTCTCTCTCTCTCCCTCCCTCCCTCTCTCTCTATCTCTATATCTCTCTATCTATCTATCTTATCTATTTCTCTCCCTCTCCCTCTCTCTCTCTCTCTCTCTCACACACACACACAGACACACACATACGTAACATCCTAATAAGGTAATCAAGCTAGAAAGTGAAACTTACTATATTGAATGGTTTAAGTCTCCACTCAATTTGTGTAATACAACAGAGGAAGTTCGTAAACGGGTGGACTTCACAAAAAAAAAAAAAAAAATAGGATGTAACAAAGAAGCCATCTCATTTAGTTGACCACGGATGTAAAATGCCAGTAAATCAATAACAAAAAACATCTCCTCCCCGGCCCCTTACAAACACTGCCAAAGACTATAAATGTATCACAGTTAAATGGGTCATTGGAAATAATATGGATAAAGATATATCTGCCGGACTCTGACAAGAAACACTAGTTAAGAATTTCGGCCAGAAAACAAGTCTTTAAATCTTGATCGATTAAAATGACCCTATCTTGTCCAAAACCTTCAAACCTGGGTCTTCCGATCGATAATTGAAGGTGTAGTTTTATGGCCAAAAATATTTTTAAAAAAGTGTTTTTTTCTTTTTTCAGACTACGCAGAAATACAATAGCAATTAGAATAATTTCATATGCAATCAACGACAGAATCTATTTTGATTAATGCCTGAAATTATCAATTAATCATTAACATTTTGATGAGTCATGTTATGGAATGGTAAAATAAAGTAAAATGACAGTCTACCTAATTTGTGTGACTTTAAGATTTGCTTCATCTTCATTAATATTGTTTAATAAAATCACAGTAACAAATTGTGGTCCTTTAGACCACAATTAACATTTTAATCGGAAATATATATATATATGTGGGGCTACTTCTTATGAATGCCTCCTATATTTTGTGTTATATGAGGCAAATTGGTATGGACTTTATCTTTAAGACATTAAGAAAATCGATGGAGAATTTTTTTCCTCTCTCTTTTATTGGGATGTTCGTGAAGAGTGCTTTTTAAATATTTAAAAATATATATATTTCGAGTTTGTCATACCATTTGGACTTTTTTTAAATTCTTGATTTCTTATCAAGATAATTCTGCAAATTTAGAAAAATTCATATTTTTAAAAATTATGTTTCTTGCTGTTTTGTTTTACTTAATTTTTTTTTTCGACCAGCTTTCAAAGTCACGATAAATGAGCGATTTTAATAGATTTAATAAGAAATAGATAGATACAGATTGTGGGGGGTAAACACTGTAGCTAATAATATATATAATCTTCGGTCCCTTAGCAATATTCACATTACAGTGTAAACAGAGTAGTTCTAATAGATAGAACGAAGTTGACGTCACCCAGTTCATTGCTATTGTTTTTTGCCATCCATGTTTATGAGTAATTCCCATTAAACTATTAACCAGACTATAAAATTCAAGTTTACACATACTTTTCTGTGTTGGTCCGTTTTATTTCCGGATGGCAATGTTGTGAGCTTATGAGCCAAGCGCACAACAGCTATAAATAGAACGAAATTGACGTCACCAGCTCTTTGTTATTGTATTTAGCCAGCCATTTTTATGAGCAGTTCTCATTAAATTGTATTAATCAGACCATATCAAGGTTTATTGTTACAAATTGTTTTGTGTGTTGTTACGTTATAGATAGTATGCACATGGCTAAGAAGTTCACAACATTGTCATCCGGAAGTATAACTGGCCAACACACAAAACTCTGTGTAACCTTGCTCGTTTATAGTCTGGTTAATACAGTTAAGTGAGAATTACTCATAAACGCGGATGGCAAAAAACAATAACAAAGACATGAGTGACGTCATCTTCGAACTATATATATCCAGCTGGCGGATGTTAGGATTTTTTAAACACTGAACGCAATGCATCCATATAAGTATGTTTGTAATGAAGGCTGTGTTCTCACTATATTTAAAAAAAAATATTTTTCCCATTCCGGCCAGTAAACTTTCATTCCCTAGGTCAATAGATAAAGATCACCCCACACCTTATCAAATAGTTTTAAACCTGAGACTTTATTACAATTTGACCTTTTCTGTCGATCTCTGAAAATGTGTTTGGAATTTTGTCTAGAAAACTCATACGTCAAATATCGATCAATTAAAATGATCCTCATCTTGTCAAATCTTTCAAAATCCGAGACTTTACGATAGTACCAGGTTTGAGAGTATTTATCATTTTAATCAATTGGTAACTAAAGGTCGAGTTTTCTGGCCAAAATTTTAAACACATGTTTTTCGGAGTACGGCAGCTTTGGCATGTTTTGGATAATCACATTTGAAATAATATGTTTCTGGTCAAACTGAAAAAAAAATTGTTTTTTCATTGCGCGATAATATAGGTGTGAATGTTAGTAACTTGGAAAGACAGCAAACTTAGGCAATGTTTATAAGACAGGAGACAAAAGTATTTTGTTTTACAAGATTTAATTTAGTCTCAGGGATAAAGGTGCAAGGGGATTTGAAAAAAAGGTTGATGGGAAGATAGTTAGATTGAAAGCTAGAAATCCTTAAGTTGGGAAATTGGTGAGCAGAGAAAGAGGAACACATGGGGAGCGGAGGAGAAAGAGTTTTTAAATTATATACAGAGAAGGAATTGAGGGGGGGGGGGGGTAAGACAGAGAAAGGGGGAGACACACAGACATATACACATACAAACATACTCACACGCAAACCCATAGAATTAGAATATGTGTGTATGTATGTGCGTGAGAGAGAGAGAGAGATATCGAAGGATAGGGAGAGAGAGAATGAGAGAGAAAGAAATAGAGAGAGAGAGAGAGAGAGAGAGAGAGAGAGAGAGAGAGAGGGAGGGGGGGGGAAGAGATACACACACAGAAGGGGGTGTAAAGCTATCCATTCGTTACGTGAGACAGACACTAGGTGCGATCATGTGACTTATTAATATACATTCCATACAATGCAAAGTGTGACAAATAGACATTTTAATACACGCATGGTAGGTAATGAGATAAAGACAACGTAACGAATATCGTTGAAATCCCTTATCGTTTAATATATACAGAACATTTGAACTTGCTAAATCTCACCATTCCATTCTAGATGATAGTGTTTATCATATGGATAACATTGTCAAAATTAAATATGACAGAGTATTTTCCATAGGCATATAATAGGCATCATACTGTTATACAAATGTATATTATATCAAAGGCATATTTATATCACTGGGTGTTATCGTTTTGTGACCCTGCGCCAACAAAATCTATTCCATTCCCACTCCCACATTCCCTTCTCCTCTGTGCCATTCAAAAGCTAAAAATATTCCTAAAATCCTGTTTCTGTCTATCAGAAGATTAAAGTGGCCTCAGGCACAAAGCAAACTTCAATACATTAAGCTTTCTAGCAGAAATCATCTGTTTCTATACCATTGTCGCTAATATCCATAGATCCAAAGCGACTATAAGATGAATGACGATTTTTAATTAAACATGGCAAATCTACACACCAATGAGTCAACACATTGTGATATAAACTAAAACTCCGTAGGGCCATCTGACGGCTTGTAAGCATTATATAATAAATCCCATGAATGGAAGTTAAGCTTTTGTGCCAATTTGTTATCCGTGTACTATTTTGTTAGTTGTCTAGCCTTCAAGAGTAGCATATGTCGACCTTGAAAGGATTCACAGCATTATATCTTTATAATGAAATAAACATAAACACAAACATTGTAGGAATGAAAAAAGGCCCGTTATATAATGAATTCTTTTGTTTACAATAACCTAATTGATTGCTCCTGAAGTAATCATTGATGTTGAAGAAAGGGTAATGATTGATACCGTAATGTTATAAAGTAATATATATTGAGTGTATATATATATATATATATATATATATATATATATATATATATATATATATATATATATATATATATCTGAGTGTATCATCTATTGTATCAATAGATGATAACATATTTCATATTTTCAAATTGTAGAATATAAGATAGGACAATGGCTTTTTTAAAAGCCAAAATCATCTTAAATATTTGAAAAAAAATAATTTTAAAAATTCGATTATCCCATCTTGTGGTCAATAAAACTAGAAGTCAAAGTGTACTTATTTGCAGGTCTAATAATCCAAATTACTACGGGCTCATTGTTGGAATAGAAATATTCTTAAACCGACCTAGAATAATGTCCATTACATTGAGTCCATAATGTTGTCCAGTAATCAGACCTGCTAATATGTGAGCTTAGCTAGAAGTTGATGAGAATGTAATCATTGTCGTAAAAGACATTAGACATCAATATTTTTGGTCCCTTATCCAACCATCAACATAATATTTATCTAAATGGACTTAACATTTGTTAAGGATGGACAATACCTAATTTGATAAATATTTTCATGAACATATTCTGATTTGGCAATATGAATTGATGTTTAGTTAACATACCTGCTTTGGGAAATTATCATGTTGTTGAATACACATTTTTTACAACAGTTGTTCTGATAGCTTTGCTTATGTAGTAATATCAAAGATGTCTACTTTAGCTCGATTTTTAACAAACATGTAAAAAGTACTCAACGTTAAATAGTGTACGTATCTATTTAACTTAACTTGGATTTGGATTGTCAAAGGCATGCATCACTTTTACTAAGTTGTGCTTTCATTCAAATCAACACTTCTCGCCTTAGAGTCCACAGAATCATTTGCAAAACGGATAATTTCTATCATGCCCTCATTGTCTATTTTCGTTTTGTCATCAAACTCCTTTGGAATGCTGAGATCGTCAAGGCTTTCGATGATTGTCTCTGGAGAGGTGCTGTTTCGACCTCCAAGTACAGAGTTGTCAATGCTGCTATTCAGCTTCACACCACCGACATTTTTCCGATTATTCTCCAAACCCAATGAAGATGATAAACTGGTGTTATTTTTCATCTGTGATTTAGATGTCGGAGCGGTTTGTAGATCACCTTTGCGAGATCCATCTGAAGCACCGTCATCAATTAATTTAAACACATGCCCTGTAACAAACTTGTCGAAATCAGGCTTAACTTCCTCGCAATTTATACTGTTACCATCAGAATTTCCACTTCCGGAGTAAGTCATGTCTCTGCTGGTTGCACTTCCGCTTTGAGATCTATATGTCTGATCGTCGTCGAAGTGGATGTATTCAATTTCCGTTTGGGGAGAGGTCGAGTCCCACCTCGGGTTTTTCGAAGGTGATTTGCATTTCGTGATTGGCAACTTACCGCCAGACAAACTGAGCGAACTGCTGATGACAGCATCATCATTACACGAACTTAGATTATCAGTATATTCTATCTGAGTGATCGGAGACAAAGACGGAAGTGTGCAATCGCTGACAGATTCGTACTCATAGTCGTAATCATAACTCTCACTCTGATCCAAACTTTCTTCCTCTGTCACGTCCATGAAGTCATTTCCGTTGTCGTCTTCATTTTTCAGTTGAACAAGGCCTCTGTTGGTATTTCTGTTTTTGTTATTGTTGCTCCTGTTGTTGTTATTATTGTTTTTTAATGCTGCTGCTACCGTGGTGTTAGACGAACGATTAGGATTGTTATGAGTTTCATCAATTGAAGGGATGTCCGAAGCTGTATATCTGCCATCACCATCTAAGTCAGTCATCTCTGTAGCTATACTACAATTGTTAATGTCGTCTAAATCATCACCTTCATCTGATTTACAAAAGTCTTTTTCTGTAAAGGGAGAGGTCATAGAATTAGACGTTGCGAGTTTCTGTGGTCGCGGAACTTTATTCATGTCTAGCAAGCCATCTGTTTTTCTCTTTACTATTGGCGAACGCTTACTGCCAACAGTTCCGTCCTTCTTTATGCCAGCTTCTAGTAATCTGATAACTTCCGATTTCTTGTCTGAACAATTAACATAATTCTGTTGCCCAGACCTCTTAGCCATGTCTTTTAAAAGAGGCAAACCTTTTAATTTTTCAGTTGCACTTTTTTGGTCCTTACTTTCTCCTGGCGATTTTTGTTGCGATTGGGCCACTGCACCAGAAATTGAAATTTCAGAAGTCCCAGCTTCACTATTTGCTTGAGGTTTGGACTTTTTCAAAAGGGACAGTTTTGATTTGAGTTTCTTTTCTTTTTCCACTGTTTTCACGGGAGATATCTTAGATGCCACGGAACCAATGCTATCTTGGCCTGAAGACGATTTCTTGCGATATTTTACCATCGTTGTTGTCAATTTAGCGACTTTGTAGAACTTAACCGAAGGTTTGAGAAATTCTACTTCGGATTTTTGATAGCCTTCGGATAAGCAAATCTCCATCGGAGTCATGTTGCTCACTTTATCCTTCAGTGTAAGAGTTGCTTTACCTTTTGTAGCTAGGATCTTAGCACATTGTAGAAAGCCGTTTTTTGCTGCGATGTGCAGAGCGGCGTATCCTTCCTTGTTAAAGTGATCTACTTGAAGACCAAGGCGCCGGAAGTTACGTACAAGAAGCTCGACTGCTACATCATTTCCGGTATTCGCTGAATGAATCAGTGCAGTGTTTCCTGGTTGAAAAAAAAAGACAAAAAATAGGCAATTTCAATAATTCTAGATAATCATATTTCATAGTTAATCAAACATTTAAAATCAAATAGTAGGTTTAAAAACAACATCGAATGTTCAACAAAATTGTGAAAACCCCCGTAAATGATGAAATTGTGAGTGTAAATTTTACTCAGTCGTTCAACCACTATTCTTCCTGGACTCCTATTGATTTGTCTACGTAGAATAGACCTTTATCCATTCAGTACTAAAGCTTTTCAATTACCAAGGCTGAAATGTGATCTTACGAGCAAATTGGATCGATCAACAACAATAATCTTATCAGAAGACAGGAATAACTGCGCTCAAAGCGTTATCGAGATAAGACTTCAACAAAATCTTGGTTTTTAGATTTTTTTGGGACAAATCGGGGGTCTTTATAAATGGTTGACATATGAAGTCAATATTCACTTCAAATAGAAATACATCTTGCCCATGTGTGGATGTTTAGGCATCTTTTGTGATCTTGTGGATTTGTGGTATGACCCTCGGCTTTTGACCTGTAGGTCCCAAGGTTTAGTTCACCCGTGACCGGTGCAAATTTGATTCCTTGGAAAATGCTAATTTTTCTCATGTGATTTGCCTGAAACAAAGTTGTGTGTTGAAAACCAATTGAAATAGTGCCTTTCAAGCGTCTTCTCTCGTCCTATTTGTTAACTGTTCCTTTTGGCCTAAGACCTACTGAACACACTTAGTGAATATTGTATTGTACAGCTCATATTTTTATTATAAGAAGAGTTTCGATTCTGTTGTCCATTTATTGTGACGATTGATCAATGTAAGTAAATAGGTTAAGTTATGACTAAATGTGATCCACCACCTCAAAACGGTAGTCTGTCGGGATGAATTCAACCTCTGAACGTGAATATAAATTTCCAAAGGAACTTTGAGTTGTTTGCAATATGAGAAATTATCTGCATTTCCCTCTATACCGAATAGAACTTATTCCCAAGTCTCAAATATATATATATATATATATATATATATATATATATATATATATATATATATATATATATATATATATATATATATGCATTGAAGTACCAAGCTCATCCAGACATAATACAGCTTTGAGACTTTGGTTCAAAAATGAGTTCTCTACAAATTGTAATGAATTACGATCGCTCATTTGTTTTTAAAAATGAATATCAAATCATCCACACAAGATGTGTAAAGATAACATCTACCCATGAATACACAGTACACAGTAAAATAAGATTATTTGTACTTGGCTTTGGGGGTACTTGTAACTCAGTTGGCAGGCACTTAGTTCCTTTTTTATTTTTAAACTCGATCATTTTCATAGAGCATTATCCATTTAACATGCTCAATGCGTTATACATTTACAAGCAAAGGAATCGATCACGGTACAATAGAGATTTTCTTCTGATCTCCCCCAATCCCTCCTCTCCCCAGCCAGATTTGGCCAGAAAACGCATCCTCCAAATATTAATCGTTTTAAATAACCCTCATCTTAGCAAAACCCTTCAAACTGAGGTCCCAGGTTTGAGACTTTTGCCAAGATGAGGGTCATTTAAATCTATCGATATGTGGAGGTCGAGTTTTCTAGCCAATTTATTTTTCCTGAGAATGGCAGGTAACTGGATAACTAAGGAGAATGAATGTGATATCTTAAAGATCAAAAGTCAGATTTAGTATGTCTGATTCAATAGTCTGATGTCACGTCCAACCAGCAACGAGCAGCTTGGTTCTAAACAAAGAAAATTGGCACTTTTTATTCCTCATTCTGGCTAGAAATTTTTCACATGTCATGAGATCAGAATGTATTAAAGTCAAAACCTGATCAGATTTATAATCTTTTTCTCCTCTGGGTACACTGTTATGCTCGATAGTTCTGATAGTTAAGAACCAGGTATTAAGTTACTATGCGTCATTAAGAGGGAAGTGGCGTCACGACTGTTGAAGCCAATTACAAAGATCTATCCACATAAGACAGGTGGCTCAGGGTTGCTGCTTGTTTTAGAAAAAAAATGAATAGCGTTCTTTTGTGGGCATTTTCTAACTCGCAGAAACCATGGAGCCCCCAAAAAGTATCGTTTACGTATGTGTTGTCCTCATAATGGTGTACACTCTGTTGGACACAACAAAGGGATATAATCTGAGACCGACGCATTCCCTTAAACAGTCCATTTAACGCAAGAGAAACTGGGATAGTAATACTAGTCCAAACGGGTCTGAATGACTACGTTTTGATGAACTTCTTTATAAATCAGTGCAATCCGAAAGTCCCGAATACATTGACAAGTTAAAAAAAAACTACACCCAGACACGTGTATCTCCGATCGAAACCAGAAAATCACGCTCGAGTAAAGCCAAAACCAAATTGTAGAAATGGGTTTAGTATTTTTCCTTCTTCCGTGTTTATCTTTTTTCTAGACTTTTCTCCCGGGACACGCCAGACATACTGATGACACAGACATTTAAAAGCTCATCTATAAACTTTTCTTTTTTTAGCAATGCTCTGTGACCTTCCTATGTTTAAATTGATTTATTTTATCGGTTGAAAACATTTGTGACTCGTCACCTTATCTGTTATTTTGTCGGAGTGAAGTGATCACCGTAAAGTGAGAATAAAGTTCGAATGGCCAGTTACTCCTGATCTCAATGGTACTAGTAATGCTAGTAGACATAATATATAGAACCTTTCGCCTATGCCTTGGGGCGATTTTGCCATAAGTAATAATACATTTAAAATATACGATATCAACACACACACATTCACACACACACACACACACACACACACACACACTTACAGTACAAAAAAGGCACTATGTCAGAACTGACCTGATGCTTAGAATTCAACTTTAAGCCTTACTTTTAGAGAGTAAATTTTAGCTCATATATATATGTATATATATATATATATATATATATATATATATATATATATATATATGTATATATATATCGTAATATCCACTGAACGCGCTCAAAACGCTTTACAAGTGTTCCCTAGGCAACAGCAACACTAAATATATAGGACGAGACATAAGGCTTGTTACATACGCGATATTATTTTTTTTCCGACAGAGATAACGCTGTTAACGGTCAGGTACTCATTTTGCACCTTAGTACGGTGAGATACTGTGAGTAAAGAGCATTTTCCAAGGACTCAACTATGCACCGCTCAGAGCGGGACTCGAATCCAGGACCGTTCGATCCGAAGGTGAGTGTCATACCACTAGAAGACATAGCCGCATAGTTCAAAATAAAAATGGTATTCTCCAAATTAATCATTAATAAAAACCCCTTTAATCTCAAATTCCTCCATATAGCGCGTTCTAACATAATGCCATATTAGGTGTGACAGGTAACACATATGAAACATTAGATTTTTCTCTCTGTAATAATCTATAGATAGAACGAAGTTGACGTCACTCGGGTCTTTGTTATTGTTTTTTTTTTTTTTTTTTTTTTTGCCATACACCTTTATGAATCTCTCTAAACTGTGTTAACCAGACTATAAACGTTTAAGGTTACACATAGTTTTGTGTGTTGATTCGTTATACTTCCGTATAACGGACCGACACACTATAAATTAATTCTTCCGTATTTAACCGGATAATGCCGTACCCTGGCGAGGTCCCCGGTTTGAGAGTTTTTGCAAAGATGAGGGTCATTTAAATCGATCGTTATTTGAAGGACACGTTTTCTGGCCAAGTTTTTAAAATACGAGTACTCCTTCCAGAGTAAAAAAAAATTAGCTTTTATATAGCGCACTATCCACTCAACGTGCTTAAAGCGCTTTACAGGGGAACCCTGACCAACAACAACACGTAACATGTAGAACGGGACATGACGCCTGTTAGGCGATATAAAAAATTTCAGACAGAGACAACGTTGTTAACGACCAGGTACTCATTTTACACCTGAGTATGGTGAGAGCATGTGAGTAAAGAGTCCTTTCCAAGGACTCAACTATGCGTCGAGCGAGGCTCAAACCCTGGAACTTCCGATCCGAAAGCGAGTGTCATACCACAAGACCACATAGCCTCACTGTACGATAGTAATTGGTTAAATCACTCTTTCATTATATAGCTTTGAGGAGATAGGGTAACGTATTGTTATTCTTTTAATTACTTAAATAATGTGAAGTCCCTTAGTTTTTGCTTTACGGGTTTAGTCTCTGTTCTAAATTTAACATTCATACGAGGAAAACTGGGAAATAGTACTATTTCTGATACAGTTGGCGCATCCAGAACATGATATCTTAGTAAGCTTTAAAACCGTATCAGAAGGTGATCACAACTAAACCTTAACAAGAATCGCTTTTTCATTAATACATTCATTAAATCTATCTCGTTGATTGCCAAATCATGTTTGACCATCTCAGCTTTTACCAGATCAACGATAAAATATTTATCACTCATACGACGATTTTAGCATGATTGTGTTTTAGGTTTGTCGGTGAGGGAAAAGAATCGATCCAAAGTTTGTAGCTTATTGCTAAGTAAACGCGCGTACAGTTAAAATGAATTTTCAAAACATCTTGCTCTAGTTCATTATGCATTATAAACGGCAGGTTTTCTTTTAGATCTAACCCCAGTTGTTCATTATAAACGATACGATTTCTCCCAGGAGGCTTAGATCCAACCTCAGGTGTTTATTATAAACGAACAATTTCTCACATGACGCTTGGATCTAATTCCAGTTGTTTTGGGCATGGGGTTTGTTTTCTTTTTGGTTTGATCAAAGAACAAAGGGACGTCAAAATACTGGTTCCAATGTTATTGGAAGTGTAATAATAGTCCGGAGGAGTAGATACATATCTTGGGTAATTGATCTTCTGGTTTCAAAATGATGGTATCATATTTTCTCGTCTAAATATATGCTGGTCGTCAATAAAGACAATCTATTCTCACTCTTTTTATGTCCCGTAATCCTAAGAATCTGTTAATAATATATCCTGCTACTAAAATAGGTATGCCTTTTTATGATTTAACATGTAAGTCATTCATTTTTAATCCTCCAAAGAACTAGTTACATACACGCTTCCAATGATTTTGGAAGCGGAAGAATAGAAAGTGTGTCGTCAGGACGTCTCTGCCCTATTAAAATGATCTTTAACCACCTCCCTGTAATAATTAGTCTTAGTAAGCCTTGTTGTTTGTCTACGTGCTCAATAGAACATGAAAGGGACTTGATAGAACCTTCACCCATTAACTACGGACAGGAGTGATAATAGATGTAATATTATTATTATAAAATTATGTTGTTGTGATCTTTACTGTTTTATGGCTGTGGTCTCATGGTTTGTGTGACACCCGCCGTCGGGCCGGTAGGTTCGTTTAAACTTAAACTAACAATTGAGCATTATATAACGCAACATCCACTAAACGTGCTCAGAGCGCTCTACAAGGTCTCTTTCCACAGCAACACTTAACATGTAGGAAGAGTCATTAAGGGTGCTAGGCGATATTACAATTTTTTTCCATCAAAGAAAATGCTAATAACATCAAATACTCATTCTACACCTGAGCACAATGAGAGAATGTGAGTAAAGAGCCTGTTCAAAAGACTCAACTATGCGCTGCTAAGAGCGGGGTTCGAATACTGGACCATCCGGTCCGAAAAAGATTCATGCCAACAAGACCACATCGCTGCATTACTTATCGATAGGGCCTATAACTTTTCCAATTCTCACGCGATTCTTTTTCAAAAGATCTTTTCATTCAATTTATACCAAAAATTGTGAATTCGAATTTACTTTCTTGGAAGTTATATTTTATTCAATTTTCAATGGATGTACTTTTGTATAAAGCCCTTCTATCATAATATCACAGCAAAAAATTATATACACAGATGACAGCTAAGAAATATCCGTTCTCCTACTTTTGTAGATAGCGTTTTTTTATTCTAGTTTATTTATAACTAGATTGAAGCACCTGTAACCAGGTCACTCAGTCTTTCACCAAAATACAACACCTTTGTTAGGCTCATTTAAAAAAAGAAAAGAATTGATACTTCTTGAAATATTCAGATCCGAAGCCAAACAAGAAAATCAAGGAAGCAAAATATAATTAAAAGATCCAAAAAGAATACTGAGTACTGAGTTATCTTTAATTGTTGGAGAGGGTTTTTCTTCGATTATAAGCTTTGGTATGGCTTTTTGTACTTTCATGTACTTATTGGCTTTGTTTTACCACATCTCTGATCTTCTTTTAATTTTTACTTACAGTAATAAATAAATATTGTTAATATTTTTTCTCTCATCGACTGAAAAATCTTTGAATTTCAACATAATCATAACCTTGGTTTTTCCCTGCGTAATCATTAACAATTTTAGATTTCGAAGGAAGCCCCACTTTACTTGTCGGTAATGATGTCTCCAAGATGGAAACTCGGTCGATGTACAGAACACTGACTTCATTTTACATTTTGTCCAGGAATATTTTGCTTTAAATATCGATGAATAAATTCAACCCTAAACTTGTCATAATTTCATAAAGCTGAAATTTCACTTTAGCTCACCGATATTTAATGTAAAATCTTCTTGCTGGAATGAAACGATGTGTTTTCTCATTGTGCGACAAAATTATTGTGCCAAGGTCAGAGAAAAAAGCAAGGAGAAAGAGTTCACTATCACGTAAATTAAACTATTGTATGCGGCTTTAAACTTTGCGAAGTCCCAGGTTTGAAAGTTTTTGCCAAGATGAGGGTAATTTGAAAAAGATTAATATTTGAAAGACGAGTATTTGGTCAAATTTTAAATACATGTTTTTTTTTTCCAGAGTTAAAATCACTAGTTATATGATGTCTTAAAACAACTGAAACATTTAAAAAATGTTTTCTTCTGATGAAAATAACACAACAAATTTGATGTTTACGATATTACCATTTTCCCATAACTTTACTAAGTCTTTGTATATGTATCTCTTTGTCGTTTGAATAAAAAAAATATCTTGAGCTTTCATCCAGCGCAATATTCACAAACGTGCTCAAAGCGCTTTACTAGCCAACTAACTAAACATGTAGGGCGAGATATGGCGTGACGCCTGTCAGACGAAATTAAACAGAGATAAGAATGCTAACGGCCAGATACTAATTTTACACCTAAGTAAGTTCAGAGACTTCTCCAAGGACTTAACCATGCACCGCTCAGAGGGGGACTCGAACACAGGACACTCCGAACCGAAGGTGAGTGTCATACTAGAGGACCACATAGCTTGTAACTCTTTGCCAAAGCAAAATGGCAAGACACTCGTCCCGTTTTCATTCAATGATCGATATTCGAATGTAACCGCAAACACTTGATTTGATCTTATTGACAATGGAATTCTTAAGGTTGTGCCCAAGATTACGTCCTATCGCTGCGATGTAGATAGATGGAAAGAGGTGCGGGGGAGTGAATCATTTATCGCATGTGAATGTTGTATTTTAACATTATTTTAGTACTGTTAAGTTATATTTAATTTTGACCTGTAGCAAAATTTGCAAATTTGAGTGAAATTATTTTTAACTTAAATGACCAGGAGAATTCATCTCGATTTCATTTACCTTTATTTTCTTTTTCCTACTTTTTTTCTTTATGTTTTAATCAAATGTTGTAAGTCTTTAGCAAAAGCTATGAATAACATTAAATTGAATTAAATAAAATGATTTGAATTGCAATGAGATTTTGATACTGTTCTATATAAAAGTCCAGGTCTTTAAATGAAAATAGACAATGGTGTCTACTAATTAATGTCTAAGGATGAAAATAAGGATTATTAAGCCTAAAACAAATAATACAAACATATGTGACTATACTTAACGATGATAGCAATTTTTTTGGACATCGGTTGGGAGAAAAAATTGAGCTGTAAACGCATTGATATTATGTTTAGTTAAAAGTCGCAATTAAATAATTCTATGATCGACCTTATTGACAATAACTTTGAATTTGTGAGTAAACGTATTAATCTTATGTTTAGTGAAAGGTAGCGACTAAATACGAGTAATTCCATTATAGACCATTGTAGATAATAACTTTGAATTTGCGAGTAAAAATATTTAATCTTATGTTTAAGTAGGCATTAAATAATTCTATTTTATTTTAGAGCTCTGTGGGCCAATCTCAAATAATTTGTAAAATCATAATCTTTTTGATCAAATGGGATTCAACTCTAAACATTTTTTGTATAAAAAGGGACGACTGATTTAGCTATCACGTCATCCAATGCTACGACTTAAAGATAAACCCTAATAAAACAACATAACGACAGACAACAAACGAGCCATCCGATGTTTGTTTAATCTAAGAGACTACTTGAGTAATCCTTCCTGGGAGCTTGGTCACGTTCACCCATCAACGAATGGAGGATGAATTGGATTTTTAAAGTAAATAGAGATGCCAAAGTTTGCCAGGAATTGGGCATTTTTTTAGGTCGTTTTGAATCGTAAATTTATAATAGGTACCATTATGCTTTTTTGGAATTTTTATCCTGTTACATGAATAACGGGCTACTTGTTTCACAATTGAATATTTACTATACCAGTAACAATAAGAAACAGATATAGTTTGAACCTAAATTGTGATGGTCTCGACAAAAACCTGAGAAAGGTGTGTGCCTGACAATGTGGACCCGCAATAAAGTTGCGGGGAAATAAAGGCAAATTACACGCAGACACTCATCTATTTTGACTATTGTGCTACTGAATATTGCGGAAATTATCACGGATCGAAACAAATCTTTTGAGCCGTCAACGATCAAAATCGATCCGGTAATAAAGTCTGTATGCTCGTTCAAAATGTGGCAGCCGGACCGATAATTATGTCCCAGTAGATATTCTAAATAACTATTTGGGTCAATAGATGATTACCCTTAGTTACAAAAAAGTTTTCAAGTTGTTATTCGTATATAAATAAATCTGTAAAAACTATTTTAAAGTATTTAAATGTGCCAGTAATTTAGTGCTCGTTGTCAAAAACTTAACATCTGCTGTATGGAACAGTGTTAACCCTAAACCCTATTTTCTTAAAAGATAGATTCGGAATTTTTATGAGACTAGTTTGGTGGCAAAAACTATTGTCAGTAGAGTGGAATGGAATAAAAGACACCATCCTCTCAAATTCAAGCCACTCCTGCTTATTTGCGAGTCATTGCATTAATAAGCAAATAACACAAACAGGCAGGCACACTAAAATGGAACCTCCAAGGGAACCTTAAAAAAGAACGACCTAGAAACATAATAAGACGTATAAGCTAGTAGATGCATACACCTGAAAGAGATTTAGAAATGACAGCCAAGAATAGAGAACGATAAGTGCTGAGGCCGCCTATCAGGAGTGATGGTCATAAGTAAGAAAGACTCAAGATTCTGAGCACTGCTCGAAATTCCATCGTCAATGTTCGAGATGTAGTGAAGAAGATTCTGATACAAATCTGAAAAGATATATATACGATAGGATAAATCGTTGAGTATGCCTCGGTAGTTTGGGACTCTGTGAAAGAGGGAAATAAGAAAAAAAATATTGAAATGGTGTAGTGGAAGGCAGCTCGCATGGTCACTGGTGATTACAGAACAACCATAAGCACAACTGGTATTGTTAAGAACTAGGAGTGGACAACACTCGGGGCAAGAAGAAAAAGATCTAAAGTAACAATATTTTAAAAGATGCTCAAAGGTCTGATAGAAGTCGAAACTAACGAATTCCAACCAAGACCAACAATTTCAAGAACAAGGGGTCACGACCAACGATACCTAACACCAAGATCGAAATCATAAAACCAACTGCAATCTTTTATGTCATCAACGATTTGACTTTGTAATAACCTCACTGAAGACCCAGTGGAAGCACATGATTTGGATCATTTTATAAGAATACTATAATATACAACTATGTCATATTAAGTATTGCTTGTGTAAAACTTGAGACAATACACCAAAGGTGGACTTCAAGTAAAGGAAGAGGAAGAAGAATAGAATATTACAAGAAAAAGCAGTACCAGTTATCCCTCTGTGGTGTAATGCTAACAGGTCCGATCAGTAAAAGAGTTTTGGAGGTCAGTCGCCAGTCGAAGACGGCTGATATTTTTGGGAGGATGTTTCCTTTTGTATTCCCCTTCTGCTCTGCCTGATACAGTTTCATAAACAACTTTCCAGATTGTTGTATCTTACTAGTGTCTGTTTCCTAATGTTTCACAGTGAGAAAAAAAGGTGGCAGATGAAGAGGGGAGAGACAGAACTAAACCACCGCAGCAAGAGGAAACGTTGCAAAATAGACTTTAGATTCCATATTCTTCGTAACGTTTGATACCAATGACTTCAGGAGGACAAGCGAGAGTAGCACCACTTACAATCAGAATAAATTCTGCTGAAATTTGATTGAATGTCTTAGATTCGATATCACCCATTTCGTAAATCGTTTAAAGTCCTATCTTTTTAAAATGTGATGAATTGCTTGCTCAAACTTTAAGTCTTGATATATTAAGTCTCCAAGTAACTCTCCTCGTAACCTCCTCTATATGTCATAATTAATGTGACCCGTGGCGTTAGACGAGTTTAACTGTGTCGGAGTAAAACGGATTCTTAAAACAAAATAAAAATAAAAATGCTCAGAAATACGAAAGTTTGGGTATGTTCATTCTGTAAAAATATTGTTATTTTACTTATTAAGTTCACTCAAGTGTTCTATTTTTAACTATAAATTACATTTTCATCACCCATGGCACACTTGTATAATACTCCTTGCTTTGAGTCGATGGGTCACAAATGGGACAAAGTAGAAATCGGGCACTGATGTAAGTAAAGATCTGATAATATGTATGCCAGACAAGAAATAAAGAGAAATACAAGCTTTTAAACATCCTTATAAAATCAGTCTTCCTCGACTGGGGATGACTGATTTTTTATATAGTTTTCTTTCTTGTTTTTTCTGGCACAGTTTCATATACACTTTTCCAGATCTTTATCTGTCACTAATGAGACTTGACATTTTATGTAACAGATTGTTTAACGACAGTTTTTGGCGTCCTCTATAATTCTTGTATATTATCTGCTGGTGTTATTGTTGATATGAATAATGAGGACTTTCATATAAATGCGATATCTATATCTATTCTATTTGCGTATTTTATTAATAAATTCCCTTTCGTGAAGTTAAAGGAACTGATATTGTGTGAAGAAGAAGAAGAAGAAGAAGAAGAAGAAGAAGAAGAAGAAGAAGAAGAAGAAGAAGAAGAAGAAGAAGAAGAAGAAGGAAGCGATTCATTGAATAAGCAATGGTAATGTTAACATGGGGGGGGGGGGGGGGGGGGAGGGGGAATTGATAGGACGAGGGGGTTGCAAAAAATAGGTGTTTGTGTGTTGAAGGGGGGGGGGGTGGATGGGGTGAGGAAGGTGGATGATGTTCTGAGATGTGCCAGTACCAATACATTATAGATCAATGTGTAATGGCGACGGGCGGGGTGAGAAGAGATGCTATTGATGATAATGTAATGACATTGGTCGCAATATAGCAGAGTATGTCATGGTCGATTTAAGGGAGATATAATATATTATAGTAGATGGAAGTGAATGCGAGGTGAAGGATGGTGATGTTGATGATGATAATGATGATGGTGATGGTGGTCGTTGTGGTGGTAAGGATGATAATGATGATGATGATGATGATGATGATGATGATGATGATGATGATGATGATGATGATGATGATGATGATGGCGGTGATAATAATACTGTTGCTCCTGCCATGATGCTGCTGCTGCAGATTATAATGATGATGACGATGGTGATGATGATGTTAATGATAATGGTGATCATGATGATGATGATAATGATGTTGACGACCATGATCATGATGACAATGGTGTCGGTGGTGGTGGTAGATATGTCACGAGGATTTTGATGTGGTCGCTGAAAGCAATGAAAATGATGAAAGTAGGGTCATGATTCAATCATCATTAATAAAAGATAGAATTAATAGCAAGGATGATAGAAAAATGTTCATTGATATGTTCTATAAAGATATTTATTAATACTTTCATTGGGAAATGACAAATGAAAATCAAGATGCTGTCATTTAATGGGAAATCACAAACACGATGCCAGCTATAACCATAACCAAAACACAACACACGAAGAAATTGCACTTAATGTGGGAGAAAATTTGCAACACTTTACGCAATAAATTGAAGTTTTGTTGGCACCGGGTGAACGAACATTGACAGGTGCCCATGTTTAATTCAATGAAATCTTCCTCACAAAAACAGATTCAATTTTCTATGACTTCGTATTTGTCAAGGCGAGAGGTAGTGGTGTCATTATTGCTCGCCTTGGGTCGATCAGCTGGGCCATGTAGCCTGTCTGTATCATTTCCATTATTTCAATTCTTTACAACCGCTCTCCCCCCCCCCCCCACTCTCTCTTACTACCCCTCTCTCCATATCTATCTATCTATCTATCTATCTATCTATCTATCTATCTATCTATCTATCTATCTATCTATCTATCTATCTATCTATCTACCTATCTCTTTCTCTCTCTCTCTCTCTCTCTCTCTCTCTCTCTCTCTCTTCCCCTCTCTTCTTCTCTTTCTATGTGTTTCTCCTATGTTAGTGATTCTTTCTCCATATGTATGTCTATTCCTCTCTGTGTTTGTGTGTCTGTCTGTCTCTTGGCTCCTTACTCAATCTCTTTTATTCCTCTTTTACTCCCACCCTCTCTTTCTAGCTCTCTCTCTCTCTCTCTCTCTCTCTCTCTCTCTCTCTCTCTCTATGATAAATCAAACATAACCTGATATTTTCTGTTTCCTCCACCTTAATTTAACATTTGAGCCTTTTCATTATCTCTTACTCGTTTTTCTCATTTTCCTCGTCTCGCCTCTCTCTCTCTCTCTCTCTCTCTCTCTCTCTCTCTCTCTCTCTCTATCTATCTATCTATCTATCTATCTCTCTCTCTCTATTTATCTATCTCCTCCTCCTCCTTCCCCTTTTGTTATGTTTGTTTCTATGTCAATATCCCTGCTTCTCGGTTCCTTTATAATTTTGTTTCATTTCATTAGCATTTCTATTAGCAAATAAATATCATCTATATTCCTTTGATATCATGTCATCTCATTACAAGCACACCCCATTCTATCTCTACTCCTGAGCTTCCCTTTAATTTTTTTTTTTTTAAATCTTTTTTTTTTCATCTCCTTTTTATGATTTAAATACGATGTTATGATCCCTTACTGCAAAGAATACCACTGTCTCCGCTTTTTACCTCCAATAATTACATTCTCTAATTCATATTTTGAATAATCAAAAGTTTGAGACCAAAAAGAAAAATCCAATTAATGTTGTTTAAAATGCTATTAATAAAGATGATACCGGCACAATTTTTTATTTCGATAAAAAAATTTCCCTTTATTCATCCCAATTTGTCTCTAGGGTCTATTCCAAGGGAATACTGGAAAACTCCAGGCATCAGCCGCAGTGCAGCGCCGCGAATTGATCTAGGGCGATGTGACTTGCTCAAGGCCATACAGCCCAGCGGCGAGGTGATCGAACTCGGTACCTTTCGGGTACGAAGCTAAGACCGTAACGCTGAGCCAAGCTGCCCCTTAATAATGTACCTTGACATTGGATATTATTACATTTTCTATGTTAATTAATCGCAAATTTCGAATGTTTAGAAGTGGATATGTCAAACAAATTAATGTTAATAGGGGAAATCATACTGAGAAAATGTCTATGACACGTTGTATTAAATATATTTAATAATTTGAAAAAATAATTGTTCCGAAAATCATTAACAAGGGGTATTTTTAAATATAATATAATAATATAATATAATATAATATAATATATATATATAATCCACTGTGAATAATAGTGAGTATGTATTATATTATATTATATTATATTATATTATATTATATTATATTATATTATATTATATTATATTATATTATATATATATATATATATATATATATATATATATATATATATATGTATAATAGCATAATCTCTCTATTCTTACCCTCATTATCTTCAGCATCAGGGATAATTTGGCAATGCATAATAAGGATTCGAACCACATCATTACACCGTTGTAAGCAGGCGTGTATGAGTGCTGTCCTTCCACATTCGTCCTTTTGGTTGACATCAGCACCGGCGTCACGAATGCATTTCACCATGCTTACTCTCGTCGCCTCTTCCTGCAAATAATATTATAAATAAATTATTGAAATACTGAGTGGAGAACTTAAAATAGAATGTTATAGTAATGATGATAAATTAAAAAAAATACTTGAGCTTTTATATAGCAATAGGTACTAAACGTACTCAAAGCGATTTACGGGTGGTTCCTAGCAACCGCAACACCTAATATGTAGGACGAGACATGACTCCTTTTGAACGATATTACAATTTTTCAGACAGACATAGCTGTTAAAGACCAGGTCAGGTACTCATTTCATATCTGAGTACAGTGAGAGAATGTGAATAAAGAGTCTCTTTCAAGGAATCAACTATGCGTCACCCAGAGCGGTACTCGAACCTTGGACCTTCCGATTCGAATACGAGTGTTTTTTAACAAGACCACAGCCGCACGCATAATCCATTTATCAAGTGTTTACCTCTTCACGACCATCATTTAGGACAATTAAGTTTTCGACAGACATTATGTGTCCTAATTCGGTAGATCTTTGAATGGCATACTAACTAACGGTTGAGAAATGCAGTATTTTTTAAGTCTGCCCACTTTCATCCATCAACGAATACATCACCGGATCCAGTTAAAACCTGACTTAAACGAGTAAGTTACTGGTAATCTGTCAAAGAAAAGAGATCCAAATACTCTAATCATTATCCGATTCATACTAACATAACTGGCATTGACATTGGTTCCATAATAGGTTTAAAGCGCTTCTTAATCCACTATATTATTTTAATAAATATTTGAATAACATTTTGATGAATTTTAACCAACGATAATGTCTTAAGAAATCAAACTTGGTCAAAGAGCAGAGAAACTAAAAGTCAATATTTTCAATGTACCAAAAGAAAACAATGAATAATTGATTGGTCAATACTTTTACCCTAGTTTCCTCATTTTTCTCAAATACAACAAACCATTTAAATAATCTGTCCTGGCTGTGTTTATAAAATCTTGGTGATATATTTATACATCGTGACGGCGCAATTCGAGCACAATATTATTTTGATAATAGAATTAGATATAAATAAGACTTTATTCTACCCTTGCCTAGTCCTCTGTTAGAATCTGGTTTTGAACTAGATGTGTTCCCTCGAAATCTCACGAAATGTGTACTTATATTATGTTACCTATCCTGTTGAACCTGTATTAATTAAGGGCAGTTAACATACACTGGAAAGACTAAAATTTTAAAATTTGGTCCGAATACTCGTCCTTCAAATATCAATCGATTTAAATGACCTTCATCTTGGAAAAAAACAAGAAAAAAACAAAAAAAAAAAAACCCAAATAAACTCTCAAACCCGGACTTCGCGAAGTCTCAGGTTTGAGAAAATTTGTCAAGAAGAGGATCATTTTTTTTTAATCGATCGATATTTGAAAGGATGAGTTTTCTGTCCAAAGTTTTAAATACGTGGTTTTTCCAAACTACTGCAGTTAACTGGTTACAGTTGAAAAATGAATTTGTGGCTGAAATATAAAACAAATGATATGATCAGTTGTTGTGTGATTGTAAAAAAAAATATAGCTCTTTAGAAATTAACACATTTCACATTTCTTCATTTTAACTTCAATTGTCGTCGTCTGTTTTACCTCAACTTGGCTATAATACCGCACTTTGAAAAACCCCCAAATAAAACACTTATTTAACATTTAGGCCATAAAACCCGTCCTTCAAACATTGATCGATTAAAATGACCCTCATCTTGCCAAAAACTCAAAATTTAGACTTCCAAAATTTCCCAGGTTTGAGAGCTTTTGACAGGATTGCTTTCATCAAACAATCAATATTTGAAGAACTAGTTTTCTCGCCAAATCTTTTTTAAAAGGTGTTGTTTTATTTTTCAGAATACGACAGTATACCTGATTGAGACAACGGATTACATATCACAGAAAATCTGCGGCAGATCTTTTGTACAATGAATATAAGTATACTATGATGCGTGTGTGTGTGTTGGAGGGGGGGGGGGGTAGCTCAGTTGGTAGAGCACTCGCTTCACACGCAACGGGACCGAGATTGATCCCAGGTGCAGTCGAGATTTTTTTTCTGACACCCCCTGTCCACCCAGCAGTGAATGGGTAGCTGAGTTTGTTAGATTTGGAGGAAAGTACTTTGCAATAGACTAGCGTCCTATCCAAAGGATAGCAAACAATTGCTATTGTCCGTTTAACGCTATAGAAACCGGAATAAACTCCGGCTCAAATGGCTCTGAAGGACTACTTTGGAAAGACACGTATTTTTTTAATGGCCAGAAAACTCCTCCTTAAGATATCATTCGAATTAAACAATCCTCATCTTGACAAATGCTCTAAAACCTTCGACTTCGCGAAGTCCCAGGTTTGAGACTTTTTGCAAAGACGAGGGTCATTTAAATCGATTGATATTTGAGGAAAACAAGTTTTCTGGCCAAATTTTCAAATGTGTTTTTCCAGAGTGTGGTAGTTAACTGGTTGAAGTAGAATGCCCCCCAGTTGTAATTTGAGAAGTGCGTGAAAGGGTTATCGAATGCGTTACAAGAATAGAAATAATTAAATCTATTGATTTTGTTAATCATTTTCTGACACTCTGATACTTTGTAGGACAGTGAATTTTCTTTTATGATCACTTTCTCAAAGCGATAGTTTTACTATTTTTGGACTTGAAATGTTTCGTAAAAATTTAATATAATTCGGGCTGGTGGAGTATTCAAGAATTGGGATTTGATTGAAAGATTATTCACGTGCGTTCAGTTCTCCAAATTATTCATCAGGCAATATATTCAATTGCCTTGAGAACAGTAACATTAATTTCAAAGTTAGGGCGTTCACATAATATGTAGAATCGCTTGATAGAGATCATATTTTTATGATTAAATATCAAATGGCACTTCGGTTAATAAATCATAAAAAAAAAGTTTCTAACGATGGAAAATGAAGTATGAGACAATTTAAAAGAATATAAATCTATTCTGAGCAACCTATTATGATTGCTGGTACTAGTCACTTTAACATATTCACAAGGTGGTCTAACCCGTATCACAATTAATTGTCAAGTATCTGCCAGTCGTTAAAAGCGATCAGATTATATGGAGAAAACGATAAAATAAGGAATAGCAAAATGTTCACAATAAGAAATCTTTACTAGAGCAAATACTACATAAATGAAATGGCAAAACTCTATATTGTGATCCGGAAATAACAAGGGGAAAATTCTAAGAACCTTTGACAATAGACCTGGTCCTTTGGTTGTATTAGATTGTTTGAAAATAAAAATAGAAAACATTTTTTTTTTTGTGTCAGACAAAATATAACTCAAAAATAATGAGCAAAGAAGGGATTCTAGGTAATATTGTGATGTTATATCCGATATATTTTGGTATATATCAATTACATTAATTGCCATCTAGCTCCCAACCATGAAAACCATTTAGCGTGTGCAAAAAAAAACAAAAAAAAACAACAACAACAAAAAACAAAAAAAACAAAAAGACCCACACGTAATTATGACATACTCATAATTTACAAATTATTGCCAGAGCGAATACTAATATTAATGAAATATTTAAACTCAACATTGGGACCCGGAAATAATAACTAGATACGGTACGGTCCAAGAAATTTGAACAGGAGACATCGTTCCTTTGTTGAACTGCGATAATGAAATAGATTGGTTAGAAAAATGGAAGAAAGTTTTGCGTCAGATAAAATATAGATAGAACGAAGATGACGTCAATCAGGTCTTTGTTATTGCTTCTTGTGTGTTGGTCCAGTATATTTCCAGATCGCAATGTTGTGAGTTTCTTAACCAAGCACATACTATCTATAGCCCATTGTGAAATTAGGGAGCAGGCACTGGTTTAAGATAAAGATATGGAAAAGTGTGTGTGAAACAGTGCTAGTTGGGTTTTTTTTTTCTCTTGTATTTTTCTTTCTTTCTTTGTCTGACACTGTTTCATACACACATTTTTTTTAGATCTTTATAAAAATATAACCCAATCCCGCCCCCACCCCCGCAAAAAAAAGAAAAGAACAAAGAAGGAAGTCTAGTAATTGTATCATGTTATGATCTAATATTTTCTGGTATTTCACAAGTCATAGATGATAATGAGACACTTGACAAAGACAATCAATAACATTGCAATCATCTAGATTGCCATTCATTCCATGATCATCATCTTCATCATCATTGTCATTGATGGTCGCCATTATCATTGAAGGGAAAGAGGCGAATGATCGATATGATTGTACTTACAATGAGACAGCTACTGTCACATTTACATCGTTCAATGTTTCAATTTATACTAAAATGCTAGTCGAAATAGTTCGGTTTGTGCTTTTTGTTTTCAAAAGTTAGTCTTGCAATTTTCTATGCTACCAGTTATCTAAATTATTAGGGATGTTTCAAAAGTCAAGGTGGACTTGACTTGGTTTGCCCACTTTGCCATATGACGGTTGTAAATTTTAATTTTGTATCACAAATGAATTCCTTTGCGAGATAAAAATATTTTTTGATGAAGATCGTCTCTGAGATTTCGTAAATAATTAAATCGATTTAGAGAGAAAAACCACACACTATTAGCACGATTAGGTTTTCTATATTTATACCATGCATTCTATTTAACTAAAGCAAAAACGCGTAATCAAAACAAAAAATAAAGAAATAAAATGGCAAATCACGTGACGTCCCTCCACCTTGCAAACCTTTCAAGTCTAGATTTCAACTCACAACATTTTGTGTGTAAATCATAGCAAAATCAACATGATAGATACTTTTGATTGTCTCTTGTCGAGCAGATGAAAATATAAATTGATAAGTATATTTAGCACAAAGACAGAAATGATTTGATCATCTCAAGGCTAATTTTATAGCGAACCTGAAAACTGAAGACCAGCTAGTAAGATAAACGTCAATCGTTTTTTTCTTCACATAATTTTGGGTTCACTGTGGACACGTGGTCAGGGCTGCCAAATGACCATGTGCGTGGTCAAGTTTGGCCAAAATTTGGCTTCACAAAGAATCGCATTTCTATTATTAACAAACATTTTCTCAATAGAAATATATTTCCTTGTCTAGTAGGGTTTTGTTTGTTTGTCTGGGTTTTTGTTTGTTTGTTTGTTTTTTTTGGGTTTTTTTTCACAAGCGATGAAACCGACGAGTTTTTAAGGGGGTCAAAAGTAGGGTTAGGCACGTGCGGTTATGTTTGGCTACTTTTGAAGTAGAGATTGGCCACGAGGAACTTCGGCCATCTGACAGCCCTACACGTGGTGCTTCTAAAAGTAGCTTTTATCTTAAAAGATCAATTTTACTCAGACGCCAACGATCCCGTAACATTATACGTATTATTCAGGTTACACCCAAAAGGCGAGTCGACCAGATGGTAACGACGTTCCCCTCATGACGCAAACATGTCAGTCATGGGCCACTCAGAGAAATTAAGATTGTGTCTATTTTCGATACTCTTTCACGAAATTGTTATTCGGCCATAGTGGATATCGTTGTCTTCGACGAAAGATATGACGATCTCCTTTGATGAAGTTATCCGTCATATGTGTCTTTATCAACTTCAATTTAAACCCTCTTATCATAATTGGTTTTTCTGGGAACATGAAAACTTAATATCAGCTCATTGATATCAATTACAAATATAGAAAGAGCGATGTTGACGTCACGCAGCTCTTTATTATTGTTTTAAGCCAGCCATTTTAGTGAGTAATTCTCACTAAGTTATACCAATCAAACTATTGCGGGGTTTTTTTTGTTGAGAATATTCACTTTATCCTTTAACCTAAACGACATATTTTAAGAATAGATTTCTACAACTTGGAAACTACGAAACGGAGATTTGTTGAAAGTCTGGGAAAACTAAAACTTTGAAAACATTTTTATCAACACTTTATTTATTTCATTCACTTAATTGTAAAATATATTTTCTTTCTTTGTATTTTTCATGAGCTCTTTCGGGATTTTTTTTTTTTTTTTTTTGTGATAAAAAAAACAACAACCAGGGTGTGCGTAAGTACAGTGCCTCGATAGGTTAGGACGGATCACAGACTACTAAGAACAGACCAGACAACAGTCACTTTTTAGTGGCTAATCGCCGCCATCGTATTTAACCTTCTCGTATTCAGATTCTTTATGGGAGAGTAGATAATGAGTTCCCAATATGGCCATGTCAATCATGTAGACATCATTTGATGATATAAGCCTACCCTTTGATGTCTGCAGTCGCCTTTTCGTTTTCTACGGCCACTCATGGCTAAACTCCGCCCAGAAGCGATTTCAAAGGTCCGTCCATCACCAAATTTTAAACTTTTGTTCTCGTGAGTTCTAAATTTTTTTTTATCAATGAACGATTGGCTATTGAGAATCTTGACCCTTCAACGATTGGTCGTTCTGACAGCTCACATGTCAACAACCGTCAACAATGAACTGAATCATCGTTGAAACACTGGAAGACGCTCATGGCATAGTTGCGTCACAATCACCACGTTGCAGAATATATTATCCAGGCATGGTTGATAGGTACAAAAGCCAAATTATGTTCTAGTTACATTTGAAACAAACAACGTATATCACTGATCTCGTCTCATTGAGATGTAAAGAATGAAATAAAAATCAAGAAAATCGGCCGATAAATAAAAAAGTTGATAAAAAAAGCTAAAATAAACAAATTTATTCGTAAAACAGTTGGTTTTCAACCGATTTTTCTGAAATAAGGACCAATGTTCTTCTTTTTTCAAGCTGATTTCAACAATGTGACTTTCAAATTCCTCAGAATTATATTTTTTACTTTTAGATTTTAGCTTTTAGGCCTACTCAAAAAGGTGTTATATTCCTTGCGTAACAATAGCGTAATACATCGACGGTGAGAAGCGTCTTTGTTTCGGCCAGCTGGATAGATAGCTTGTGATTGGTCGAAGACTTTGAGACACTTGATTCACAATTCTACACGAATGGACGGTGGCGGTAGATCAAAGAGGTGTACCAAATTTATTTACCAACTACTTTTCTTAGTGCTAAAATTACAAAGTAATAATTTCGCATCAGAAAAAATAACTCTGAAGTTCCTATCTCTTTAATACAATAAAATTGATACCACGAATGAGAAAATCGCCCCACAAATAAGGGAGTTATAAATTATTCATAATATTTTTTAAAGTTATTAATATAAACCCGATCAATGGAGCCAAGTCTAAAATGTACAAGTAAAAGTGTAGTTTAATATGTCTAATTTGGTTTATCATCATAAACCTGGCCTTTTTTCTACAAAATCAAGGTTAATCGAGCTCAGTCAAAGTCATTCATATAGAGATAAAATCGTACAGCGTCCCTGGTTGCATAAAAAAGAAAATGGCGGCGCTCGACCTCTCACTAGCCACTTTTGATGACGTTTTCCTACCTCTTTTCGTATCTAGTCCTGTGTTATCTGTGGGACGGATTGACTTGCTTAATTTTACAGCGCGGCCTGTTTTTGAACCACGTACTTCGGGGTTTCGAGGCAAAGATCATAATGATACCAACGGTTCTGTCATTTTTCTTTATATCCGTCACTGCACCATACATCAAATGTCATATTTTCAAAGGCTCAACTGCTCCTGGATCCATGAGTGTTGAGCTGTTGACATGATTTGGAAATTTAAAAAAAAACAATAACAAAAACAAACAAAACAAAACAAACAAAAAAAACAACCCCCAAACAAACAAGAAAACCAATAACAACAACAAAATTTGTCACCTTCTTGACAGATTGTACAGAATGAGAAGATTGAAGAGGCCACGACATGTCTCAAGTAGAAAATATATGAAGAAATTTCTTGTCAAAAAACAAAACAAACAAAAACAAACAAACAAACAACAAAACACAAGCATCTTGGAAACAGGGGAGATAATGGAAAAAAGAATTTGAGATATTGATTCATAATTCTGTGAACTGTCCATTTAATAATTATCCCGCTCTTTTGGTGTTATAATTATAATGCATTTTCCATAACTCTGGATGTTATTATTTTATTCTTGATAAAGAGGGGGAAAATTTGTAGCAGGCAATTATGTAAGGTAAATATCTGAGAAGTTAGCACGTCTTACAGGCAATTAGAAGGTCTAAGAGAATCTTAGTGGATAATGTTCTATATAAATGCTCAAAATACTAAATTTCTAATCGAGGATGGCTGAATCTGTTTATTTGAATTAATCTGTCCTTTATGTCGTTCTGCTTGTTCTGGCACAGTTTTATATAAACTTCTTTTTAGACAAAAGAATAATTCAATCAAAAACAAAAACAAAAAAGAACAACAAAAAAAAACAAAAAAAACAAAACAAAACAAAACAAAAACAAAAAAAGAACAATAAAAAAAAACACACAAAAAATCAACCAATAATCTAACAAAAACAAAACAACAAACAAATAAACATAAAACAAAATAAAAGACAATTTTCGATTTTATATAGGGCAGCAACTGCAACACTTAACTAATATAGGAAAAGCCATGACGCCAAAAAGGCGCTATTGCATTTTTCTATCGGCATAGAAAATATTCATTATACAAACTGAAAGCGCTGAAAGAATTTGGACGGAGAGTCTTTTAAATGGATTTAACCGTACGTCACCCTAATTCAGACTGGAACCAGGGTCCCATCGATCCGGAGGCCACAAACCCACGAATGTTCACATTCATTGTTAAGCTTTATAATTCCCAAATTCCGGTCTCTGCCCTATGAACTTTGACTTCATATTGATTAATTGCAATCACGAAAAAAGCTTGGAGAAACGCGACCTATAGAAAGTAATATTACTTAGGGAAAGTGACGTATACTACCCATTACATGACTGATTGTGTGTGTTTTTGTTTTGTTTTTTTTAGCTTTGTATCATCTTTTGTGTCTTTATAATGTAGTAACAACCGGCACGCAGCCTTGGACAACTGAAATCAGTCATTGTGCCAACCGCCAGAATTATACATAAAAAGCATATCTTTCATTCAAGCAAGTGGATTTTATCAAACCAAATATGCAGCATACGATGGTCAATTTTTTGTTGACGGTTGCTGTCAGGTTTTCATACAGTTTATTTTTATAAAGGAGTACATAGCACTGTAAATTTTGCCAGAATAACTGTACTTAGAAGAAATGACTGCTGAAGTCATAAGTAATCTAATAGTGAAAAGTGAAAAGGTAATTTAATAGAGCCTAAAGACTGTTAAGAATTAGAGCCCATTGATGGAACGATATTCACGCCACTCAGCTCTTTGTTATTGTTTATAGGCAGCCATTTTATTGATTCATTCTCACAAAAATTATATCATTCAGATTAAAACGTTCAAGGTCACACACAGTATTGTGTGTTGGTACAGCTTTTTCCGGCTGACGGATGTTGTATTTTATTCAACGCATAACATCAATACTTATTTATGTCACACACGCGTAACATCTACAATAAAATCAACTGCTCCATCTTTGATACCGCGACAGTATCCTGCAAAGGATCCAACAGATCATTTTTTTTTAATCCAGAGAAAAAAATAACGTTGAATGGATGAGACAGGTTCTGAGACAGAAAATATGTCAATTTATCAATTACTCCCCATCCCGTTCGACAATGAAAATTAATCATGAATTTGAAGAAACGGTATGCCAATCAAATAATTATATAGATATTTTCGATTGGTGCAGAGTAGCATTGCAGGAGTATAGTCTTTCCTTCCCAGCCTGAATGGCAACGAGTTCGACGCCCGGCGTAGTTTGAGGCTTTGAGCAAGAAACCTCCCCTAAGCTAACTTTGGGGCTCTGCATTGAGGCTGACGCCTTGGTTATTATAGTCGTCCCTTTGAAAACAAATTTTTCCTTGGGGGAATGAAGAGAATTTCATCGACTGGTACTGAAATATATCAGATGCAAACGGTTAGTTTCTTTGTCTTATTTTTACCGGTTATGTCAATTTGATATAAACTTGATCATATTATAGTCTTGTCAATATTACAGTCTGCTCGATCGATCTTAATTGTAATTCCTCGGACGATGGTTGGTGTGATCAAACCAACATACATACTCACTTTAGCCAAAGTCACTTTAATCTAGATAATCTAGATATATAGTTTTGATGTTAACACACCAACCCGACCCCCCCCTCCTCCCCATTAATACAAAAATAAAAACAAAATCAAAACAAAACAAAAAGAAACGTTTCTCAATTAATACTAGGACTGCATATAAAAATAACTATTAGGTCTATTTCAGACGTCACATATGAATTGAATAGTCTTAAGAAACATTTTAGTGAACAGTAGCGTATTCAGCATTTATTTCTTTACAGAGCCAATTTAAACACCACGATTCTAATATCCCAGTAGTAATAATAATGGTTGAAACAAATTTAATATCAAATGTAATAGAAGCAAAATATTATTTTTACGTGCCGTTGGCGTATGAAATAAATTCCTTCAATACTTTTAATATAAAAAAAAAGTTTTAAAAATGTTGGAAGATTCATTTTCTCTTGGTTTATTTTCACTATGATATTTGAAAAGACTGTTTTGTTTATTACTTTTTTCATTTACACATCTATCCAGATTTTAAAACAAGTTTTGTGATTTTTCTTAAATTTTGCTCTCAGTTGGTCTCAAATGATAAAAAAGAAACTCAACTCTATAATGGTTTTATTTTTTTTTAATACTTGTGCTTATTTGCAGACAGGATAACACAATTTGTAACGGGCTCATTGTTGTAATGGAAATGATAACAGAGTTCTGTCAGAAAAATGCAGAAAAAAAAAATTAATTATGATCAAACTTCTTGTATGAAAAGGTTTCTTCTAATCGGTTCTTCATTTTGAATAAAGAAATACAACATAATATGCAATTTGTTATTGAATTCATCATCGTGGCCTCTACTCCCTTCCACTTTTACTATGCAAGACGTGTGGCTATGTAGTCTGGTGGGATGACACTTTTATTTTTCGGATCGGAAGGTTCTGGGATCGAGCCTCGCTCGGCGCATTGTTGAGTCCTTGGAAGAGGCTCTTTACTCACATTCTCTCACCGTACTCGGGTGTAAAATGAGTACCTGGCCTTAACAGTGTTGCTTCTGTCGGAAAAAAATTGCGATATCGCCTAACAGGCGACATGTCTCGTTCTAGATGTTATGTGTTGCTTTGAGCACTTTTAGTGGATATTGCGCTATATAAAGCACAACGCTCAAACTCAAGACGTCTTACAGTGACGGATGCAGATAACCAAGTAAACAGACAGGTCGAAGATTCAGAAAACAACTGTAATTAGAAATTTCTTACATAATCTATCATAACACAGAATATCATATTTATTATATTATCTGTTGATGTTTAGCTGTGTCAAGTTTAACGCACTCACATATAATATATACACATATGGTGATGATGATGATGATACTAGTAATAATGATGATGATGATAATAATGATATAATAATGATAATAATAATAATATAATAATAATAATAATAATAATAATAATAATAATAAGAATAGTAATAATAATAATATAATATTAATAATAATAATAATAATAATAATAATAATAATAATAATAATAATAATAATAATAATATAATTATATAATAATATTATATATTATTATTATTATTATTATTATTATTATTATTATTATAAATGAGCACAAACGCAGTAACCGTTAATGTTATTATTGTCATCATTGTCATCAATGCCATCCCCATCCCAATCATCATTAATCAGCGTAGTATCGAACACCAATAAAAAAAACAAAATAATTAAAATATTTTGAAAAATAAAACCTACAGAAAACTCCGAAAAATAAAACGGTATGAGGTCTTCATCAGATTTGATTAAATCTTGCCTCGGACAATGATAGATGAGGGTGAATATTATGAGTTTTTATGCCATAATGTCTGACGTAACCATACTGAAAATGACGTCAGTGAAGCTAAAACTTATTAACCTGGTCTTCATTGGCTGTCAAATCTCCGAATCTGATCAGCGTGGCAATATCGTATTGGATATTACTATTGACAGAAATACCAAAGAGTAGCGTATAGAGATTATAATATGTTACTCCCTTACTCTCTCAATAAATTAGATTTTTTTTTTTTGGCAAGTATGATTTCATTTAAAAAAGAACCTTTATTTTGGAGAAAATAAATCTCACACTTAAGGCTTCTTTGAACTCTTTGATCTGAGACCTTTTGACAGGTCAAGGGTCAAATTAATCGATCGATAGTTGACGTCAACGTTTTCTGGTCAAAGAGTGATAAAATGTGTTTTGTTCGATTGCGTCGGATTACATCTTGGAGGAGACGATACTGGTTCAGGGTTCATTTCACAATCTAGAGCCAATAAATTGCTTTATGGAGCGAAAACGTATGGTCGAATTAAATGGTGAAAACCTTAACCGTACTTATGCGATTTCCTCTCAGATAACCCAACTGTTTAATCGCTCAGGTTTGAAATTCGGACGATTTGTAAAGTTGTTTTATGCTGTGTTTATTTCGTTGAAGATAAGCCAATGGACAGGTTTTTCCCCCTTTTTTGGGGCATTATAATTCATTTTTTTTTCAAATGTAGTGACGGTAATTCGGCGGTACGGTAGCTTGTCGTGGTACAAAAGCAAGTGGTGTTTAGGGTGGACACTGAACAGACGGGTGAGAACGCAAAAGTCTGGCGCAGACGTTATGTCCCAAAAGTAAAGCACTTTACAACCTTACACAACTCAACTCGAGTGTATGTAGGCATTGAATGGGGTTGTAAGAGTTCTCGTATGAAAAAGGTGTCTAACGTGAGGGTTTTACTATTTGAATTGGACATTTGCTTTGGTTTTTGGGAAATAAATAAGGCTTTGTAAAACGCACAGAGATTCTTGAATTTGTAGACAGTCGCTGCATAAATATAAATACGGTATTTATTATTTCGTCTAAGTTACCATAAATAAAACATCTATTATTGAAGGAAAATGACAATTAACAATTCAGAGAATTGATTTGTATCGATGTGTACATATATATTGCAGGTCTGATAACCGAACGCCGTTATGAGCTTGTTTAAAATTGTTGAAATGGAAAATATTTTGCGTTGGTTTGAGAGTATTTCCATTACAACCATGAGACCACAACAATTTGGGTTATCTGACCTGCAACTAAGTATACGTGGAGTTGTATCAATACGTGTCATGCTTGTAGGGTTAAAAATTAAATTATTTCATAATAATATAAGAACCTTGCACTATTGCCTTTGAATATCCTTCCAAATTTCCATTAGCAGCGTGTCCTTGGAAAAGTTGGCACAGGAAATACGCTGCGAAATTTGTCTTAAAATCACTGAGGAAATTTACCTCTGACATTATGACAAGATTAACAAGACTTGCATTGGCTTGAATGATGCACTCATTAACCTCTTCTATCAATGCTAACAGCAGGATAAGGTGAGCAAAAATCTAAGACAGCAAGATACCATGGATAAAGTGGTCTAAACACCTGATTGAGTTTAGAGAAGCTGTAATGAATGACATTTATAAATGGGATTATTGTTGTAAATCTTTGGGATGATTGGCTAGGCAATTTGACCATTATGAGTGACTCAAATCTGACTCTGATATTTGACGACACTTCAGTTTATCTCGGCATAAAGGTAAAATATAAGTCATTCTTATAGATATGTATATATGAAAAATCTTCTAAAATGGTATTTTGGGTCAACCTCGTGCATGAGTTAATTTTAATCTTAATTTTTAAAATTCGATTCACAACTAAATGTCTTTATTCATGATATTAATATTTTTTCTTAAACTTGAAACCGTTTTGACAGTTGAAACTCAATTTTCTCTGTCGAATTTTGATACAGTGGGTCATATCAAATGACCTTTAAGAGGTGCATGTATTCATAAATATAATATTATTTCCGTGACACATATTCTATCTTCTCATAATAAATCCAAAATATTTCTTCTTTAGAGTCATCACTCAAACATGCATGTCTTGGAAAATCTGACATCTTAATTGATCATCTTTTATCAAAATGAAAGGTTAATTTTGATGTCTTTTTCGACACATTAGTCTAAATTCTAAAATATACTGACTCTCGTATCAGGGGAATGTCATTATTTCCTTTTCTAACCTCCTAATATCATTGTCCTTAGATGATGTTTTGAATAAAAGATTAAACCAAGACAATGTTTGAAAAATGTAAAAATCAAAGTGGTTGCTATGAATGACAATCCCCAGAGATGACTCTTAGATTTCATTTTTAACCCTAACTACAATCTGATCAGAAAAAGCATCAGATGAAAAGAATAGTTTGAGGTAAAAAATGATCAGTAATAGGAAATTTAAATTTGTAAATTTCATAACAAAAATGAAATATTCTAACTCAAATTTTATGAGTGGAGCTTTAAATTTAATCATCAGATTCCCGTTTTGAGAGATTGATTCCATTTGCTATGCATGATTCTAGTGGCCTCATCACATAATGTACCTCTTAAAATCATGAAGTTTTTTGTTTTTTAAATAATCATGAGTGCTGAAAAAAACACTGCGATGCCACTAAGTATATGGATGTCTAAATTAAAATACTATTATTGTTAATAGCTTAATAATTATATAAGAATTATAATGGCCAATGGCTGCATCTCTCGTTGAGAACTTAATGGTTATGCTCGGATGTCTTTTATATAAGCATTTTACTATCAGTCGTAATAGATTTCATATCTAATCTGTTACCGTCACATCGACGTTGTATTGTACAACTATTTTGAAGATAGAATGAAGCTGGCCAATAGCTGCCTCTCGGGTTGAGATCTTAATGGATATCCTCGGGTCTTCAATCTTCAATGGTTTGTATTTGGATGTCTTTTAATACAGGCATTTCATCATTAGTCGTAATGGATTGCACGGCTAATCTGTTCACGTGACAGCGACGAAAGTGTTGTACAACTTCTATATTGCTTTGAGGTGTATGATCACTGTTTATACTTCTAAATACTAAACCGGAATTGATGAGTGCAAGCTTCTAAATCCAAATTGATCTAACTCCCGACTGCAACTCCTAATTGATGTTTATAAACGTTGTGGTATGCGGAGTGTTTAGGGCTACCCTGTGATCAGTTGGGCGTTCTAAGGCGTATTAGGACGGGCGGCTGCACTCAATTTCCCATTGATTATCGTCTCGTATTGGAACCAAGGCAGGCGTATGGGCAAGTTGGGAAAGTGGGAAAAAAACGATGGAAGATAAAAGTAGATAAGTGGCGTTAAAAAGTAAAGCAGCAAGAAAAACGTGGGAGATAGAGAGATACATAGAGAGAAAGGGAGAAAGAAAGAAAGAAAGAGAGAGAGAGAGAGAGAGAGAGAGAGAGAGAGAGAGAGAGAGAGAGAGAAATAAAGAGCACAAAGAGAGAGAGACTCAACTTACCACTACCACAACAGCTACTACTACTACTACTACTACTACTACTACTACTACTACTACTACTACTACTACTACTACTACTACTACTACTACTACTACTACTACTACTAGTACTATTACTATAATCGTATTAGTGATAATCATAATTGTTTTTATCAATCTTATTTTCGATGTTATATTATCATTATTATTGTCATCAGCACCATTATTTTATTACCGTTACTATCTTCACTCATTATGCAATCATCCTTCTCCTCCTCCTCCTCCTCCTCCTCCTCCTCCTCCTCCTCCTCCTCCTCCTCCTCCACTTCCTCCTCCTCCTCATCCTCCTCCTCCTCCACTTCCTCCTCATCCTCATCCTCCTCCTCCTCCTCCTCCTCCTCCTCCTGCTCCTCCTCATCATCATCATCAGCCCTACCACCACCAGCAGCATCATCACCATCACGATCATTATCAATGTCATATTATTATTACAACCATAATGAGGAATACAACACCAAACCGGCCATTAATGCCACTATTTATTTTAGATTTAATCGAAGACAACATCCATTTTACAAACAACCCCCACCGCCCACCGACTCCACAAAAATACAATAATGAAGTAGTGATCAATCACTGATCTATTTCGGGAAATCCCGAAAGACGGTTTTAATAGAGAACTGAGGATTTCGCCACCACTATTTACATTGTTTTATCAGGCATTTAAGTTTTCTACAATGGAATCAAAATAGCACGATGTTAGTTTAAGCCGAGACGGAATACAGAGACCCGTCGAGGTAATCAAACAAGTTTTAATAGCAGACGAAGCGTATCATGTCAGGCCATGTCAAGTCCGTGAAGATGCTCTAGCGCATGTGTTTATTTGCAATATTTATAACAAAGAACATGTTTCGATTTCATTAAAAGTGTGATAACCACTCAAGTAATGAACAAGTGCCATGTATAAATATTATGATCTTCTGGTTTCAGAGTGATGGCATCTTATTTTCTAGTCTAAATATATGCTGGTCGTCAAAAAAGATCATCCATTCTCGCCCTGTAATCCTTAGAATCTACGAATACATCCTGCTACTAAATTAGTTATGCCATCTTATGATTAGATATGTAACCTTAACAATATTAATCTTCCGAAAGACTGGTTACATATACACTTCCAAGGATTTTGGAACCGGAAAAAGTAGAGTATGTAACATCACGACTTTTCTTCCCTATTTGGCTCAGGTTTTCGCAACTTTGTAACTTCAGTTGAGTGATTACTTCTCGCTAAATTATCTCTAATAAACTATAAACATTTAAGTTTAAACATAGTTTTATGTATTTGAATGATTGATAAAACGGGTAGAAATGGTGAGTATTATTTGACGTAAACTTAATGGGTATCCTCGAGTTTCTTTTCATACAGTCATTTCATCATAAGTCGTTATGGATTCCACGGCTAGTCTGTAACCATCACATCGATGACGTGTTGTACAACTTCTATTTTGAAGATAGACTCAAACTTACCAATAGCTGCCTCTCTTGTTGAGAACCTAATGGGATCCTAGGATGCCTTTTTATACAGACATTTCGTCATTTGTCGTCATTGGTACCAACTAGAGAATTTGTGTCAAGATTTCAGAAGAAAAAAAAAATCCCTTGTTTGATGTCTGTGTTAACACTTGTTCAAGACATTCTCTTATTTGCTAACAAAACACTTCTAGACTCAAGTCTTAATTAACAACATTTCAAATATTGATTCATTAATATGACATATTATCAGAAATTCTCAAAAAATCCTCAGCACGATTTAGATTATGAAAATATGTTGGCGGTTCGATTTCCAGCAGGGCAAGCGTAAGCTGATTTTTTTGTGATGATTTGTTATCTGTTATGACTGGCATTCGCTCACTTTTACAGATTACTTTTTTTTTGCCCAAGTGTCTACTTCCTAATTCTTCACGTGGCTTGATTAATGGAGCGTTGGATAGGCGCTCATAAAAAAAGTTAACAAGCGGATGTTGATAAATTCCACGTGCACTTATTTGAAAGTCTGAGAACCCAATTCATTATGGGCTCATTGTTGTGATGGAAATCTCAAAAAATGACCCAAAATATTGTCCATTGCAACAATGTTAAACTAGGCCCATGATTGCCTTTAGATATCAGACCTGCATATATGTTCACGTCGGGCACAATCCTTCATATCAGAGTATCCGGTAAAGCTTTTTATTTTCATTGGTTAAATCGCTATGTATGACTCTTTTATAAAATCTACACGGGCTGTCGATGAAGTCTTTCCTTGTCTAATAATGAATAATCTGGCAAACCATAAGAAATGATTCAAGCACCATGCGGTAACGAGTCTTTCTGAACAGAAAAACGTTACAGCCATTACAGCATTATAGTCTAAACATGAGCCTATGAATACATACATGCTTTACATTTTTGTTTACCATTTCTTTTTACTAGTTGCCCGTTGCCATAGCTACCTACAAGCAAATCTCACCGACTGTCGATTTCTTTCATGTGTTTTGTAGCTATTATGGCATGATAGATTTAATAATAGCTCATGTTATCACAGTAAGCGTTCTAGTACCTGGTATGGGAATTGAATAAACAATGTCTCTGATGTAGCCCCATAGGAAAAAGTCATACGGAGTCCAGTGACCCAGGCAGCTAGGCAATCGTGTCCACCCCTCCCGATCAGCGACTACTATAAGTACTATGAGTAGAGGATGCTCCCAATCCATCTGTCTGAAAATCTGTCGTTAAGAAACTTGCGAAAGGCCTATCTCCAAGGTGGAAGAACACCGTCTTACAGAAAACTGAGCAAAGGCCTATATTCATACAGATGGGGTGAAGCATCCTATTCTAGTTTATCAAAATAGACATTTACAGTAATCGCTTTCAAAATAAAGAAAGATGGGCCTTTAACTCTTTTGTGCATCAACCAATATCACACATTCATATTGTGTCTCAGCAAATTTAGAATACGCGTTTTTTGTTGTTGTTGTTTTGTTTTACTGGTTTTAAAAAAAATTATGTCTTGTGATGGTCTGCCAAATTGGGCTATGACGCGTTGTCGATCTACTTATGTCGATTTCGTTTCATTCAAAAATATTACACAAAGAGAATGTTGTTGCACTGTTGTGATCCGAAATAGAAGGGGAGGAGTTGAGGTCTTTTGTTCATTTTGCTAACTTTGGTGCTGTAATGAAGGTCTATGGCCAATGGGCATAAATGTATGACTTTTCCTTATAAGATGGTGAGAACCAGATGTAAATATCTATTATGATTTTAGAATAAGTCTTTGAAATCAGGGAAAGACTTTATAGACAATCTGTATTACGATTTTTGCCATAGATTATCCTATCATTTCATTGTGCCCATTGTCATATACACAATATCATCACATTTGACTGGCCGGATTCGTGTGTACTCCAACATAACACGATTCCTTACCATTTTGGTAAAAGTAACGGCTGGATAACTCTCTCAGTCGTGCCCATAGTAGCATGTTGAATGTCGTAAAATTTAGTGACTTAAAAAAAAAATGCTTTGTTTGTTTTACATAATTCTACCTGACTACCGTTTTGTTATGTTACTGGTCAATAGAAAGTTATAAATACCAATAATATTTTCAAAAACAACAAAGAGTTACTTTTACCAACAAATTCATTGAGAGAAATATGTTCTCTGTCTAAAGCAGTGGCATTGAGGTTGTGAGTGAGTGTAAGTGTGTGTGCGTGTATATATATATATATATATATATATATATATATATATATATATATATATATGCATATACTTCCGAGAATAGGTTTAGGGTGACCCATTTGAGCATCAATAATTAAGAGAAGCTAGATCTCTTTAAATCTAACGAAAGTTAGCATGCAGGGTACCAAGTCACCCGATTACATTATGCCATTGTTTCGCTAACAGTACAAGTCAATACCATATCCCTGTTCGGGATACGAGACTTACATTTCTTTTCTTTTCTTCTTTTTTTTCTGTAATATTCAAATAACCCAATTATTTGCGAGTTGCATTAATTCTTGATCTTTGATTGCTTTCAGATACGTGAGAAATATACATTTTATGAGTTAAATATTCGTAATCAATTACCGTGCAGACTAATAGTCCTAGCTGGCGAACAGAGACGCGAGCAATCATTACACTGTAACGATAGTGTTGACATTTATTATAACAATTTACATTGTTGCTAATCATTCAATATTGTTTGTTGTTTGTTGTTTGTTGACATAAACAATTAATGAAGCCGACCCATGACAAACAATAATGTGGGAGATGGAAAATGTTAGAGGAGGATTGAGAGGAAGGATGAGGGTGTGGGGGAGATGGAGATGGAGAGGGAGAGAGGGATAGGGGATGGTGGGGAGAGACGGAGAGAGGGGGAGAATAACACAGAGGGTAAATTGATAGACGGGAAAAAGGGAAAGAGCGATAGAAAACAAAGAATGGAGCGAGTGTGTCTAAAAGAGAGAATGAGCGTATGTGCCTGTGTGTGTGTGTGTGTGTGTGTGAGAGAGAGAGAGAGAGAGAGAGAGAGTATGTATATAACGTTTGAACATATCATGACATATTTTTAATTTGTTGCAATTCGTTTATATTTTTCTATCATTTTATATTTTTAGTGGGACTCAAAATGTAATTTGCCTCATTCAAGACAAAAAGATGAATTTGGGCTAATCTTCATGAAGGTAGAAAATGACCCAAACATTATTAGCTGTCGGTATTTGTTTCATCGGAAATGGTTTGAGAGGAAAGGGTAAAAAGAAAATGCTCCACCTCATCATAAAAGGCAAAACTAAGTGTAACCGCTATGCTAATGAATCATTCACCGGGACCTTCTAATGATCAAAACGCACAACCCCCCCCCCCCCCCCCCCCCCCTTAAAAAAATATCCCAAACAAACTCCAAAAACAAAACAAAGCAAAACAAAAGAAAGGAAAAACAACAAATACACAGAAACGTTCTAGACTAGCACCATCGGAAATATTAATGACATAGACATATCTACTACAAAGTTCATGTAAACATTAATCTTACAGGTTTCTTGCATAATATAAGGTCTTTTATTTGTCACAGAGACACATTTTCTAGGAAATTCATAAAACGTTTATTCATAATATTTGCTTTATGTGTGAACGAGTATTTTTGTCATTTAAAAACAGTAGTTCCTCGTTAGGCCCACGGAACTGGAGTTTTATCCCGGTTTCTATAGCGAGTAATGTACTTGCGACCATTGGGATAGGATGCTAGTCTATCGCAAAGTACTTTCCGTCAGATCAAACAAGCCTAGCAATCCAAACACTGTTAGGTGGACAGGGGTGGGGTGTCAGAAAAAAATATCGACTTCACCCGGGATCGATCTCAGTCTTTGCATATGAAGTAAGTGCTCTACTCACTGATCATTTTGGTAAAGCCTGTATATTAATTTGTAAATAGTCTAGATTAAGGTTCAATTTATCAATATCATAGTTCGGGTACACATTAATATAATGTAGGTTGCTTGTATAAACAAATTATGTTATTTATTCGATTAATCGAAATTGCACCTGTAATAAATGAAACAAAACTCCTAAAACTTTAATGGAATGTTTATTCTACGTACTTTTGCTTTGAAATTGTACGAGCATTTTAATGCCATTGCAGTAATTTAGTAATAGTCTGCATTCTATTTCAAAACTGAAGCTCTGTGTTTAGGTAAAATACTCACAACATCCGCCAGTCGGATATAAGGTTCCAGTACACAAAACTAAGTGTAACCTTAAACGTTTATAGTCTGATTGATTGGATTTAGTGAAAACTAATCATTAAAATGGCCGTCTAAAACAATAACAAAGAGCTGAATGACGTCACTTTTGTTCCATCTATATATGTAATGGGATAGAAAGTAATCACGGTAACTAATTTAAGGTAGATTTGAGTAATCGGGTTAACAAAGCTAGAACAAAATTACTGTTAGAATTATAATAATTAATTAATTACAATCCATTAAATTAAACGTATATAAAGCATTGTGGAAATACTTGATGAAAGAATGTGGAGAATACAGACAATAAATATTATGTGACACTTAAAACGTGTGTAAACAAATATCTAGATTCGAATGAAATTTAAGTTAAACACAATGAATAAAAAAAAGAGAGAAATATTTCATGATAGATTAGCATTTAATTTGTAGATACATTGAAATCCCATCGAAAACAGGTGAAGACAAATTGACAAAAATGGCATTAAAAAATTGAATAGTGGATATGTTAACTACGGGTTGAACAATAGAGTTTATTACCTCCGTGGA
>NC_088360.1:45349605-45369605 GCF_034508935.2 Berghia stephanieae
GCGGACCCCTGGAATAGACCCTAGAGAAAAATTTCCCCTATGGGATGAATAAAGAGAATTTTATTTTATTTATTATTTATTTATATGTCAGTCCTGATATGACTCCAATCCAGAACATATATGGGTTAATATGAAGAAAAAAGAACATCGTCTTGTTCATCATCACAACAGAGGTGATTTAAACTAGTTTCCTCAAGATAATCACACTGCAGAATTTATTGAACAATTCACTTTGTCCATGGGGATGGGAATAATTTCTCTGCATCAATTTAAAGGGGGCACACAAAATGTTAACAAGTTGTGTAAATTTGCAATATCATATTTTTTTGGTGTCATTTCTTCAACATTCGATATCCTTTTTTACGGGGCATTGAGCTTGACATATTTTTATTCATTGGATAGAGAAATGAATGAGCTTTCCATGTATAATAAATGATAATACTTGTTTTGTATTCAAAATTATGAGAGTTCAAATGACTGTGAACTTACTGCTGCACATGACTTTATATATATATATATATATATATATAGTCTACAGTATATTATATATACTTTGTGTGTATGTGTGTGTGTGTTTTTTTTCTCTTCCTCATCTTTTATCTCCTCTTTTTCCTCACGATCAACAATATTCCACTATTCTCATATCCTCCATCTCCACCTCGGTACAAGCAGAAACAGAGGCTAGCCGCTGTTACTCATATCACCACCGACCACTCAGTACGAAGCATATCAAAATAAATTATATCTAATGTTTGATAAGTCTTGGATTATTTCACGTAATTATAATAAATCTCCGAAATTCGTAGTTAGTGTAGGACATCAGGACGAAATCGGTGCTGTCTATCCCAGAATAGAAACCAATTTCACAGTAGAGTGAAACCAGGGAAAATGTTATGAATGTGCAAAGAAAGAGAGGAGATTGAGGATGTGGTGAGAATAAGTCTTGTCTTTATGTGTATGTGTGTGTGTGTGTGTGTGTGTGTGTGTATGTGTGAGTGTGTGTGTGGGGGTGGGGGATGGGGGGTGTCCTTCTGTAACGAGACAGGATGCAATCAATGAGATTGTCATGTCCAGTGTCCACCAAGTAAAAAAACAAGTAGTTCTTCAGAGCCATTATGCCCGTGGAGCCAGAGTTGATCCCGGTTTCTGTAACGTGAAACGGACGATAGTAATTGCTTGCTGCCCTTTCGATAGGACGGCCTTACTTTTAGAAAGCGGTTAGAAAGTGACTCGTCTGTCAAAGGTACCGAGTTCGATCGCCCGCCGCTGCGCTGTGTGGTCTTAGCAATTCACCACCTCGCCCCAGCTCATTTTTTGCTGCGCTGCACAGCGGCTGACGCCTGGGTTATTCCAGTCTTCCTTTGGAATAGGCCATAGATACAAATTTCCCCTATGGGATGAATAAAGGGAATTTTATGTTTTATTCATTTATTTTTTATCTATTTTTAAAAATGTTCTTATAAATTGTATTAATATATCAATGTGTTTTTATCTTGTCAGTTTTATATAAATGTACTAAATACTATGATACGTTTGATGTAAAGCGCCAACGAGCAATTTGATTCGATCTCGGCGCTCTATAAATTCATTATACTAATATAATATATTATACATACTATAAACTTAGCAATTAAATTAGCCTGAAGACATACTGTTTTGAGGCGGTGCTTCACATTGACAAGATCCTCCTGATAATAATGATTGTGATGACAATGATAAAGATGATAATTATCATCCTCTATTTCCGCCCTTTTGTAACCCGAACGCGAGGCCAATAGATAGCTGAAAACAGATTTTTTTTAATGTTCAATGGAAGCTGTGGATTTATTTTTCTAATCACTCACGCTAAATCAGATGCTGGATAACTGAATGGAGTAATGGGTGGACGAGAGAGGGAGGGGGGGGGGGGAGACTGGATTGGAGAGATTTGTCTTGGAAATGTTATTGAGTATCGATATACCTGAAAAAAGAAAGAGCGGAACATTAACTAGAACAGTAATATATCGTAATAGCCACTAAACGTGCTAAAAGCGTTTTACCAGAGGAGTCCCTATCCGACAACAACACATATAGGACAAGTCATGAGCGATGGTACATTATTTTCAACAAAGACAACGCTGTTAACGGCCAGATACTCATTTTACACCAGAGTACGGTGAGAGAACGCAAGTAAACAGCCTTTTCCAAGGACCCAACTATGCGCCGCTCAGAACTGACTTGATCCCTGGTCCCTCCGACTCGAAGGCGAGTGTCATACCACAAGACCACATAGCCGCACATTAATGATAATCAGAAGTCGGAGACCTTTCTGCGGGATTTACTCTGAAATGATATGTTTTCTTTAAATTTTGACCATAAAACCCATCCTTCAAATATCGAATGATTATTAAAACGGCCCTCATTTTGTCATAAACTCTCAACCTTGGGACTTCAAGGAAGTCTAGTCTAGAGTCTCTGAGTTAAAGACAAATAAACAAAGAGGGGTGAGACAGAGTTGAAGCCACCAAAGACAAGACCAAATGTTAACTAGGCTAAATCTAAATCCGAGTGAAAAATGATAAGCTAAATATTAACAATAAACAAAACAAAAATTTTAAAATAACAAAAACAAACAAAACAACAGCAACAAAGAACAAAACAAAAAAGGTACAAACTTGCATTTTACAATTTAAAAAAGTAAATAAGTAGAGTAAATAGACGTCTAGTTATCCTTTAAAGCAAGAACGCAATAACGTGGTTATATCCAGAGAAAAGTATTTCTTCGTGCTAGGTTTGCACAAATAAAACTCAGTGTTACATTATAGATCTACGTTTGAGATTCTAAAGGTTTGGATGAAGGAAAAAAGCATCCTACGTATGTTAGCAATTATAACAAAGTTCTAAAACTGGACTCAAAGATCTAGAAAATCTACATTGATCTGGAAACTCCCTGATTCATCTGTCAATTCACCGATTCACCGGAAAGAGAATAAGATTAATTATGGCGCTCATCGATCCATCTGGTAATTCATGCTAAATGTTTTATCAGAGCTAAATGCACAGCAAAATTAGACAGAAAATTAACCTGTTAACTGCCGTACTCTGGAACGACATCTATTTTAAAATTTGGCCAGAAAAGTCGTCCTTCAAATATCGATTGATTCGAATGACCCTCACTTTGGTAAAAACTCTCAAATCTTGGACTTTGCATAGTTCCAGGTTTGAGATTTTTTTTGCCAAGATGAGAGTGCGAAGTCCCATGTTTGAGAGTATTTTGCCAAGGTGAGGGTCATTTAAATCGATGGATATTTGAAGGATGAGTTTTCCGGCCAAATTCAAGATTACATGTCTTTCCAGTGTACACAGTCTACTGGTTACAATCCATGATACCTTGCGTTATCAGAATAAAGTCAGAGTGACCTTAGATATTATGGATTCAGATAATGGCGGAGGAGATATAATTACAGTTTAGAAATTACATTTTCGGTTATTAGAAGACAAATTAAAATTGTCATTGGAAACCACAACCGGGATTGATATCATATATCGAATAAAATTAATTAATCGAAATCGATTTTTGTAATTCTTTTGCATTCCTTTAAAAAAAAAGATATAAATGAGCTTTAATATAGCGCAATATCCACTAAACTTATACAATGGATTCCTGGTCAACAGCAACGCTTAACATGTAGGACAGGACATGACGCCTGTTAGGCGATATTACAATTTTTTTCGGACAGATACAATGCTGTTAACGTCCAGGTTTTCATTTTACACATGAGTACGGTGAGAGAATATGAGTAAAGAGCCTTTTCCAAGGAATGAACTATGCGCCGAGCGAAGCTCGAACCCGATCCGAAAGCGAGTGTCATTCCACTAGATCACATGGCCGCCATTCCTTGGCTCGTTAGAAGTCAGCGTATTCTAATGAGTCAAGCTATTGTCCGTGGTACATGGTGGCTCTAAAGGACCACTATTTTTTTTGTTTGTTTTAGCAAGTTGGTTGTCGTATTCTGGGAAAACAAGTATTTAATAAATTATCCAGAAAACTCGTCCTTCACATATTATACAGTCGATTTAAATGATCCTTATCTTGGCAAATACTCTCAAACCTGGGACTTCCCGACGTTAACTGGTTAATAGCGTTAAAGGGGAAAAACATCCTAATTTTCCCATACGATAATATTTCTTATTATTCAACATAAACTGAGTGAAGTTACAGTCATTCAGCTCGTTACTATTGTTTTTAGACCGCTTGATGGGTGATTAGTTCTCAATAAATATAACAATGTAAAAAGTGAAATAATAAATAATTACAAAATAAAAAACAAAAAAAAAAAAAATACAAACCCAAAACAAAGTGCTTAACACGAAACGATTCGGGACCAAACCCCTTCTTCAGCGAATGACAAAAACAGTAAAATCATTAATACAGTACATCACTTTAAATCCGGGCAGTCTGTAATACATCAATTTAAATTCAGTTTGTCTGTCTGGGTTTAAAGTAATAAATTAACGTTTCAGTTGTTTTTAAAAATTGATTGAGGAACGGGCTTTGTCTGGATTTAATGATATGAAGTAATAACGTTTTGCGTTTTTGTAATTAGTCGAAGAAAAGGTTTTGAGTCCTATACGATCCGTGTTTGGTACTTTGTTATTTTTTTAGTGGCTGTTACATTCATTATAAAAAAAAATTATAACAGGCCACAGCGTTTTGCAACTTAATATTCACTCTGTCCGATGAGATTTCATTGCTAGTTTGAATGGATTTACTCCTCGGCCGTGTGATAAATGTAACCCATTGTCTCAATGAGGTATTATTTCGGAGTTAACCAAATGTCAAAAAGAGAATCTAAATTTAGAATTATCATATATATATATATATATATATATATATATATATATATATATAATATATATATATATATATATATATATATATATATATATATATATATATATAAAAATATATATATTAGCCTTCCTGGCTGAGAATCGAACCTCACGACCTCTAATATTTTTCTTATTTAAGTATGTTATTTCTCTTCAACAAAATCAATTACAACTTTTAAATTTAACTGGTTAGCTGCCGTGCTCTGGAATAAAACAACGTCTTAACAAATTTGGCCGGAAAACTCGTCCTTCAAATATCGATCGATTTAAATTAACCTCATCTTGTCAAAAAACTCTCAACCCTGGAACTTCGCAAGAGAGAGAGAGAGAGAGAGAGAGAGAGAGAGAGAGAGAGAGAGAGAGAGAGAGAGAGAGAGAGAGAGAGAGGGGGGGGGGGATGAAGACAGATAACGGAAGCGTGCAAGAGAAATTTAGAATAGAGAATAGAGGGAGAGTTATAGGGAAATACATGGATAGATATAATAGATATACAGAAATATATATATATATATATATATATATATATATATATATAGAGAGAGAGAGAGAGAGAGAGAGAGAGAGAGAGAGGGGTAGAGGGAGAGAGAGACATTGAGACACAGAGAGAGAGGGAAGAGAGAGAGAGAGAGAGAAATAGAGAGAGACAGAGAGAGAGAGAAACAGTGAGAGAGAGAGAGAGAGAGAGAGAGAGAGAGAGAGAGAGAGAGAGAGAGAGAGAGAGAGGTGACAAGCAAAGGCTAGCTAGAGAAAATGAAACGTACTGTCCTAACGCTTTATTCACTACTGGAAAATATCTAGATTCATTGTTTATCTATTTTCTTGTATGCCAATAAATAAACATAGCATAGAACATTACCAGGAAATTGTAAAGATTTATTGTATAACCGCTCACTAAAACAAAGATTCTCCATTCATTTTTTAAAATTGCTGATCAGAAAAACTGATCTCCCCTCTCTCAGTCTTTATCTCTCTCTCTCTCTCTATCTTATAAACACACATACACACATACACCCAACACACTCACACACACAAACACACACACACACACACACACATTCACACAACCTTCAGAAATGTTAATTTCATTATTTTTTCTATCATACCGTCTTACGTTGTACAATTAATGAACTGAACAAGTGTGCATGAAAGGTGCCAGACAAAGCAGGTCGACTGATTTTTTGGGATGTTTTCTTTTCTTGTAGTTTTCTTTCTTGTTTAATCTGGCACCTTCCATGCACACTTTCTCAGTTCTTTATCTTACACCCGTGCCTGCTCTTTAATTTCTTACGTTGTATAATTGTTTGTGATGTACAGGGAGCCGCCTTATGATTTGGAGATATGCTGCTCTATATAAACTTAAATTGTTACTTATTATTAGATGGACGGGTAGTTAGCTATGTGTAAATATTTGCTGGTCTGATAACCGAATGAAATTATCTTTAACATTATGTTTTAACATTGTTGTCGTTGACAATATATTGCGTTGGTTTTAAAAGTATTTACATTTTTTAGGCCTGCCTCGCTATTCCAATAGAGAACCGTTGTAAGATTAACAGTGGGTGGAAAAGTTCTCCAACCTGTTTAACTAAGTCATAATAGTTTTCAATTATCTAATATACTTTATAAATGTCCTGTTTATACATCAATTTTAAAAGAATGATATGTTTTCACACCGTTTTCTAAACTAGTAAACGGCATTTCACAACACCGGACCTTCATGATGTTAGAATGGTCATCCGAACCCACCCGAGTCCCGAGTTTAACTTGATTTCTGCAGCGTTAAATGGGCATTGTTAATTACATGCTACACACCTAGTTACCCAATCATAGCGATAGTATAATATGGTATTTGAAATAATTATGGCAGTGTCCTTGTTAAAAGGCAACACTCGTAGCTAGACCCCTACTAACTTGATGAGATATATTGACCAGAGGCGTATACATATATATATATTTATATATATTATATATATATATATATATATATATATATATATATATATATATATATATATATATATATATATATATATATTTGCCTTCCTGGCTGAGAATCGAACCTCACGACCTCCTATTATTGGTCAGATTACATACACCACATAGGTCACCCAATAACTGGGACGACCCACTAGCAATGTTTTCTACTTATTTTTTCATTTAAAAAGATAAACAAGATATTGGATATTGAACCAAAATATGCGAACGTGTTGGAGCAGCAGCTGTCCAACGTCATTTTCTGTCGACACTACCGATACTTATTCAATTACCTCCCTTGACATTTTCATCCCTTATTGTCTGATTGTGATTCCACAACGTTAACCTACGTATTGGAATGCAGGAAAAATTATTGCTATCTTCCTGAATCTCATTAGCTTCCCCAATTCATTGTGGCAAGGGGTTGGGTGGCTTTGTAATCTTGTGCAGTGCTTTTCAACCGTGTGTATTGTACACCCCAAGATGTAACATTAACAAAAAGGGTGAACTACTTTGAAAAGGTGTACTGGGGTGTACAACATAAAAAAGTGAAATTTTATATAGCGCTATATCCACCAAATATGCTCAAAGCGCTTTGCAAAGGGTCCCCGACCAACAACAACACGTAACATGTAGAACGAGACATGACGCCTATTAGGCGATATACAATTTTTTTCGACATAGACAACACTGTTAACTACCAGGTACTCATTTTAAAACCTGAGTACGGTGAGAGAATGTGAGTAAAGTTCGTTATCCAAGGACTCAACCATGCGTAGAGCGCGGCTCTAACCCAGGACTTTCCGATCCGAAAGCGAGTGCCATACCACTAGACCACATAGCCGACAAAAAATATAGTCACTCTACAAACGAAGCTTCAAATAATATGTTATGGGTTAACCGAGTTGATTCACATATCACATCTATTACTCCACAATGTATTTTGTTTTTGTTTGTGAGGACTGGGTTGTACACGCTTTGAAGAAAAAGTTGAAAGTGTATACGAATTCCAAACAGATTGACAAGCATTGGTCTAGTAGTATGGCAATCGCCTTCGGTCCCTGGATCTAGTCCCGCTGCTCTGGAAAGCACAACGTTCAGTCTTTGGTAAAGACATTTTACCCCCATTCTTTCATGTGCAAAATGAGCACCTGAGCATAATTGCGTTGTCTCTGTTGACAATTGTTCTAATAGCGTCTCACAGTCACAGTGCCTCGCTCCACAGGTTATGTGTCGCTATGGCTTTGAACAACGTATAAATCGCTTTAAGCATTTTGTGGATTTGCTCTATATAAAAGCTCAAGATGGTTTCTTTGTTGGAGAGAGCATTTACCTCACTAGCAACGATTCTAGTTTCGATTCCGGATTTGTCTGAGATGTTTATCTAGACCTTGTGGTCAAACAGCAGTAATCGGGTGTGGTAATCGGGCATGTTATAGCTGGTCCAAAAAACTCCAAAAACCCCCAAAAATCGTAGAATCCTAAAAAAAAAACATGGAGCATGTTTATACCGCAATACTCACTATACGTGCTCAAAGCGCCTTACAAGGACACCTCGCCAACAGCAATACTTAAAATGCAGGACGAGAATTTACGTCTGTTAGGCGATAATATTTTTTTTTTGGAAAGAAACAACACTGTTAATGGCCAGGTATTCATTTTAAACATGCATATGCGGTGAGAATTTGAGTAAAGAGCCTTTTCCAACGACTCAACTATGCGCCGCTCAGAGCGGGACTCGAACCCGGGACCTTCCGATCCAAAGGCGAGTGTCATACCACAAATAAGAAACTAAAGAGCAGGGACCGAATAAGATAAAGATCTGAACAAGTGTGTATGAAAAGTGCCAGAAAACACAAGAAAGAAAAATACCAATAAAAATTTAAAAAAAAAAAAAAATCAATCTACCTCGACTGTGGATCGAACCTCAGACCTTCTGATAACCAGCTTGCTTTCATACGTTCAGATATTTATGTCATACCACAATGCCACATAGCCGCAAAGGGGTAGAAACCAGTTTCTGCTGTCTGTTTGAGGCCACAGGAACCGGGATAAACTACGACTTCGTGAAGTCTGAGATTTGAGAGTTTTTGTCAAGATGAGGGTCATTATAATCCATCAAGATTTTGAAGGACGAGTTTTCTGGCCAAATAAGTAAATACGTGTTTTTCCAGAGCACGGCAGTTAACAGGTTAAAATCAAACCACACAAAGGGATAGACGGCGTTGGGTTACATTACGTGAGCCACTACATGTTGTCCAATCATTGGAAAATAGGCGTGAGCCTGAGTGTGGGTTAGTATGGACATTTCGTGTCGACGTAGTCTTGTACGTACTCACTGATATTTTTTATTTTACTTAATTTTTGTTTTCTTTTGCTTCCGTCTGAAGTATAAGACATCCAACCACCATTGAGTTCCATTAAGATCGGTATCTAGCCAAGTCTTTAGATCACTTCCCTTCCTCTCTCAAAACATCTCAATGGTCTTAAACCTGAGACGGCGCGACGATTATTTGGCAGACGGTGTCCTTGACCTTTTAACAGCGAGACATTTGTGACATATCATCTCAAAACGGTGTTATGTCCGGGTGAACCGGATGCTAAAAATGGGATTTAAAGTTGAAATGAACAGAAATGTAAAATTTTAGTTTTTGTCACCTTAAGAGACCACGATCATTCTCTCCAAATAACGTATATATTATATTACGTATAAACAATCAAATTCTCCCAAACATGCTATAGAGAAACGAATTTCCACTTCATTCAGTACAAACTGCTTGTTAGGTGCCCTTTTTACTAGCTATTATACAATATTATACACCACTGCCTGTTGTCAGACATTCTTTCTCACCAAAATAGACCGGCATAATGTATCATGAGAACTTTACTCAATGTTACAAGACGCAGGGGCCTGAGTTGTACAATCCTTGACACTAACCCGGGCACTAACTGCGCTCAAATTCGCTTGCTTTTTGTTATAAGACAAAAATATCGTCTTGCTAAAGCTACCGACATCATGAGAACTCTCTAATTACCAATGACATTTTAATCTCTTCATGCTTTGATTGACAATGCGCTAGTGTATACTTAGATATCAATGGAGTCATCCCCAGGGAGTCTCGCCGAAGCAGGATACCGTGTTACGTTTAACAACAATTAAGGTTAAAGCACCCACGCGGTCACGGTATTAAGTTTATGTTGATGCCTAGTGGACGATTTGTGGTCATTTGTCCGGAGACTTCAAGGGGGGTTAGGAAAAAAAATGAGCTTATATATAGCAATATCCACTAAACGTGCTCAAAGCGCTTTACAAGGGGTCCCTGGTCAACAGCAACATTTAACATGTAGATATTGAACTGAGTGTTGTTCCTTGACAGTCTAATAGTTGCATATCTTCTATTAGAATGTCTCAGTTTTTTTCTCTGGGGAGAAAATTATATTTTTATTTTTTTAAACTGCTTTGGATGTCATTGATCGGCTATGTGGTCTTGTGGTATGACACTCGCTTTCGTATCGGAAGGTCATAGGTTCGAGTCTCGCGCATAGTTTAGCCATTGAAAAAATGCTCTTTACTCAGATCCCCTCACCGTACTCAGATGTAAAATGAGTACATGGCCATTAACAGTTGAATATCTATAGGAAAAATAGTAATATTGCCTAACAAACGTCATGTTTCGTTCTACATGTTAGGGACACTCTGTAAAGTGCTTTGAGCACGTTTAGTGGATACTGCCCTATACAAAAGCTCAAGTTTTTTAATAGTTTTTACTGCGTCATACAGTTGTGCGGAATTGTGGTATTGTTGTATGACATTCCCAGATTACATCTCGCTGTAAAAAAAAATTTATTTATTGAATACACGGAGAACGCTTTTTACTATATATCCCCACTATACTCATGTTAAACGAGGACCTGGTTGGTGACAGCGTTGTCTATGTCGAGAGAAAAAACGTGAATCGCCTAACAGGTGTCATTTTTGCCCTACACTTTAAGTGTTGTTGTTATCTTGGAACCTGTTGTAAAGTGCATTAATGACATATTTTGGAAATTTCGCGATCTGTATTAAAGCTCATTTAAATAAAAATGAAAGTGATGCTAGGCAAGATGCTAGAAGTTGGGGGCTGTGAAAACCAATGAATAAAATAGCTTTGAAATGAACAAAATACGAAATACGAAACCAAAACCACAACCTTCACTCAATAACAAAACTCCCCAGTAGAAACAATGTTTTTACTATTTTTGTTATTGGTTGAAGAAAAAGTTTGAGTCCGAAACATTCCGTGTTTGGTATTTTGTTCTTTCTCGAATCTGATTTACTCATTTTTATTCATTGCAATTGTGTATGTTGTCTATCTAGAAGCAAGCTGGGCGGTCTTTATCCAATTATGCTCATTTGGATTATGATGTCTCACTTGATAAGTAGACGTTGAGTTCCTTCAAATATGACGATATTATAGACGGGTCTTGTTGACATTGCACGAGGGAATGATGACTATCTACACAGGTCTTGGGAACTATAATGAGTTGCACCATTGGCTTAGGGTAAACTCAAATCTAACAGAGAAGTGTAAATATCCATACGGTCTGTCCGCAATAAATATGTGTTGTTGGGCATGGGGGATAGGAACTTACATGCATAAAATCAACTGCTTTTGGGGTTTTTTTTTGTATAGAATCAGGTTTGGTAAATAATTTGGACCCCTTTGAAACCAGTTTAATAGTATTTTTTAGAGATCCTTTGCCAAACATGTGGAAGATATTTCAACCATTGGCATTTTAAAATCCCTTACTAGCTAGATCAAAATGGCAAATTATACCAACTTTTTAGGTCAGAATTCAATTATCCGGATTAGAAAAAAAAATTATGTAAAGTGATCAAGTAGAAAGCTACCGGTTTATTGTTACGCCAATGCCTGTCGGCGAGTTATATAATCGCTTTATGTCAGACATTTAACACCGATCAGTACGCCGTCCACAGTCTATCTAGTAACATAATGCTAAATTAAGTCAGATAATTAACACATCTTTTTGTTCACGAACGAGATCTGATCAGCCACGCGGCCTTGCGGGGGGGGGGGGGGGGGGGGGGGGGGGGTGGCGAGTGCGAGGGCGAGGGAGGCCAGCCTCCTCGGTTGTTGAGTTGTACTTATTTCTGGGTTAGCCATTACTCAATTCCGATAGTTATAATGCATGTATCAATTTTCACCTTTCCTGAATAAATTATAGAGCACAGAAATCACAGTGGTTGACGTGGTAGACCATTGAGGACAAAATTTTCTTTTAGGTCATGTTTCAATGCGCTTGCAGCAATTCTTCTCTTTCGACCGATGTGATCTGAGTATTATGTCAAGATCGCCTTTTGACTGGCTTGTAAAACAGGAAACTAGGACCATGTGCACACGGCTCGTTATGTAAAGAGTGTTCATCATATAACATGGAAAGTTGGGGGTAAGGTAAAGGGATTATTATTTTGCTGCTGAGTTACGGAGATTATATTCTGTAATGGAAAAACAGCTAATCCATCTGTCACTTCCATCCTCAAGAGAACCAGTTCTTCAAAACCATAATTGGATAAATTTGACTTAAATTTTCAATAATTGATACTCGTCATTGTAACTTTTTCACCAGACAATTGAAAGTGTTTATCCACCTATGTAATCAATTCCTTAAAATTAATTGAACTGCAACTTTTTCTCTTTGGTTTATTTATTAAATTTTTAACCTTCAAGGTACATTTTTCATTCAAAACCAGTTATTGTTTCATAATGATATATATATATATATATATATATATATATATATATATATATATATATATAGTTTCCATTGCTTTAGATCAAAAGGGGGTTACCACAACTCGGTGGTAAAGTATTTGCCACACAAAACAATAACTGCTATCCTAACTGGTGCAGTCTGGATTTATCTGACTCCCTTCCCTACCTATATTTAACTAGGAGTGATCAGGTAGTTGGGTCTGTTACTGAAGGAAAGTACTGGCAACAAACAGGCATCTTATCCCAAGGGTAATAAACACTAGTTACCACCAGTCCAACGCTATAAAATGTTCAAAACTCGACTTTACTGTAGCCGTTGCTTACCATTAATTTTAGCAATGAAATAAATCTAACTGTCATCGGAAACCAGTAACAAATTTACTTTTGAATGTGCCATTTTGACATTATATACATAATAACTGTCATCGACTCGGGTGCGACCTGCTCTGTATAGAGTGACGGCTTGGTAGGTTTCAAACGTCTACACTAAAGACACCCCGTGGACAACACAAAGCAGCCACAACCTGCCCACTCCGCTCAGCACAGCAGCTTCCCACATAAAGTTACGAAATCTAATTATCTAAACATGACTACCAAAGACCCTGATAATAGAAAACGATTGTCAGATCTACCTTGCATTTCAAAGACTAAATTTTAATCAACCCTCATGGCATGTTCATCCGGTAATACATACTAAAGCAACCTGACTCTATTAACTGCACCGCAAAGTGTTCCGTTTGTGAGACAAAATGAGACCAAAAGTTAGCTTAATTGGCGCTTCGCGCAAAGGCGGTCAACTGGCTAGCGAACTCTTGTGCAAAGCTAAATTATGCCAGCTAAGCTAACCTTTTGTCTCACTTTCATTCGCCAAAGGAAACGTGCCTCGGTTCTAAATGACGACATTGGACAGTGGACAGTTTGAATCTACCCTGCTAGAGACGCTGACATTAAGCCCTGACTCCAAGGCCATGTTATGTGATACAATGGCTTCCTGCGGCGTTGAGAAAATTACAGATACATTCAAAGCGCCATCTGTATGTAATAGTAGCTAAATGTCAACGTTTGGGCGTGGCATGAACTGTGACTGAAAGACTGAGGACCATTTGAATTGAGCTGACAATAGAGAGAGGCACGAGATATTCATACAAATTTGTAGATTCTTGCTGCGTATAAAGAATTATATCACCTTTCTAAAGTATTAATTATTTTGAAGTAACTATATCGATGAAATCACAAAGTAATTCTATCAACATGTTGCATTTTGTAAAACTCGAATTATTGTTCTCCCAGGAACTGGAGAATATTAAAATACTATGCATCTTGTGTGCTGATATATCACGGCCTGCTTAGAATCATGACGAATGATATAAAATGAAACTTAAAGTGTTATATTGTGTGTTCCATCAGCCCCATATAAAAAGTACAAAGTAACCACGCCCGTCTTCATTTGAGTAAGTACCTTTTAATCATTAGAGTTTAAGAGGCTTGAATACTTCTTTAAGATTGCTAATTTCAAGCGTCTCTTTATTTTGCAAAATTTTATTGCCCCATGTGCAAGTAATCGCAACCCAATTGTGTGATTGGTCCAGGGAGAGTAACTGGAGAGGGTATCAAACTGCAATCGCTTGAGTTTTCACTCGTGATATTGAACGAACAAAAATAATGTTCATTTACAATTAATTAACCTTTTAACATCAAATCATCAGGTCAAAATCTCAAGCAAATTTTCTTTTTTATATTTTTTTATTGAAAACCTAAATGGCGCGTGAGACATAAAATCAAATGAAAGGATAAGTGTATTGCTTTGATGAGAGTTTTAGAAAACCACATTATATTTTTAAGTGTTTATCAAGTTCAAAATCATTTCGCACACCAGATTACTGATGGTATTTCTGAAAATCTGGAAGAAGTCCACCCTCATACAATTAAGAAATCCTATATTTCTCTACTGTCAGAAGAAACGGGACTGGGCTACTTAGTGCTTTTATTTTCTTGCAGGTATACAAAGTGTTTACATTTCCATTCAATTAGATCTGAATGTAAGGCATCGAATATTCTTCGACAGTGAGATGGAATGACAAACGTGAAGACTTCGTTATATGAATATTACATGGATTATTTTTGTTGATTAAAATACAAAAATCGATATGATAAATAATTTCTATGTCTACCCAATCATGTTTATCATAAAATTTCAAAAGCTTTCAATAACAGATCCATATAGTAATGTCAGAGATAAGCTTTCGTTGGGAAGCACAATGAAGAATACTGAGACACAATGGAAACATTGTATTATTTTCATTATAATTTCATTGAATGACTTTCAGAGTTTGATTAGAGGCAGAATTTAAAGTGGAAACCAATTGTGTGATTGGTCCAGGGAGAGTAACTGGAGAGGGTATCAAACTGCAATCGCTTGAGTTTTCACTCGTGATATTGAACGAACAAAAATAATGTTCATTTACAATTAATGAACCTTTTAACATCAAATCTCAATCGAATTCCATAGACTGTAAAGCACCTAATGTATAATTGATTATGTCCATTGGCGTATGTCGAGTCCTGAAGCAGGTTTATCGATTATTAAACCTTCAGACAAATTCTAAAACAACAAAAAGAAAATGCCAAACAAAAATAGGCATTATCTAATGGTGTGATAGGTACATATGAATGACTGGGTTCTGATGGATTTAATGAAGGGACGAAACATTCGACAGTCCCTTTTATAGACAGTTAAGGAGTTCCACACAGTTGGAGCAGCTTAAGCAAAAGACCATTGAAGTATTTTTTTAGTTTCTTTTAAGGAAAAATGAATTAGAAGCTCTGAGTTAGCGGCTTAGCGTGGGGACAGTAAGAGGAGATTTTGAATAGTTGCGAGTCGTGTTGTGAGAACATTTAATTTACGTTCGCGAGGTCCCAGGTTTGAGAGTCTTTTTGCCAAAATGAGGGTCCTTTAAATCGATCAATATTTGAACGAAGGAGTTTTTCTGCTAAAGTTTTGAATACCGATTCTTCACTGTACGGCAGTTAACTGGTCAAATAGTCTGGAACAATGTTGTGAAGACATTTAAAGGCAAGACTTGCGAGATTATATTCAACTCTCGTCCAATGGCAGCCAATGAAGATCCTCCGAAACGTGAGTGACATGCTCAACCCGTCTTGTCTGTATGACAATACTCTTAAACAGTCGTAACGTCACCTCCTTCCTAATGACGCACGGTAACTAAACTATCGGAACAATGGCGGACGCCCGTATGAAATATTTCTCCGGCAATGCATAAAAGCGTATCCAGAGGAAAAAAAAAACATAAATTTGATCATGTTTTGACTTTTACACATTCTGATCACCAGGTATAAGAAAAGTTCTAGCCAGCATGAAGAATAAAAAGTAATGATTTTCTTTGTTTAGAACCAAGATGGCCGCCGTTGTCGGGCGGCGTGACATCAGACTACTGAATCCAATTCATGATACCATGTTATGCAACAATTGCAGCTTTACGTTGATTTGAAATTAAAGGCAAAGTTGCTTCGATTAGCCTTTGTCTTATAAAACTAATTAACAGAGCTTGTAAGATGCTGACCTTTAATAAAATGTCTTGCTCAATATGCAGGTTGATTACTTAGGATATTGTATTGCTCAGGTTGGCATGACATATTAGCATAAATATTTATGCTTAGCAAGAGTCAATAATTCTGCCACTACAGACAGAACAAATATGTCTTTTTTTATTGGCCCGAAAATATATAAATTGGAAATTTTAAAGATTAAATTGACTCTCAACGTCATAAGTCTCAAACCAGGGACCTCATGTTTGAAACGTTTTTACATGCACAAGTAATGGGGGGGGGGGGGGTGTCATCTTTATTTCTTAAATATATTATAGCCAAACCTTCTTTTTTTTCTTTGACAAAAAATGCAAAAACAAAAGATGTGTAAGATTATGTCTGAATTTTCTCAGGTTTCCGTCAACAAACTTATACAAAGAGCAATTATAAAATAGAACAACAGAGTAGAAGCACGTTATGAATGCAAATCAATGCACAATTAATTCACTGTGGTGTAAGGAAGGCAGAATAAATGTATATTATGACAGAATGGTTGGTTTGAACTGGAATGTCAGAGACAGCAAGAAAAACGAGAATCTATTTTTTAAAAGCCAAAAAGCATCGACTTTTTTGCTTTATTATTTTCACCGAGTTTCACATTTCACGATTGTTAATTATCAATATATCTTCATTGTCATGTTCTTGCTCTTATTTCCTGCACTGACGTTGGGAGTTGACATATGCTCCCGTATTAACTGATTGGTACCATATTAATGTACACTGACAAAATAACTTTTTACATATTGGCCAAAACCCGTTTACATTGTAAATCGATCGAGGTGGACAATTAATTATATAATCCATCCATTTGATTCTGGCGTTAGGTTCTTTTACATGAGCAACAACGTCGACGTTATCTCAGGTGACCGAGAGGTACGTTGTGTCATCTTGTAATAGTCAAGAGATTTTAAGTCTGGTTTTGGTTGGGTGAGTGTCGTCAACGAATGCAAAACTCTTTGTTTCTCTCCCCCCCCCCCCCCCACCCCATCTCGCTGTGTGCATAGGCCGGTCACAAATTGTCCCTTTTGACTCATGTGTAAATAAGTACCTGCGACTAGTTCTGCTAAATGTAACGACTAACGAGCGATCTATCCTGAATAACATTTCAAACAGCTTGCCAAAATTATACACAATTTCAAAGCGTAATAACCATGGACACACAGTTGAAATGCGCTGTTAAAGATGGCATGTATATATCTATAAATTTTAGACGATGTTTTGATAGACAAATAAATTAATATTAAAATAGATAATTAATACATTACTAGACTCATGAATAGATAAAGTACAATCTTTTTTTTAAAATCTGATATATATATATATATATATATATATATATATATATATATATATATATATATATATATATATATATATATATACTTAAAAGAAACTGGGAGTAAACGGAAAGTAATCCAGAAGACATCGAGTCAAACGAATCATCACCCATGGTCTTAGCGCGAAAAGAGGACAACCCAAACCATCCAAACAACCTGAATGTTTTTTCACCTGGAAACCTTAAGGGGCGGTTTGGGTCTAATTATTCGGAAAATCCTTCAAAAATTTGATTTTGAGATTTTGGTGGAAAATGATATTGTATTATCTCAGAAATAATATAATTGAAGTCCAAATTCTTAAAGTAGACTATAAAGGCACGAAATACAAGGCCGAAAATGGTACAGGTAGTAAGAAATGTGTGAAAAATGGGAAGCCATTTTGCTATTTTCTCAATATGTCATTTTTCTAAGGGTATGGGAAACTGTGTCAAACGTTTCTCAGAATCTATTCAATGGAATTGTCTGAAAATTTCCACAGTTATCACAGAGATAATGAATTATGTCACCATAGAGAGATTTTTTTGATAAGATTTGTGAATTTTGCATTATAATCCTAAATCTGAATTTTTTACATCAATTTTGTCATAACATTTTGATTCTCAACTTTGTAATGATCTAAAATTCCTAAGCTAAACGTAAATCTCTCTATGGTGACACACTATGGTACAATGTTGACAAGAGGGAAGAATATGGAGGTCATTCCTTCATTAGTTATTGTGGAACGTTTGCCACAAGATTGGTATATTTTTTTATGTCAGACCCCCAAATTAGATCGCAAAATGGGTATGAACACAGATAATTAAAATTTTTCACCATAAATGTTGTTTTTTAACCTATATTGATGGTACAGAATGATTAAAACCGCCCAATATAGGTTATTAAATTTTTATTAGAAAAGACCCAAACCGCCCCCTAATGACATCTCGTCCCTGATTTGAAAAACTGACCTTTCATACAGCTACATATTATGAGGCTCATCTACAATTACTTCAACAGCCAAAAGGAAATTCTGACAACTCCTATGGCAGATCTATCCATTAATTCTATGTATGTATAAAACCAAAAATGCCAACGCGCTTACCTATTGACAAAAAGAAGGAAAGCAATGACAGTCTTTGTTACGTTTGTCATCAAATCGTAACACGGGCCAGGTTTCGGGATTGATTAGAGCTGTGAAGGATGACGGACTCTCGCCACCTTAATAGAGACTCGGACAATACAGACCTCTATTTTGCCTGTCCATTAAACACAATGGTTACCCGCAGCGTACGACAAATTCTAGTTTATCTCAATGGAGGCCGTGCTGTGGCTGCAGCATGGGGGAGGAGTGGGACTGACCTCGAATGAGTATTCCCCCGGGGAGAAGAGGGTAACAGTGTGAGTCCTGTTTAGTTCCGTTGTCTTGTCATATGGCACACGCTTGTGAAATTATCTGGTCAATTCCCAACGCCAAGTGTCAGCCAAGCCAGCTAAAGCTGTAAGTCCCAGGGTCCTATTAGTCTATTAGTCAAAAGTGACAATGACCACAGTGTATTGTCGCTAAATTATTGAATGTCAGTTATTGTTGTGTGCCCGTGTGCTTCCTACCATATTGAAAAGTTAGTAATTCCTTTATTATGCACGCCAATTTGTTTTTAATAAAAGGAAATTGGTTTTATGAGTTGTAGTTTTGATTGAGGGGGGGGGGGGTGCGGAGGGTCATTCTGAGCACACGTGTTGTCGCCTACGTCCAGTCTATAAAATCAGACTATCAGATTTTGTCTCTTCCACTTCACGAGACTAGTCAGTAAGAGCAGCATCTCCTTATTGAGCATCAATCTGATGTTTTTGTTCTCTGATCAGTAATAGTTTATAATCTAATCAAAATTTCACAGTGTTGCAATCTTGTTTGGAATTTAGCATTTTTTCAGTTTAAAATTTGTTTAAAAAATCCTATCTAAGAGTATAGCTATAAATCTATAATCTGATTTATGCTGCAAATTGTGCTTCTTGAGAAACTTGTTCATTTTCGGGAAAAAAATATCATTGTGCATGTGTTTATGTTGTTATCATTTGAATATGGCCATAAAGTCACGTAATATCATTGTGCGAGACCTTCAAAATGACCTACAATCAACGTTCCATTATTTCTGCTCATGTTAGAACATCAGGTAAAAGATATTCATAATTTGAGGTTAATTGGCATCTATTTCTCGGCTTGATAAATAGAAACATTTTCAGAAATCAGCAGGCAGCTAAATATATTTACGTATAGATCAATCGAATAAAACAACTACGCAGCACAAACGAATGTGGACAATATCATTTTATATGCTTATTTATGGAGTTCTTTGCGACTTGAGACGTTGATTTAAAGAATTCAAGATTTATCTTAAAGCCATAGAACTTTAAAAACACATGGACTTATTTATCAACTGATGTATCATAGTGTGTGTTG
>NC_088360.1:45379605-45382105 GCF_034508935.2 Berghia stephanieae
TCTATCTATCAATCAATCTATCTATCTATCAATCTATCTATCTATCTATCTATCTATCTATCTATCTATCTATCTATCTATCAACCTATCTATCCATCTACCTCTCTCCTCGATCACCCTGTCTCCTCCACCGCCGCTATTCTCCCTTAACACCCTAACCAGGATTTGATAACAAAAGACACTCAAATCTCCATCCCAACAGGACACCAATAACCATGCAGGGCTCTCACCAAAAACTAATTATGCCCCGGGCTAGGAGGTCAGCTCGTGTCAGATTTTAACCCAATCAGGCCATGAATACCATTGGCTTCTAATCTGACCCAAGATTGATATTGATCGATCCTTGACCCATTTTAACTTATTTTGACTCACTACGATTTGTTTCCACTTTTCATCCCCAATTTTTATAACGGGTGAGATCGGGTCATCATCACCGAGTCAAGTTTGTTGATATATCAACTCTGTTGTTTGTTTGTTTTTCGTTTTCTGGCAAGATTGCCAAGTTCAGAAATCTTAAAGTAAAGTTTACCATCCTCTTGTGACTATTGTAAATGTTCTATTTTCTGTATTTTGCTTTTAAAAAGTTAGGAACCCTTCACCATTGGCTATGCTGGAGTATATCACTCAATGAAATTAAAGAAACTATAAATCTCTAAATTGAAAAAAAAAACAACTTAATATAAAATGCAAAACAGTGTTAGTAAGTATGTATTAAAAGTATTGAAAAAAGGGAGTAAAACAGCTTCCAAAAAGAACAAAACTCTTATCAGTTTTCACGTTTTTAAGGACGTTTCAGGCTGAAAACCCTTCTTCAATATAAACTTCGATTTATATAAAATAACAATGGTAAGCGATATTAGGTGACAAGGTGATCAAATGTTTGGTTTATCCATCCTGTTCATTTGGGACGATAGTCATCTTCAAGAGAACTTTAACTGGGGACGTTTTAAAATTCCAAATACTTGCAAGTAATTAGAGCTGCTCCCATAGACAGGGCAGGCAGGGGACGGGGGATTTTGTTGCTGGCTAACACCCAGCATGAGATTGAACCGGAGAACGTCAAAAGTGAAAATATTCATACTGGTCGCACTATTCTTATTCGAAAAAGTATTTCTTTACTGAATTTTACCGACTGTATGAAACTTTTTAAAAACCCTGATCATGATGTTGAAGGTCAGAGAGTGAATAATGTTTAAAATAATGCACATATCAGCTTCAGTGTTTCTTATTTACTGAACACACACATACACACACACACACACAAACACACACACAAATCTTTACTCTCCACGCTCGTTCAGTTCCAAGTAGAGTTTTTTTTTAACCCGTTACGTTCATTTTGTTCAGTGCATTTTACATCGACGCTCTTAGTTTTACAAATAGAGTAAAAACAGCGATTGACTAGGACTTCAGTAGGTCTATCTACAATTGGACCAAGGGCAAGACTACCAGACACTCTTAGTGGCCACTGAGCAAATTGCATCGATGATGCTTAATCAATTAAATCCTCCCTAGAGTATTCTCAATTTCTCCAGTACTGCCGTACACTTTACCCCACATTGGTCAGAAAGAAAAAAATAAACGTCCGCTCCATATTTTCACGATTACGATTTCACTTGTGTAATACTTCCACCCCGACACCTCTTTGAAGTCTCGAAGTTATAACCATATTTTATCATCTTGAGAACATCTAAATCTATGAAGTAAAAATTTTCTGTTTATAACAAAACAGCATTATCAGTGCTCCGTGGATTTCTCTTGGAACTGATTAGCACATATTGTTGTGGCTTAAGTGAATTTAGAAAAAAAAAACACAAAAAACTTGAGCATTTATAAAGAGCAAAATCCACTAAGCGTGCTCAAAGCACTACACAAGAGGTCGCTAACAAATGGAAGCACATTAAACATTTAAGAATATATATGATGCAATTCCCCCCCCCCCCCCCCCCCCGACAGAAACAACGCTGTTCACGACCGTGTACTCATTAAATTTACACCTGAGTACGTTGAAAGAATGCGAGTCAAGAGTCTTTGCCAATGACAACAATACGCCGCGCAGAGCGCGACTTGAACCTTGGACCTTCCGATACGAAAGCAAGTGTCATACCACAAGAACACTTAGCCGCTTGATAACAATTGAACACCTCTGTGGGAATGTGAATCAAATGTGTCTCGACGCTTTCGACACTATAATATCGGGATCTACCAGAGGTCGAAAAATGAATTACAAAATCCGAGACTTCAGTGGTTTGAATAACAACATGCATAATTCAATTCAATTCAAATTAACTCTCATAGCATATAGACACCGTAAGGAAAATTTTCAGTATTGGCTGGTCCCCCGCAACACAATAATGTTTTGAGAAAATTGGTCACAGAAGCCATTCAATTTTAATCAGTTTACTGACGTACTCTGGAAAGACACGTATCTAAAATTTTGGCCAGAAAACTCGTCCTTCACCTATCGATCGATTTAAACAAACTCTCAAACCTGGGACCT
>NC_088360.1:45384605-45484605 GCF_034508935.2 Berghia stephanieae
TGCGCGCGCTTTTTAATTTATTTATGTTTCATAAAAAACATAAAGGCTGCAGAGATACTCATGCCACACGAATTTGACTACTCCATGAGATTTAATTTTTTAAAATCTAAAACGTAAGTGATTTCTAAAGACATTATATGATGGTCGAGGAATTATTTTCCCTCCTTAGCTGCCCTTCAGTTAAGTTATTATCCGAGCACAATATCACCAAATGTGTCACATTTTGTGGGGTTGCAGCAATTGGCATTGTATGAACAACATCCGACGTCCCCACTTGCACGTAGAGGCTATTATTCTGTTGGTTTTTAAAAAATTCCAATCTCACTCCACCTGCGCAATAACTGCCATTGCCAGTTTCAAATCGAAGAAGCGTCTTCAGAAAACTGAAAAAAAATATTATGTTCTTACTTGTCTACTACTTGTCTTTACGAGCGACTGGCTAAGCTATTTATCCCAGTTTGTCTACAATATTTTGACTATTGTATTTAACTGCGTGTTCAGGTTCGGTATAAAGACAGACCATACAGGATTGAAACTTAAATCAAATTAACAACTACAAGATCTAGAGAAGAAAGGATACAATTAATTGCTGAGATTCAAACGCGAGCCATTTAGTCTAAAAGCTGATGATTCAAACGAAGAACGGGATTATAACATTTTCGTGGTGGATGACCAGAGAACATTTTATCAATTTCCTCAATCTCTAAAAGGGGTCGCCGGCCTGTATAAACCCTGTTTGGTTCTACATGATGGGGGAAATGGAAGGATGAGAGAGAATCTGTAAAGTATACAGTTATCGATGAGAAACGGGACTGAATGTGCTATCAATCTTATCATTTATACCCGTATTTCAACCTTTGACGTTTTCCATTGTAGATGAATACGAGACAATTACCCTTTCTACTAATGAACCTCAAACATGCGATATTTAGATCGCTGCGTTTGATTTAGCGTTGTCGTGTGTTGATTCTGGTTGAATCCAAGCAATTTGATATATTATCGAGATTGTTATTTTGCTTTTCAGACCATAATGCTTGTAAATAACGTTCTGCATTGAATACTATACGCTAGTAAATAACCGTAAATATTTTGACAAATGAGATCATGGTGATAAAGGAGAGGTCAAAATATCTCTCTTCTCTCTCTCTCTCTCTCTCTCTCTCTCTCTCTCTCTCTCTATATATATATATATATATATATATATATATATATATATATATGTATATATATATATATTTATTTATATATATATATAATATATATATATTTATATATATTATGTATGTATTATATATATATATATATACACATATATATATGTATATATATAAATATATATATATTATATCCATCTATCTTCCTCTGTGTGCCTGTGTATGTGGTAGTGTGTGTGTGTGTGTGTGTGTGTGTGTGTGTGTTCTAGGGAAGAGAAGAAAAGAATGAAAGAAAGAAAGAGAGAAAGAGAGAAAGAAAGAGAGAAAGCATGAAAGAAAGAGATAGAGATATGAATAGAGGTATGAATCAGTTGTGTGTTGGTAAAGGAACGTCATGTGATTGGGAATCGGATTGAAATTTGATCAAATATCGAGTGTATTCAGGATTTTGGAACAGGACAGTGTAACTCGTTATTGTGGTGCGATACTGATTGTAACAGATAATTGGTTTTGGGTGGGATTGGGGCTGGTCTTACTTTAAGAATTTCATGAGAGACCTAAGTCGCCAATCGCCAATTAACATCACATAAACGGGCATGGAGTGTTCGTGGAGTAATGAAAACTAATAACTTAACAAATTACAAACTCTGCTACCGAGTCCCATGTGAGGGGATTCTTGTCATATTACTTCTTCCAAGCTTCCCTATAATTGTATGTATAGAGAAAAAGTTGTGTCTTAGCCACCTGCTCACGGGTGTGTTAAAAAACCCAGAGGGAACGTCAATTCCCCAAGACTGGAGAATTATAATCTGTGAAACGTTGTCCCTTCAGTGTTGTTTTGTATCCTTGCTTTCAAATGGAAATGGTGTATGTTGTTTTGCTTGGGCGGTTATTTTGATTATTTAAGCAAACCTTACACCAAAGGTGAAACATTATTTGCCCATTAGTTATCATGAAGTAACATCTCAATTCACAGGCGAATTAATGAAATGGCGAGATAAGCTGAGGTCAATTGATTCAGTTTTTGAAAGTGACCAAATTCAGCCTTCAATTAGACGAGTCGACTCTCAGCAATGATGGTGCCATACTGCTGACCTATGCTGACCTCGGTTTATACAAAGCAATTACATTTGCCAAACAAGGTACAAAACTGTTCGCGATTTTTTCGAAGATAAGAAATTCCAATCATAAACATTGTAGCCTAAGCCACATCTTACCCAGCCATTGGCTGAATCGCTGTGCATCGCCATCGCGGCAGTGAACAGATAAAAGCGCACGTGCTCACTACGCGCCTTTTCAAAATTTCATTAATTAATTACGTGGATAATGATGAGGAGTTCAATGGGTTCCAGTTCCACACAGAGATTCGATGGCTTTCTAAAGGAAACTGTCTTGCTCGATTATTTACACTATTCAACTCCGTTGTTGAGTTTTTACAGTCAATCAATTCTCCAATCATCGACAAGCTCAGCGAAATTAAAGACAAAGTAACTTACATGTCTGATGTCTGCGGAAAATTCAACGAACTAAATCTACAGTTACAATGTAATGACGTCAACATGATCCAAGCGAAATCTGTTATATCCAGCTTCATAGCAAATCTTCCTAGTTACATGTGCTCCCTCTGTCGAAGAAACTTCACAAAATATCCAAACTTCAAAGACATTGCAGAGCATAACTCTGATAACTCTTCGCAGATCACATTGAAAAAATTGAAATTGATATGGAAAATCGCTTCCAGGACCTCCTTAAAATATCTCGACGTGCCAACATGGATCCTGAATCCATAGAGTTTGATATTGAGGATTTGCCTGATCCACCAACCAAGATGAACAGCTTGAACCCCAAAATGATTTCGAGTTAAAGCCCCTGTTCAAGCAGGAAAAGTATTAAGAATTCTGGTTGAGAGCAGCAATTTGTTGAAAATTTCCTGTACTTTGGATGGAGGCTAAATTGTTTTTCATCGCTGCCCCGACGTCATATCTGATGGAGAGGGGCTTCAGCGTTGTAATTTACATTCTTTCAAAGGCCTGAATCGTCTCAACATTGTGTATAGAGGGGGTCTGCGACTGCGGCTGACATCAATGGCCCCAAACATTGACAAGGTCGTGGACGCACACAAAATTCATCACATTAAATGGGATGGTCACCAAGTTGATGCAATGGTGCATACTTTTTTTTAGTGCCATTGAAGTGAGAGTGAGTGAGACAGTATTTGATAGAGAGAGAGAGAGAGAGAGAGAGAGAGAGAGAGAGAGAGAGAGAGAGAGAGAGAGAGAGAGAGAGAGAGAGAGAGAGAGAGAGAGAGAGAGAGAGAGAGAGAGAGAGAGAGAGAGAGAGAGGGAGAGATTTGCACAATAGTATCGCACAAAACTTTTTTTTTGTCTTTGCCCGCCGTAGTCATTTTGTGTTGATGGTGAAAAAAAAGGGATTCGGGGTAGGGGGGGGGGCGTGGACTGGATCACCCAGCCCTCAGGGGGGGGGGGGGGGCGATGACCCAAGTTTGAGAACCATCGATGTATATTATATGACGTTGTTAATCGCCATGTTGGAACTTAAATCAACCAGTTCTAAAAGTAAGTAAAATACCACGATGGAAATATACAATAATATAATTATAATGTTTGTCTTTATGGGTGTGTTTTGTAGAAGCGTGCGTTTACTGCCGTCTGCGTCATCGTCTCTGAGCAAACTAAAAATTATGGTCATTATACCTTAGCCTAATCGTCTGCCCACAGGTAGTGCTTCAGTAAATAAATGTGGTTAGAACTATATATTACGAGTCTGATAAGCATGATTGTTTTACAAACATGATGACGACGAAAACGGGAATGTCACTTATTTTGGTTCTGAGAGCATAATATTACTGTTTTGCAAAATATTCCGAGTACGTGTTACTTCTAGTTCCCAAGTTGTTGTCTTATTAGTCTATATTACAATTTGGTTAAATATAATATTGCATATCCAGTCTTTAGTTTTCATTTGGTTAAGCGATCAACACCTCCGCCAATTGTTTTAAAGCATCGTTAATTGAAGGACATTTCCTTTTTCAATCAACATTTTTGCCGTTTATTGACAATATGCACATTGTAAAATTTGCCCAAAACGATGTCCGATATCGATATTGTAGCATAACCCCCTATGTTAAAAAAAAATAGTTAACTCCAAAGAGGGTTTAAGTGCGGCCATGTGGTCTTGTGGTATGACACTCGCTTTCGGATCGGAAGGTCCTGGGTTCGAGCCTCGCTCGGCGCATAGTCGAGTTCTTGGAAAAGGCTATTTACTCACATTCCCTCACCGTACTTAGGTTTAAAATGAGTACCTGACTGTTATCAGGGTTGTCTCTGTCGGGACAAAATTGTGTTATTGCCTCACAGGCGCCATGTCTCGTTCTACGTGTTGCTGTTGGTCAGGGTCCCTGTTTAAGGCGCATTGGGCATATTTAGTTGATACTGCGCTATTTAAAAGCTCAAGTTTTTGTTTATCTGATTTTATAAAGACTACTTTACAGATTGATCTATATAATATGATGTTAAAGTTCTGCGGCTAAAACCATAACACGCGCATTTTGTTATCAGTTGTCTGTTTTTGATTATATGTTAACACGGATATATCACTCTTCTATACTCCTTACTTACTCTATCTTTAAAAGAAACTAAAACCGATCAGAAGGTGAATGTCAAGTGCAGACGACTGAAGCTTGGTCGCTTTCTCATTTCCTTTACAGCACACGGAAATACTGCAAGCAATTGCCCCATATTTATTGATGGACGAGGTTTAAGGCGATATCGGAAATAGGTTCCTTGCGACATGAAAACGAATCGAGTGAAGTGACGGCTTTAATTTCCTCTTTCAATCAAAGTTATGTGCTTCTACAACAACCGTCCATTCACTTGTTGGTATTCAAAAGATAAAGAGTGAATAAAGTACGAGATTAAGACAGAGGAATGATGTAATCTTTGTCGAAAAAGACAGTAGCATCGTGGAGAAATTTACTAGAATTTGGTCAATAAAAATACACGGAATTGGGTGTTAAAGAAGAGAGAAACAAAGAAAGAAGGAAAGCGAGAGAGAGAGAGAGAGAGAGAGAGAGAGAGAGAGAGAGAGAGAGAGAGAGTTTCTTCTTCTTCTTATTCTTCTTCTTCGTCATCGTTGAGATGTAACCCCAAATGACAACAGAATCGATCTACATTTTGCCATCAATAGAACATGAGCCAGAATGAATAACAATAGAAATATAAACTAGATTGGTCCTATCCAGGAAAACAAAGAGATTGGATAAAGACTATCAATACATTACTTCTGTATAGAGAATTTAGAAATAAAAAAGATAAAATAAAATACAACTTTTAACGAACTTTATCAATGCATTTGAAACTAAGCTCATTAAGTTCAATATAGACAGGCACAAAAAAGAAAACAGACTTGATATGCATAAAGAATGTTATAGATCAAGATCGATTGGATTAAGGCCGTAATAATTAAAGTATTAACATGGATAATGTTTACATGACTACAGCCACAAAGTCATCGATCTTGTTACAGTAATATTTATTGTTAACAATAACTAAGAATGTAATGCGTGTAATGGTAGTTCTTAGCTTTAACGGCATACGCTGGGCTATGCGACTCACAATTAGTGTTGTACCCTATCAAAATACGTTTTAAAATGTTTGGTCAGAAAACCTGCCTGGCAAAGTTTAATCGACTAAATGACTCTCACCTTGTCAGAAATCCCAGGTTTGAGAATTTTTGACAAGACGGGGGTCATTTTAGTCGATCCAATATTATTATTTGAAGGACGAGTTTTCTGGCCAACTGTGTTATATCAGAGTACAACAGAATAATGACATGGGATGGGGAAAAAATATATCATTAAGTAACACGTCGTCTTTTCCACTGTCGTTGTTGATATGCCACGTTATTATATCATATAATATGATATAGATCGTGTTGGAGATTGAGACGAGCGAGACAAAGTGAGTAAAAATCAGATAGATACTAGGAAGAGAATGAGGGAGTGAGTGTGCCTGTTTATATATATATATATATATATATATATATATTATATATATATATATAACATATATATATATATATATATATATATATATATATATGTGTGTGTGTGTATGTGTGTGTGAGAGCGAGAGAGATAGAGAGAGAGAGAGAGAGGGGGGGTTGTGCGTGTGTGTGTGTGTGTGTGTGTTGGAGAATCAGAGAAAAAGTGAAAAAGAGAGGGAAGAGAGAATGAGATAGAGAGAGAGAAACAGAGTGACTGAGAGACAGATAAATATAGATAGATAGGTGATAGACAGATAGATAGATAGATAGATAGATGAATAGATAGAAAGATAGATAGATATATAGATAGATAGATAGATAGATAGATAGATAGATAGATAGATGAATAGATAGATAGATAGATAGATAGATAGATAGATAGATAGATAGATAGATAGATAGATAGATAGATAGATTGATAGATAGATAGACTAATTGATTGATTAATTAATGAAAAAAAGAAAGAAAGAAAGAAATAAAGAGAGAAAGAGAGTGTGTGTGTGTGTGTGTGTGTGAGTGAGAAGGAGAGAGAGAGAGAGAGAGAGAGAGAGAGAGAGAGAGAGAGAGAGAGAGAGAGAGAGAGAGAGAGAGAGAGAGAGATTATGACAATTAAGTTTAAAAAAAAGAAGAATCTCACTCACCCTGATATAGCAGCATTCCATAAGGGGCGTCCTCCCTTCCTCATTGAAACAGTTCAATAAAGTTGGCCCAGAGGCCGCCAGCATAAAACGCGTAAGGTGCGCTTTTCCTTTGCTGATGGCCTTAAAAAGGTGAAGGACGTCCTGCTCGTGATTTGTTTCCTTACATGGTGACGCCATCTTGGATTTTAGGAATATTCGAAGTGCAGTATTTGTTGTCGATGTTGTTGTTTATACTGTTGTGATGGAAACGGGATGTAATTCACAACTTTGCCACTTTTGTTTTCTTGATATCACTTGAAATGATACATATAGGTCATGTTGTAACTCTGTGTGATTAAAAAAAAGAAAGCGCTTTGAGCACGTTTAGTGGATATGCCCTATACAAAACCTTTTTTTTTAAAAAGAAGAGAGTTTAGATTTAGTTCTTTAGTATTATTATGACTTATACAGATTGCTATGTAACTCGGAACGTTTTAAATTCAGTAAAATATAGAAAATTATATAATTTTAAAGCGCTTTGAGCACGTTTAGTGAATATGGGCTATGTAAAAGCTCATTTAAAAAAAGAGAGAGTTTATATTTAGTTCTTTAGTATTGTTATGACTTATACGGATTGCTATGTAACTCGGAATGTTGCAAATTCAGTAAAATATCAATAGATCAATATAAAGATCTGAAAACTTGTGTGAGAATAAATGCCAGACAAAGCAAGAAAGAAAGATACAAGAAAAAAAATATCCCAAAAAATCCGTCTTCTCTAGTCGAGGAATTTTCTTTTTGCTTTGTCTGCCACTGTTTCACACATACTTTTACAGATCTTTATCTTATCCCAGTGCCCGCTCTCTAATTTGTCACTTTGGTCATAATATCTAAACAGGACAATTGATTCGTTGACAAAAGCTCCAGTATTCAGATGTCAAAGGTGACATTCTGATTGTTTCAAAGACTGAGGAATTGTAAGATTTTCCATCTATAACACTCGTCGCATGGCAGTGTACAATCAGTAATCTTAACAGTCAAAGTATTGTGAATTGGGTGCATATTATGTGTCGAGTGAATGTCGCTATGATAATGTTGTTGGTGGTGCTCCTGCTGATGATGATAATGAAAATAACTATGTTGGCAATGCTGCTGTTGTTGCTGTTGCTGGTAGTGATGATGATGGTGATGATGACGATGTTAATGATGATGATGATGATGATGAGGATAATGATGATGCTGGCATCATTGCCACATGATGAGGTCTTAGCTCTGAGCGTAAATATATATGGATAACTGATATAAACAATTCAATTAAACAAGATAGAAACATACCTATAAACATAAATAACTTTTAACACTGTAAATAAAAACAAATCCAAAGACTTTCAAACGCTTGTTTACACTCAAAATTTACACTTTATTATGCAAGCAAAGCAAAGATACTATATATCTAATTTGTGTCTTTAAAAGGCCCGCATTCCCCGCAAGGCATTTTATTTCCGTCCAACCAGTCAACACCATCCTCCTACACTAAATCAATTTGACAACAAAACCCTTCAGCGGTGAAACCGGATTTCTTTCAAATCACACTTTTTCCAATTTAATCAGTTACAATTTTAACTACACACCGACCCGATTTTACTAAGAGGACTTTCCACCTGTCCCAAGTGTACACGTTGCGGTAAAGAAACGGTAACCACAGAGCATCTGTTTGAGCGTTCTGTTGTTGCTTGGTTACCGGGCGGTTTCGCGAGTGTACACGAATGCGGCAACTATTTCTCCGCCTGTATAGAAAATCCTAGTATTATTCTGTGAGACGAAATCATTGGAAGCTGCTTCTGCCAAAAGAACCATAACAACGGTGCGAGTCTGACTAATTTCACCAAGATAGCAGTAACCGTTGTTGATGCATACCAGGCCTCAGTGAAATCGAGATTACTGATGTTTTATTGAAAACAAAAACAAACCCGCGAGGTACGACGCCAGTTAAGTATTAATTGTACCCCGCCTGTAAAGGCGTAAACCACTTGACACATCCGTAAACAACTCGTGCAAAGTGGAAAGGGTAAAGTAATTATTTAATGCTTTAGGGTTGTTTTGGCGAGAACATAGACTGTTTAACAGTTCAATGATGTCATTCTTTGCACTAGATATTATGTTCTGATGAGGAAGTCAAATCATGTACTGAAAGATAACGGTCTAAGTTTATACCTGCTATGAGCGCCACAGAGAAGGATTTTTTTCTCCACTTTTGCAGCATGAAATAATTATTAACATCACCTCGCCAAGCTTTTCTTTATAAGTGGAATGCGTTTGTCAACGATTCTGTCCCTTTCGTGTCCAACACAGTGAAAAAGATGGGAAAGTAAAGTATTGACGTCAAACCATCTACTTTTCCGGTTACAAAATCTTAGAAGCCAGTCATTCGGAGAAGTGATAATGAATATTATGTTACGTATTGAATTATAAGGGGGCATGACTATTGTAGTATCAAGGTGTATAGGCAGATTCGAAGGAATACGAGATGTTAGAAAGCGAGGATGGATGATCTTTATTGGCAACCAGCATATTCAGACTAGAAATAAAGATGCCATCACTCTGAAGCCAGAAGATCATTTACACAAGGTTCCCCGGAATATGGTTTTACACTTCCAATGAGATAGGAAACAGTTTTTGACATCACACTTGTGTTCCCGACTATAAGAACAATTTAAGCATAAACAATATTTACCAAAGCTTGTTTTGAACTAAAATTACAAATCGCGCCGACTTCTCGCGGAAATCCTAGGTTTTAGAGTTTTTGCCAAAATGAGGGTCATTTTAATCATAAAGTACGAACATTCTTGAGAAAAATTTAAATACGTTTTATTTCAGAGTACGCTAATTTCATCAGAATTGGCCCTCTTTCCGACAGTCTAAAAACAACGCCATTTTCATTTATTCTATACTTTGATTATTTCGTCTCAGACATTATATCTCGAAATAAAACATTAATACTATTTACGACCTTTCTTCGTTGGACTTTTATTTTTCCTTGAATTTTTTGTTGTCTTGTTATAATTCGGTTTCTTCCAGGACTCTAGCACCTACATTGATGCTTACAATAACATAAGACCGAATATTATTGCCCTTAATATTAATAATTTTATAAATCTTGTCTCAAGAGTCTTCAAAAGTAATGCCTTGGGGTGGGAATGTAAACATTCCAAGCCAAATTATTTGAACTCACGACTTCAACACGTTTTATAATTAAATCCTATCTATGTTTCTCAATAATATAATAAATTAGATAGATTCATTAACGTAGATTATAACAGCAAAGAACACATCAAAACAAAAGTATAAACAATGAACAAATATGACATTTATTCAATTGTCCATAGATTCGATTACAAATAATATATCATTTTCCCCTCACTCTCTTTCTATCAACTTACCACCCCTCTCTCTCTCTCTCTCTCTCTCTCTCTCTCTCTCTCACACACACACACACACTCTCTCTCTCCCTCTCTCTCTCTCTCATTCTCTCTCTCCCTCACCCCCCCCCCCCCTCTCACCATGTCATTCTCCATCTTTCATTCACGCTGAATATAAATAAAAATTATAAATCCTCACGATCCATGAATATCACGGAATAACCGGAAATGCTTTGGCACAAAACGGATATTAACAATTTCCAAAAACATTACTGGCCACAAGTAAAGCACTTCTACACCTTGCATCTCCCCTCCCACTATCTAATGATGATGATGTAATGATGAGGATGATGATGATGATGGTGATGATGATGATGATGATGATGATGATGATGATGATGATGATGATGATGATGATGATGATGACGATGACATTGTTAAGATTGTCGAGTTTTTGAGCCAAAAATAAAATTATGTAAATTTACTGCATCACCTTCGGTTTGTTAAAAAAATACACATAGGTAGCCCATACTTTTAGAGTTTATAATCAAGACGATAGTTTTCTCGTATTTCAATCAATTAATATTTTTAATATTCCCTTTATGAATATCACTTGCTCAGTACAATATGTCCCACATCAATAGTGTTAACCGCCTCTTTCCAGCTTTTTCTCATGGCTGATTCATGTCAGTTTGTCATAGGTGGATGCTGTCAAATTTTGCAATTTCTGCTCGCAAATGGCCCACAAATAAAGTTGAAATAAGGCAAACTTTCGAGATAGTGAAATAATTGATATTGAATGTGTCCCGGTATATTTGAGACACCCGTCATCAATCTGGTATAAATCGTCATTAACTAAGTTTAATGTGAATAGAACCTAAATTACGGTAAATTAAACTTGTAAAATGGAATTAAAAAAATAATATCCAGCGTTTGAAACTGAAAAGCAGTACTTAAAATGTTTTGGGTTACCGAATATGTTCAGGTCGGTGGACCGACGAAAGGAAGCGAATCCGGTTCTTTGTACAACCAGAACCGACTTTCTCTCTTTTAATCATACAAGCATAGCAGCTGTCCGTCCAGTGAACGGTGCCCGTTCAATGCATGTATTAATAAGTCGGTCAACTCAAAATTTATGAATCGAGTGATGAGTAAAAATTTTAGCTCAAATTATATTGTATTAATGGACATCTACGTTTTTCGAATTCAACCGAGCTTTTATTTGGGCAGGAAAGCAATTTTGTTTTTGCATTCAATATCATATGTATTTTGTTCACTTATCATAGAAGTCATTGGGGAAAATCGGTGTCCATAGACGTTAAGAAATTGATTGCAGTCAAAATAATGAGAGGAATCAGTAACTGGGGTTGATTTAATACTAATATTTCTACCTCAATGGCATACTCGCTAACCGGAAGCTGGCACACAACCCACGTGATACAATCTTTTCGATAAAATCAACAAGATGTCTAACCAATCTCATAATATACGCAAACCATTTTCATTTCAATTGTAAACTCCATGCAAAATTTAGTGATTATTGGTCCGGTGGTATCGGAGTGTTACTATAATCCAATTTGCTAACACATAATATGATATTTGGTCCATATGGCCATGCCCATTTTCCAGAAGAGGATTTTTATACCATTTCAATATGATTGCCATGATGGTAAAACCATTCTCTTTGCAGATGATAAAGACCATTTTATTTGTATTTTATTTTATTTCGGGGTATTTTTGGAAACTTGGTGGGTTGGTCTTGTTGTGTTTTTTTTTTTTTTTTTTTGTTGTCTTTTTTATAAAGACATATAATTAACGGCAGAACAAAACCCCGCTATTTCTTGCGGGAATGAACCTCCTGTATTTGGATTAAATGCCTAGCACGTTATCTCCCTACTGTACATCGGGGAACATGGTATATCAATACGATTTAAATATTTATTCATTCATAGTTCTAACCCTCAGTTCACTTCCCTATCAGTACAGGTCGTGATTTATAAATTGGACATGGCTATGTATGTATTATTATAGGTCTACATACAGCCAAGCTTTGGCGGGGGATCGTTCATGTAGACTGCTGAAAACGTTTGCTTCATTGGACGTATACAAATGATGGTAATGACGATCGGCTTTTCCTTTTATCAGGAATACTAAACAAATTTATGATGAAGAATTTTTGATTATATATATTCCAAAGCTTTTTTCTGTGTGAGTTTCCAACAATATGTATGTTATTGTATATTTGATTAACCATTTAACTGCAATACTCTGGATAGACACGTATTTATAATTTTGGCTAGAAAACAAACTCGCCCTTCAAATATCGATCGATTAAATGACCCTCATCTTGACAAAAACTCTCAAACCTTGGACCTCGCCAGTTCCCAGGTTTGGGAGTTTTTGCCAAGATGAGGGCCATTGAAATCGAATGGCGAGTTTTCTGGCCAAATTTTTAAATACATACAAGTCTTTCCAGGATACAGCAGTTAACTGGTTAAGGACAAATCCTATAAGTCGATCATGGTGTCCCATCTATATTTTTAAGGTAGAAAAAAAAATCCTCGAGAACGCCATATCGAATTCACCGATAAGTTTCATTCAGCGTTGGATCTCGCAGCTTGTACGTAGCCATAGAAGTTTGAAGTTGAAACAAGATTATGGCTCGGAATGCCTTCCTGCCCAAGGTTTAGAGCAATAAGATTATTTATTGTAAGCCAGATTGTCTTATTCCTGTCTATAATATAACTAAGGGTGGTTAAGTGGGTTAGAAGGATGTAAAGAAAGTAATAACACAAAACAGCCATGTCCTCCCTATATCATATATATATATATATATATATATATATATATATATAAAATGATGTGTGTGTGTGTGTGTGTGTGTATGTGTGTGTGTGTAGCTTTTACTAATCAAATGTGATTAATTGTCATCATTGTAATCATTATTGGCGTCATGTCTCGTCCTACATTTTAGGTGTTGCTGTTGGCTAGCGACCAATTGCAAACGTTGTGAGCACGTTTTCTGCATATTGCTCTATAGAATTGCTTTCTTGTCATGTTTTGTCTGTCTCCTGACAAAATCAAGGCGCAAAATGCTGTTTGATTTGTGTTGTATTTATTCATTCTTAGTTCTAACCCTGAGATAAATAGATCTATGTGCGTTATGTGATCTTGTAATAGGACACTCGCCTTTATACCATAAAGTTTAATGAAATGTTAACACCTTGATAATGTTATTATGATTAATGTCAACATTTAGGTGTAATGATAATTAATAATTGTTTGCTATCCTCTTAATCCAATCCACATTATCTTCCAGATATAAAACTAGTTTAAGCTATCTAGCCACTTGTCAGGTAGTCAAGTTTAAAAAAAAATAAACATACATTGTGACGCTGGATAAAACCATTTTTTTTTTTTGCAGTACTCGAAAAAAAAACAACAACAAAAAACAAACAGGTCCCAGGTTTGAGAATTTTTTGCGAACACGAGGGTAATTTAAATCGATCAATATTTGATGGACGAGTTTTCTGGCCCAATTTTTACATGCGTGTCTTTTCAGAGTACGACAATTAACAGGTTAAATAAATCATCAGGAGTGTTATCATAACTCGGAGTGCAAATCCAGTATAACGTGCACGGGTCCAGCTAGATGAGGATAATATGATAAGAATAAACTCCTGAATGCACTTTGAATATCTACTTGTACAACAGGAACGGGTTATATAGTAATATTGGACATGGTTTCTTCTCTCGTCTTCAAATCTGAAAGAATTCAATCGTCTCGTTGCTTTGTCTTTTGTTTGTTTGTTTTTTTTTTGTTGTTGTTGTTTTTTTAACTTTATTTTTTATGTGGTTATTCTCTTGTAGTTATTAAAAATATATTATATTTTATGATTTATTCCATAACCAGAACGGTGGTAGAGCGGCAAGGAGGAAAGACCCACGGTTTGTAGGCTGGAGGCTAATGTTCGATAATATAGGCAAGCCGAGGGATGTTGTTCTTAAGGCAACACAGAGTGGTTTTAATCATTCAAGGAAATCATTTGCTCATACGGATAAAAAAATTATCATAGAGAAATGTAGCCTAAATCAAGGTAGCAACAGGGCCATTTGGCTCTAAAAGACTTTTTACTTTTTAAATTGAGTCTTCTGATTAGACTGCGTTTCTCTAATTTCCTAATGAATCGTTATTTTCTGAGCACGACAGTCAATGTCCGGTATCCCGCTATCAGTATTGATAGAACTACTGTTACTGCATGATTTAATGGTACGTCTAATTATATTCCACTGTTCATTTCTACTCTAGAGCCTGGTACCATTATGTTTTATTAGTCCCCAAAGTACTAAAGCCCTCGAGATCTGTTCTGCGTTATAGAAAGCTTGATTGGGGATAATATTCCAGACTATGTAGTGACAAAGCAATGTCAAAATAACAATAAGTAATAATATTACTGATGGTGATGACAATGTTGATGATGATGATGATGATGATGATGATGATGATGATGATGATGATGATGACGATGATTATGATGATGATTATGATCTCACACACACACACACACACACTTTCTCTTTCTCTCGTTCTCTCTCTTCTGCCGTCCAACTCTCGGAATACATCTATCAATAGATTATCTGTTCATCTCTATCATTCAGTCTATTTACCAATCCATTTTTGCGCTCTCTCTTTAACCCCCCCCCCTTCTCTCTCTCTCTCTCTCTCTCTCTCTCTCTCTCTTTCTCTCTCTCTCTCTCTCTCTCTCTCTCTATCTATCTATCTATCTATCTCTGGTGTACTACATTTTTACTCACTTTGGTGACGCATAACACATTTTACCCCATTCAACCTGGATGTGAATGAAAGGCCAACAACCAACCATTATGAAGTGGATGATATTATGTTTGCATTACCTGCATGGGATTGGCGGCAGGACATTGTGAATCGAATTCAACATAATTATCATTTACCTGATTTCTAGACAATGGCAGGATGACTTTGGTCATTGCACTTTAAAAAAAAAATAGATTTGAACAGTTTGAAATATCAAAACATTGGTTAAGTTCTGGGGGTTCTGACAATTCAACAGATTTCAAAGAATGACAGACAGTGATTCAGTTGAGGGTTTATAATAATATTCAAATTGAATGGAATGGTATACAGTGATATCACATAAATATATGCACCAAAGCGCATTGAGCTTGACAAAATCATTAAAATATTCTATATAAATGTACAATCTATCTTTTGATTTCATTTTAACAGTGATTAGACCAGAGCAAGGAATGAACCGTGAAAGTGAGATATTTATAAATTGACTATCATTCAAGTCCCAAACCTTCAGCAATAACATTTGAAATTGTTCTGGAATTCCACAATCATTATTCAAAGTCGAATAGCAAACTTGAAAATCATAGTTATTGTAGTAGATCTGTTGCTCCAGTTAATGGTTCAATACCCTCCTCCCCTGTTATTATGCGCTTGATCTTTCCAGGATGAACAGAATCGAAATGGTGACATTTGGATTAAACAGATAACTGCCATTCTCTGGAAAAACATGTATTTAAAATTTGGTCGGAAAACTCATTCTTCAAATATCGATCGACTTAAAACACGCTCATCGAGCAAAGCTGGGACTTCGGAAAGTCCCAGGTTTGAGAGTTTTTGCCAAGATGAGGTTCATTTTAATAAATCAAAATTTGAAGGACGAGTTTTCTGGCCAAATTTTTAAATACATGTTTTTCCCGAGTATGGCAGTTAACTAGTTAATAATAACTCGCTGATTCCATTACAGCACACGTAACATAACAACCCTAATCATACTCGGTGACTTGTCTTGAGGTTTATTGAAAACGGTGAAACAATTGAATATAAATACTATCATTACTTTTTAAACAAAAATAGGTCTAACCACCAGACAATATGAAGGCTGTGGGGTTAGGATTTTTTTTTTTAACATTTTGGAATGATGGCATATACGTGTCATGATGTCGATTTTGCAACCAAAAGTAAGATGTTAAACTGGTTGTAACTTTCCCAATTTTTATCTTACAATGATAACCACAACTCAGCCCCCCGCTGACGAAAGGCCTATTCCCATTGTAACGAGAAGATTTTATAGTTCCGTAATTAATGAATCAACATTACCTTTAATTTGTTAAAAGTCTTTATTAAACCTGAGACTTCAAAAAATATATCATTATAAAAACAAAAATATATCACACATTTTGAATTTTCTCAATGGAATTTAAGTAATTAGTGAATGTGTTGTGCACAAGTCATTTGTACTCTACATACTGTGTAAATGTACGTAATTATATCGATGGTCGGCGGATCAAATCTCTGAAGTCTACATACGAGCTTTGCGCACCATGTTTTGTTTAATTTTGGGCGAATCAGACCGCTGTAGACTTCAGAGTTTTGATCCGCCGATCGTGAAAATCGGGACTTCAGAGGTTTGATCCGCCAATCGTGAAAATCCTTGTGTTCAGAGGTTTGATCCGCCAACCATCAATATGCTATAGTATTGTTCCGTTTTCTAGGGATGAGTTCAATGTGATATGGAATTATATAATATTACGATGGAAAAGCATTTATTGAATTTCTCAAATTTCAGAATTACAACTTCACCAACTTAATAGGAACCTTCCATACAGTTAAGTGAACAGGAAAACAAAAATGATTTGATTTATTTGCATAAATATGATTGGGAGAGAAAATGTAATTATATAAATTTTTCAATTTTTGTCAAGCTTCAGGCTTTTTATTGACTGGTTTATTCTTTCTTGCTCTTGACGAAATGACAGTAGTTAAATAGATGGTTGTGTAAAACGTTTGTTACATAAATTATTCGCAACGTTATTCCTCTTGTTACTGTGACGCCAAAACTCATAATAATAATAATTACTTCGCGAAGTCCAAGTTTGAGAGTTTTTTGCCAAGATGAGGGTCATTTAAATCGATCGATATTAGAAGAACGAATTTTCTGGATAAATTTTAAAATATGGGTTTTTTTCCAGGGTACGGCAGCGTAGAGGCATTGAGTTTCAATATGCCCTTGTACATTTCGCAACATTTTTCGAGTAAATCGCACCACAATCAACAACATCTAAAATAGACAAGCCGAAATATATTTAACTCGCTTCAATGTTAATCTCATGGAAAACTCGTTATGTTCAAGAATATCTGGCAAGATTGGGAGCAAACCGATCTTTGTTGTATTTTAATTGGGTACAACTGGCCATGTCGTCTGACCTTATACGGAACTAGTTCTACATATGGAAAGTGGAGAGGAATGACCGATTTAATAATCATTACACTAAAACGTTGACGATCTGTTTTTTTCGATCCCGCCACCTTTACAATCTGTTCTACTTGGGCATGATCCATTAATACATGGAAACGTAACATTTAATTTGTACTCTCTGTGAATAATATAAGCCTTAAATTACCTCAAGAATCAAGTAACGTATTTGGTAAACGACAAAATAGCTTTGTTCATTTCGGACAAGAAGAAACTTTTACGTCAATTTCACTTATTGCTGAGTGAATTAAATGTTTTCCCATCAGTGTGTAACGACAAATGTAAAGCACGCAATCTTGACTTGTGCACGAAACATTAATGGTCTTTACTAGAACACTCTGATGTTATTGTATCAAACGTCACGAGTTTGCAATCCAGATTACATTACTTTTATATTTTTGTTATGCAATTATATATTTTGTTTTTAAAATGGGCTGAATGAAAGTGTGTGTGTCCTCCTCCTCCTCCTCTCTCTCTCTCTCTCTCTCTCTCTCTCTCTCTCTCTCTCTCTCTCTCTCTCTCAGGCTATATATCTATCTGAATTGTTGTATAGCTAAATATGACCAAAGATATGAAAGTACGGAAAACGAGTTCTTCAATTGAACGTTATTTATGAGGATTTTTCCCTCACGTCTATCTGGGTTACAAGTGGTGTATTTATGTTTTCATTTATGTTGTTAGTGGCTGAAGAATCGGTTTGAGACCGAAACGTGTTGGTATTTTGTCTTTTTTTTTAATGTGTTGTATTCGTTTTATATCATTCCTTTTTACAGTCCATAGCTTAAGTACCACTTAGGCCAAATTGCAATTAGAAACATTTATTAAACACTGCGTGTTCCATTACTTATTGGTTTTGATGAGCTGCCAACAATAAACAATTCTTTTAGCTTGGCCAGAGTTTCTTCAAATGTCGATGATTTATACGACTTTGAATTATATTTTAAAACCCTGCTGAGGTAAATCCACAGAGTTAAATGAGTAGTTTTTTTAGATAGACATTGACTGGTTATCATATTTTTTAACGCATTTAGTCAGTTTACGTCAGATATTTCTGAGCTTGATGCCAAATTGGCAACACATTTCCACCTCGTTAACTCGATTCCTTATACAAACTCAACTCGCGACAAACTGCAAACCCTCTTCATTCAACTCTGTCTTTTTATAATGCTTGACACACTTTCGAGACCCTCAAGAGTCCCAGCATGAAGTGTTTTCATCATGTTCCTGTAAAAATAAATTAAATTTAGTATCCTCGTTCGGTAGAGAGTTGATAAGTGCACTCATTGAGGGCACTCTTTATTTTTTGAGTGCACTCTTTATTTCACTTAAAACACAATTCTTATTCTCTCCTTGGTGACTGAAAATATCAAATGATAACATCAAAATCACCCTGATCATTTTCAATTCTGTAGATTCCGGAATTATAATAGTGTATAATATACTACAAATAAATGATTGTTACCCTACCTCTATCGATTAGTACTTTCTACCGGTTCAATACAACCAACTACATAGTCATTCTTTTGGGTAGCCAAATGAAAATATACCACACGGATTCAGAACGTATACTTTTCTTAGTGGATTAGGTGGTCTAACGATTAAGCTATTTTCATCCCCTGGAATTATGTAAATCGTGCCCTTGCTATTTATCTAGTTACATACTTACTAGATTGTGAACACATTGTCACATTATTGCTTTCTTTTGAGCTGAAGAATACGAAACCATAACATCTTTCTCCCAAACAACAATACAAAGATAATGGAGCGCTCTGGACTTTGAAACAATTTACACTAGAAAAAAAACACGGCTCGTTATTTTAAGTCGTGCAGTCATTTGTCACATTTTATTTAATTTTTTCAGACCCAGTATATGGTTTGTGAAAAGGTTTTTATGCGAGTGCAAGCAATTTTCTTCCTCTATAAACACTAAGACACCTGCAAGAGCACGGCTATAATGAGCAACTTAAGTAAAAAAAACATATGATTCTTATTATCATATATTCTTCGTATCAGTGATTATATATATATATATATATATATATATATATATATATATATATATATATATATATAATGTAAATTTTCACTCACATTTTTTGCCGAGACGACTCGTTTCTGTGTGTTTCTCACACTTCTTCAGTCGGCATAATCCATTTTGTCATGTCCGTAGAAAACTCAAAAAAAACCCAGACAATATGAAGGCTGTTTTGGAGTTTTCTACGGACATGACAAAATGGATTATGCCGACTGAAGCAGTGTGAGAAACACACAGAAACGAGTCGTCTCGGCAAAAAATATGAGTGAAAATTTACATTATATATTAGCTCTAACCACCATTATCGAGCACTTTCGTACCTACAAGTACCCACCAACACTCATATATATATATATATATATATATATATATATATATATATATATATATATATCATTGCCACGATTGGAGAGAGGAAAATGGGGCACAGGCATGAGTTGGACATTTCCATATCAATTCGGTTTAAAAGTGATCGTTATGAGTGTGCTCTATATCCTATATTATACAACTTGAAACTAAAGAGATCCATCGAGGTCTCGCATTTGTCAGGGTGGTAAATCAGGAAAACGAAATAGGGTATTTGGATGACACAATAATCCTCATATTGAGAGGAACATAAAACACACGAAAGATGTGTTGTACGGGAGGAACACACGGTGAGATTCAGGAATCGAGCAGAAAGATTTGTGTCAGCATTTAGGTTATTATATCATATTATATATATATATCGGGGGGGGGGGGGATTTGTTAACAAGTATTCCTCGATGGGTGCCGTAGCCTTCAAAAAATTATAGCTTGACTCTGGCCAAAAGGAGATGACTAAGAAAGGCAAGTAAACAATGATGTGTATTCAATAGCGCAACCAATGGGATCATTTAATTGTTTCCTTGGTCACTACTAACAACAACTCACATAACAGTCTTTCGATGTGCGTAGCCTTGTAAAGTCACGGTCAGTCTCAGGCTATGAGTTTACGAATTTACACCCAAACCTACTATCCTCAAGTTGAAACGCAGACATTCTGACCAGACCTTCTTAATTGACCGAGTGGAATTAAAATGTTTTGGTAGAATGACGAATGGCTGTCTGTGTCAACTACAATTAGTAAGTTGGAAAAGACTAAGGTGGTGTAAACTGACAAATCACTCTTTTACAATTTGACCAGAAAACTGTTAACCCCTTTAAATTCAGATCCTTTTCTGGTGTTTGTCTGGATTTGAGGTGATGCATTAACAATTTTACTTTCTTTATTCATTGGATGAAAAATAAGTTTTAAGCCCGAAATGTACGTGGTTGGAACTTTTTCTTTTTTTTCGGCTGTTACATATTCATTTTTTTTTATTTGTACATTATTTTTTATCCCCTCTATTGAACGATTAAAATCATCCCCAAACAACTAGCGATATCTTAGAAGTTTAAGGTATAGATATTGACAAGTTGGGGATCATTTTAATCCACTGATAGAGGCAATAAAATCATTCCTTTCATCCTAAAATATAAAAGCTGTTTTGACATTGAACAGGCAGTAAGGGATAAGAAAAATTAGTACAAACAGGATTTCCTTTTTTGTCTTCCCTGGCACCAAATCTAATTTATTCTCTGACGAAGGCCACGCGACAAAATGTCGATTGTTTTGTCTGGTATATTATGCCTAAATCTAGATCTACTTTTTCACTTGTTATTCTTCATATCAACCAATGTAAACACTCTGCTCAATGTGAAACTGCTTCTTTTGAGTAATGAAGCTTACTCTGCTTTCTGTAGCGTGAAACGACTAAACAAAAGTTGATGGATTAGGAGCCTACTGTATGACTTTCAGTTGGACTTATGTTAGACTAAACAAACTTATATTATGATGAGTGTAAATATAGATTTAGTTTGAGAAATTGTTAGAACCATAAATTAATATATAGATTGAGTTTGAGGGGTAAAAAGAACCACGAATTAAAATATAGATTGCGTTTGAAGGGTAAGAACCATTAATTGAAATATAGATTGCTTTTTAAGGGTAAGAACCATGAATTAAAACATAGATTGCGTTTGAAGGGTAAGAACCATGAATTACTAGAAGAATAGATGATCTTGTAAACGAGACATAGCGCTTACTCTAGGAAAACCAAAAAATCTTTTTCGTTCATTTCTTATCTTTGTTCACTTTGTGGCGCTGCGGTTGACATTGGTGTCGTTTCGGTCTTTCTTTGTTAAAGACTCAAATCTAAAATAATTCTCATTTGAAATGAATAACAGGAATTTTCTCATTTTTTAACATGCTTTTTCATTTAATTTTTATACAAAATGTAGTTTGGAGTGGGGTCCAAATTATTATAATGATAAAGCGCCTATCACTATTAGTTTTACATTGGAAAGAAACATTAGAAGTGATAATAATTGGTTCACGCGCCCTTGGTTAAAAATTAAAAAAAACAACAGAAAAACATCAAACGTAAGTTCACACACACACACACACACACACGCACACACACCTACCCACCCACCCATACACACACACACACATACACATACACGCATATATATATGTATATATATATGTATGTATGTATATATAATATATATATATATATATATATATATAATATATATATATATATACATAAACATGATGTAAACACGATAGAAAACAAAGAACAAGACCCAACCAATATTATTGAATGATTAGTTTTAACACCGATAACCTTAACTGCTTCTAACTATCATACTGAGATGAATAATGAATAAAATAAATGCCGAAGTCAGTGAAGAGCAAGCAGTATTTCGGAGCAATAGCGGAATCAGAGAGGCCATTTTCAACCTCATAATCTTGATCGAGAGACATCTGGAAGTCCAAAAAGATGTGTACGCATGTTTTATTGATTACTCCAAGGCATTCGACACTGTAAATCACAAAAAGCTGATTAGCACTTTAAGAAAAATAGACAAAGATGAGAATGACACCGCCATTATAGCAAGCCTGTACTGGACCCAAAATACCAAAATAAGAAGCGGGAATATAATATCTGACCCTGTGGAAAAGGTTGTGTCCTCTCACCGTGCCTTTTCAATTTATACACAGAATTTATATTCAGAGAAATAGAAATGATGCACGGAGTAATTGTGAATGGAAGAAACATCAATAACTTGAGATATGCAGATGATACAGTACTACTGGCAACAAACAAAGAAGATCTGCAGAAATTAGTAAATGACACCACCAAATAAGCAAAAATTATGGACTGAAAATTAATAATATACAGAAAACGAAAATAATGGTATTCACACGAGCAGAAGAAAAACCCAAAGCCATCATAACAGTTGTTGGGAAAGCAATAGAACAAGTACAAGCTTATACAGGACAGTACATCACAGAAGATGGCAGATCTATTGTAGAGGTCAAATGAAGGATCAGCATTGCCAAAATAAATTTCATGAAAATGAGAAAAATCCTCACTAGTTTAAAACTATTAACAAAAACAAAAGTACGTATGGCTAAATGTTATGTATGGTCCACATTCCTATATGCATGTGAAACATGGACCATAACGAAGAATTCTGAGAGTACCATGGACCAGAAAGAAATCAAACATTTTGGTTCTTATTGATGCAGGCCAAAGGTCCAGAAAACTGTTGGCAGAAGTTAAAATGAGAAAACGGACGTATTAGGACACATCCGGAGACACAACACCATCCAAAAGCAGTGCTAGAAGGAAAAGTAGGTGGCAGAAAGGCACGGGGCAAACCAAGGAAGTCCTGAATAGGAAATGTGGAGGCAACAACTGGCAAAAAGATAATCGACTGCTCGGTAATGATCCTTGAGCGTGAAGAATGGCATTCAATGACATTCAACCTCTGTAGGGAGATGGAACTCCGGTAAGGTAAGGTAACCTTTACAAGTTTAAAAGGTAAATTTAAATTCATGAATTATTCACGGTGTCTGAGAGAGTACCGTCTTCGCAATACTTTAGCTATAGTCAATTAATATTCCAACGATGCCATTCAGGAGTTTGGCTGTACTTCAAATTTCTCATCGCTCCTCAATTATAATGAGATTCTCTGTCAGGTACTCATGATAGGGCAATTTGTATTGAGTGCCTTACTCAAGGACACAAAGCATGGTATAAAATTGCGTTGAATGTGCACTCATTCGGTCACTGACCCTTACTGAATTTTCTTGACATTCACGTAGCTCTAACATGCAACATTTATTTAACAACAAAATTGGCTAGTAAAAAGTGAAAAATAAAATGCAACATGTATCGATATCTGATGATGACAATATTATACATTATTCTACCCCTGCCAATAAATAGTAACGCGTAATGATATCAAGTTTATAATAATACTTATGATATCGCTATCAAACTTTAAATCTAACTAAAATTAGATTTTTAAAAAAAGGTGCCGTTCAGATATGTATTTTATTATGTTGAGATAAGAAAATCAGTAGTCGTTAGAGAAGAAGCTTTTAAAATTTCTTACACTCTTGCGTTATGGAATGCGAACTTTATTCCTAGCGCGCACTCGCACTCCATTGGGACCACGTCCGGAATTCTAACAAGCAAGAGTAATATAATGTAAAAGAATGAACGTTTCGAGAAAAATAAAGCCTCGTTAACGAAATACAAGAAAAATACAGAAACTAAACACAAACGATGAAAGAAACATGAAGAAGGCACATAAGAATCATTGATATATTTTTAGTCTTGCTGGCTAAGGATCTGTGCTCGAAAACCTCATTGTTTGGATATACCGTTGCCTTGAAGTGTTTTCGTTTTGCCCGTTTGTTAAGGGTTTAACCATCCGGACTTCAAGCAACGTCCTGCACGCAAAAGAGATCAGATTACGAATTTAGATCTATGTTTACGTAGCAAAGATGCATAATTTCTCTTCAAATTCGGCATTGCCAATTAAATTAAATTAGAGAGGGAAAATGTGGCATAAGGAATTCACATGTGCAAGGTGTAAATATCTAGATCTAGTTGACATCACAAAATTCATTCATCCCTTTGTAAGTGACGTAAAATCATGTCTAATTTTAGAACGGGAACTCCTTTGGTTGCAATAAGGAAAGCAAATTATACCTCATTGCGAATTCAAATTCGGCAAGAGATAGTAGTGTGAAAACCATAAGAGGCTGCGTAAAAGAGATAAATAGTGTTGCTATCCAGTTTCTTTTTAAAGAAAAAGTAAATAAAATGACACGCCTGCTTGGTATTTTCAAACTTCCCTTCTCCTGTGACTAAACTATTGCTTATCAAATTATGCCAGCCATGCTTGTAAAGTGTTTGACTAACAGTTACTTTCATAACAAAAATGCCCCGTGGATAACTGATATCTGTTCACAGTAAAAGACTGGAAGAATGTGGTTGACTTGAGCCCGTTCTTGTGTGTCTTCTTGCATCTTGTAGGAACTTGTTGAATCGTTCAGGGGTCATGCCACCTTTCACTACTTACTGCAAACATCATCGTGATGTTTTATCCCTTGACGACCGAGACAACACGATAATCCCGAGAACTTCTTTGAGAACGACCCCTTGTTCTTTTGTCCACAAGTTGATTGTACTTACACACAGAGAGCCCGGATTCTTTTTTTTATTTTAAGAGGAAGAGATTTAGCCAATACTCATAGTTTGTGGCGCTGCACTGCGTAGAGGCCAGAGTTATCTTGGTGTTTTCTCGAGATAGAATTAAAAGAAATATTCCCGAATAGATTATGAATGTGGGTAATTTATCTTTATCTTTACCGATGCTACTGATATTTAATTACGTTTAATGATTATAAGGGTGATAATGATGATGATGATGATGATGATGATGATGATGATTGCTAGTATTATTATTATTATTATTATTATTATTATTATTATTATTATTATTATTATTATTATTATTATTATTATTATTATTATTATCGTTATTGTTCTCATTATTAATATCATCAATATTGTTATTTTTCACCCTACTATAGCAAGACGAAAGTATTATTGGAGAGAAACTCATCAACAACATTATTAACCGCTTACATAATTTGGATATATAAATATTATGATTGTTGACCAGCGAAATAAAAGCAAATAATTGATCAGTGTCTTTCATTACGGTTTTTATTTCGCACGTTTTCTTATAACCTTTATTGATGCGAGTTTTAACGAACATGAATAGCTACAATGTTTTCATGCAAAGCGTGACACAAAAAGTTTTAATTAATTGCCTCACACAGAGAAAAAGACACAAACAATATTTTCTTGTAATTTTTTATTTAAGCAAGTTGCTGTATTTCACTTTAAATGATCCTTTCCTTATTAACAATAATGATTTGGTAGTAGAGAATTATATGTAGGGGTTTTGTCGTGAACTAACAACGTGAATAGTTTTCAGTAATTGGCTCAACACCCGAATAACTATCTATTCTCATATTTTCCAAGAATAAAGTGTTGGATTAAATTTTAAACAATGTCTGTCCTGTAAATGGTGTTTTATGGCAGAGAATTATAATTTGTAAAGATAATACTGTTGTAAGATAACAACTGTATTGATGCTATACGTTTTAGTAAAAAAAATTAAAAACTCCGGATAAAACGTATCAATATATAGATAGTATGCGCTTGGCTAAGAAGCTCACAACATTGCCATCCGGAAGTATTACGGACAAAACGATGTGTAACCTTAAACGTTTATAGTCTGGTTAATACAGTTTAGTGAATATTACTCATAGACGAGGATGGTAAAAAACAATAACGATGGCCCGAGTGACGTCAACTTCGATCTATCTATATAACTGTGTGTAACCTTGAACGTTTATAGTCTGATTGATATAATTTGCCCCCAAAATGGCTGTTTAAAATCATAAATAGAGAGCTGAGTGATGTCATTTTAGTTCCCTCTATAGGTTTTAACGAATTGGCCCACGTGCTGAGATGCAATCTTTCCACGATTTTTCGCCAAAAAAAAGTGTTTGATGAAATCCTAAGTGGTCTTTACCAATGTTAGTGATGGTTTGTGGTAAAGAATTATTAATGCTTTGCGTTTAATTAAAAAACTCATAACATCCGACGGCCGGATAAAACGTACCAATACACAAGACACCTTAAACGTTTATTGTCTGATTAATGCAATTTAATGAGAACTACTCATAAAAATGGCTGACTTAGAGCAATTACAAAGAGCTGAGTGAGTAACGTCAATTTTGTTCTATCTTTATTATATAGGGATATTTTAGTAGTTGATTAATATACATACATAGTTTTCAATTAACTTATCTCAATATCTGCCAAGAACAAGGTGTTGATTTAAATTTCAAACGATTCCCGCTGCCTTTTTAATGATGGTTTTTATGAAAGAGGATTACAGTCTGCTATCGATACTGTAATCTCCTCTTTTTAAACAGCTTTATTGAGTGGTTTATTTATGTTATTTACACTAAATAAAGAATGAATTCCTGAGATTTTCATGAATTTGGGATGTAAACACCGTACTCATCCATCAAAATGCCATTTCGCCTCAAGCCACTTTATCTCGTATAAAATATGATAAGATCATAATATATCTATATAGAATTGATTGTCCTGCTCTCTCTTTCTTGTTCTTTGTTTTGTTCAGCTCATTTTTTGTTGTCGTTCCCTTTCTCCGATTTCTCTCTCTTTATTTCTGTGCTCTCTCTCTCTCTCTCTCTCTCTCTCTCTCTCTCTCTCTCTCTCTCTCTCTCTCTATTTCTTTCTTTCTTCTCTCTCTCTCCCCCTCACACCTACACTCTCTTTCTCTCCTCACCCACTCTCCCGTCGCCATATTTCTCTCCACTCTCTCTATCACTCTTTCTCTCTTCTCTCTCTCTCTCTCTCTCTTTCTATCACCCCCTCCTCTCTTTCTCCCTCTCTCTCTCTATCTCTCTCTCTCTCCCCCCCTCTCTCTCTCTCTCTCTCCCTCTCAAGCATTTATATGTATATATATATATATATATGTATATATATATGTATATATATATATATATATATATATATATATATATATTATATATCACACCACTATATTTACTTTCTAACAACGTATATATCAATATACCAAGTCAAGTCAACCTTCTGTTTAATCTCAAGGCGCTCCCATTGATAAATCTACCAATATATTATGTAACGTCCATTTGTAACCAGGTTTGAGAGTTTCTGCCAAGATGAGGGTCGTGTAAATCAATCGATATTTGAAGGACGTGTTTTCTGTCCAAATTTTTAAATACATGTTTTTACAGAGTACGGCAGTATCCGGTTAAGTAGGGATCGAATGACATGTCTACCTACAACCATTCTCTATCATATTATCATCTTAATAAATAGCAAGGGGGATGCACCATCAAAAGAAAAAAAATCGTTGCCGTACTTCGATCAATATGGTTCTATGAATATTTTCTGTCGCCTGCTACAACGGGTCGCCACTAAATCATATTATTGCCGTGGAAGCAATACAAAACACAACAATAATAATGTTAAATAAAAACAAAATAATAAAATTCCTTTATTCATCCCCATGGGGAAATTTGTCTTTAGGGTTTATTCCAAGGGAAGACTGGAATTACCCAGGGTTCAGCCGCAGAGCAGCGCCGCAAAGTGAGCTAGGGAAAGGTGACTTGCTCAAGGCCACACAGCGCGGCTGGTGATCGAACTCGGTACCTTTCGGGTACGAATCAAAGACCGTACCTCTGAGCCACGCTGCTGACGAAGATGGCGAGCATTTCCTAAAATATCTTCTTTTCAGTAACCCTATTTGTGATATAAAACGATTCCTTTTTGTAATTTATTTATTTTGAATGAAGCAAAATAGTTGTTGATTTTGTTTTCAATGTTCGTTATAATTTTATTATTTTCCTTTTCTTTTTTCAAGCTCAAAGAATTTATCATGTTTCCCTGGTTTTAAAATATCTACATTTATTTCGCATTACCTACTTCACATTTTTAGAAGTTTCACCGGGTCGGTCATCAAACTTTTAACAAAAAATATGATATTTCTAACCTTTTCTATAATATTTTCATTTTACATAGAAAGTATGATATTTTAAAATATAAATCAAACAAAACCTACGTACAAACATTGTTTATCAATTTCGTTTATCGTAATGATGTCATAAAAAGCATTTTGAATCCTATTTTTTTTTAAATGTCATTTACCTAGCTGTAATATAATCACATATTTCTATAGTCACAAAAATTTGCTTTAGATATGTGTGTGAAATTCTTTTGTATTGGTAAGGATGTAATTTCAGATTCCCGATTCTCTTTTATCATAACTTTATAATTGCACACGACACTCGAGTCCATAATTGAAGCTATTTTATGACCGATGCAACTGACAATATTATTATCTATTAATTACGTTCAATGATTATGAGGATGAAAATGATGATGTTGATGATGATGCTTATCAGTATCAATATTATCATAATCATCTTCATCATCACCAACATCATCATTAACCTCATCATCATCATCATCAGCATCATCATCATCATCATTATCATCATTATTATCATCGCTATTATTATTATTATTATTATTATTATTATTATTATTATTATTATTATTATTATTATTATTATTATTGTTATTATTATTATTTTTATTATTATTATTATTATTATTATTATTATTATTATTATTATTATTATTATTATTATTATTATTATTATTATTATATTATTATTATTATTATTATTATTATTATTATTGTTCTTATTATTATCATTAGTATTATTATCATCATCATCATCATCATCATTTTATATGGTAGTCAATAATAAAGACTATTTAATTTGTCTGTGTAATGTGGTTTTGTGTAATTATAACAATCGCATCACAAAGTATATTCTTCGCGACTTTACACTGAGGTAACCTAACGCCTCCCGAGTCTTTGGCGATAAAGGAGTAACCGATCGCTTGTTCTTTGAAGAAATTCTATCCCTCAATATCGATTATAAGATCATTCATTTCGGATTGTTGTGCTGCTCGGAAAGATTTTTAATATTAGGAGATCACCTTGTCAACGGGACAATATTATATTATATCGCATGAGAAATATTGGATTCTTTGATCGGACTCCATCTTACGCATGTTTAGTTCGTTTAAAAGGCTGCACCACAATTTTTATCTCCTGATTAAATGTGACTGTACATACAGGGCGGAACAATTAAATTAAGACGGGACTAAAAAATGAAATTGCCGTACATGGGCAAAACACATTTTTGTTTTGTTTTGTTTGTTTTTGGGGGGTTTTTTTGTTGTTGTTTTTGTTTGTTTGTTTTTTTTTGGTTTTTTTTTTTTTTTGGTCAGAAAAAAATGGCCTTAACCACTTGGTTGATGAACTCTGAAAGACACGTATTTAAAAAATTAGCCAAAAAACTCGTCATTCAAATATCGATCGAATGAAATGACCCTCTTCTTGGCATAAACTCTCAAACCTAGTCACAAATTGACGTTTCATGATATATTCGTAGATTTATCAATGGGAGCGCCTTGAGATTAAACAAAAGTTTGACTTGACTTGGTATATTGATATATAAGTTGTTAGAAAGTAAATATAATGGTATAATATATATATATACATACATACATACATACATACATACATACATACATACATACATACATACATACATACATACATACATACATACATACATACATACATACATACATACATACATACATACATACATACATATATCAATGCTTGAGAGAGAGAGAGAGAGAGAGAGAGAGAGAGAGAGAGAGAGAAAGAGGGAGAGAGAGAGAGAGAGAGAGAGAGAGAGCGAGAGAGGGAGAGAGAGAGAGAGAGAGAGAGAGAGAGAGAGAGAGACCTAGTGAAGTGAGGTATGATTATTAAGTCAAAGGTCATAGGACTGTAGTGAGTGCCCCTTCTCTCTCTCTCTCTCTCTCTCTCTCTCTCTCTCTCTCTTCTCTCTCTTCTCTCTCTCTGTCTTCTCTCTTCTCTTATCTCTATCTCCTCTCTTCTCCTCTCTCTCTCTCTCTATCTCTCTCTATCTCTCTCTTTCTCTCTCTCTCTCTCTCTCTCTCTCTCTCTCTCTCTCTCTTCACAGTTTATGACAACACATGCGCGAGCTTCTCTCTCTCTCTCTCTCTCTCTCTCTCTCTCTCTCTCTTTCTCTCTGTGTGTTTGTGTGTGTATGTTTGTGTGTGTGAGTGTGTGTACATGTGTGTGTGTTTCTGTGTTTGAGGTATTGTTGGGCGTGTGTAGTTTTGTGTCGGACAACAAAGAGGGGATATCATCTATCAAAACAATGAACAAAAATAAAATCATAACAAGAATAATAAAACCGTTGATCAAATTTATTCACTGTAATATCGCCTGACAGGCTTGTTAAGTTTTGCTGTTGGGGTTAGGAACCCCTTGTAAAGTGCTTTCAGCATATTTAGTGGATATTGGTCAAATGCTCAAACAGTCTGGGTTGTTTTTTTATTTTTATTTTTTTTTTATTTGGAGGGGGGGGGGGGTGGTTTTTTTTTTACACCGAATTGTCTTCCCTTTATATATTAGTTTTAATATATTATCATCAAATCACACTTCAGCTTAATGCGGGAAAGCATTTCAGTAAAATACTCACAAGTTCTGACAGAACAAAATCGTAACCATTACACAAAACCATGTCTAACCTTTAAAGGTTACAACAACAACAAAAAAGCTAATATTTATGCTAGTTGACGGTCTAAAACAATAACAAAAAGACGAGTGCCGTCAACCTCATCATTTTACATAACTCAACATAGTTTCAAACTATTTGACAGGATGATTGTCATTTAATCGATCGATATTTGAAAGATGAGTTTTCTGGCCAAATTTTTAGATAATTGTCTTTCCAAAGTACGGCAGTTAACTGGTTAAGCAGGAGATCTCTCCCCGACATAACAGGGTTTTAATATGAATGGTCACGTCATATTGTCTGATTCCTAACACGAAATCTGCTCAAGACTCTTGAAACTTCCAATTTTCCAATCGGTTAACTTGATTTGTTTGACCGTAGGTTTGTTTACAATTTTGATATACAACGTAGAGTGCGTTTACACAATACATTTCTTGGATAGAACAAATTAATAATGAAATAGCAGCAAACAATAAATACAAGTAGATATTCATTGATTCGCCATGTTCATTTAACTTCATAATACTTCATATTATATTATTTCCCTTTCAAGATAAGTGATGAAGTCACAGTTTCATTTCACACAGGGACAGTCGCATGCAAGGCGGCCCTTATAGATGGAACGAAATTGAAGTCACTTAGCTCTTTGTAATTGTTTTTAAAGACTACCCTTTTTGTGATCAGTTCTCACTAAATTCTATCAATCAGATTATAAACGTTTAATGTTGTACATAGTTTTCTGTCTTGATACATTATATCCGGGTGGCGGATTTTGTGAGTATTTTACCTAATGCATAGCATAAATATGCTTGCATGCATACAATAAATTGAGGTCTACAGCAGCCCCACATCTGCCAACCAATGAATTGTGTTTATAAAGTGTTTTATTAAGGAAAAAACACAACATCAGAGCCAGGGGTTTTCAATTATTGCTACCCATTCGGATATTATGTAGGCTCAAAATCGCTCCATCCTGTCAAAAGACAAAGCACCATAGCACTGAGCCATTGGCACCACAAACGTGCTCAGAGTAAAAGCGTATAGTTTGACTCTATTGCACCCATTGATTTATTTATGTTATGCTACGATGGAATTTTCAACGTCTAGTTGCTTACTTGATTTAGCGTGAAAAAAAGCCCTAGTAATACTGATTGATTGCAATGTTATGAATTAGAAGCTTGTGAATTGTAAAATACATTCCACTATTGCGTGGAAAGAAGGAGGAGGGGGTGGGTATTTCTGACATTGTTTTGTACAGATCTAGGTAATGTCGGACGCAAGACCGACCTTCTATAGATAGTATGCGCTTGGCTAAGAATTTCATAACATTGCCATCCGGAAGTATAACGGACCAACACACAAAACTGTGTATCCATGAACGTTTATAGTCGGGTTTTTACAGTTCAGTGAGCATTACTCATAAACGCGGATGGCAAAAAACAATAACAAAGACCTGAGTGACGTCATCTGCATACTATCCATTAGCTTGGCCACAAAGTCCTTCTTTTCTGAGTAAAAGAATACACAGAACAGAATCATTTGTTGACCTTTTTTGAAAGCCATAGAGATCTAATTATTCTTTGAAGTCTTTTTGACACGTTCAGGGTTACTTCAATTGATCGATGTTTAAGATAGAAGTTTTGTGGCTAAAATTGTTCTCGGAATACGTCAAATTTGTGTGAAGATAAAAATAATTACGAAGGTGCGAAGTTGACGTCACTCAGCTCATTGTTATTGTTTTGATACAACTAGTTGGCGAAGTAGTTCTCACCAAATTATATATCACCAATCAGACTATAAACGTTAAAGGTTACACACATTTTTGTGTGATTATAATATCTGTAATATGGCTTGTGGTTGTTGTGAGTATTTTACCTAACCGCATAGCACCAATAACAATCGTAACCGTTGAGAGTTTGACTGAGACCCATGTTATCAATGGAATTTTAAAATTAAAACTTTTCTAAAAAATAAGAGTTAAAATAAATTGCTGGATAAACAGAATCCACTAACCATGAACAGTTCATAGGGTCAAGCTTCAGATTTTGCTAGATATACAACATTAAACAGTATCTATCCACTAACCATGAACAGTTCATAGGGTCAATCTTCAGATTTGAGACGATGTAATACAGAATACATTATCCCCCAAAAAAATCCAAATTTTCCAAGAAATGAGAAAGTATTCAGGTGTTGATTGAAATCGCCAGTGGCAACACAACGTAAAAGAATTAGAAAGCGAGCGCCGCAGTCATTCCGTCATATAGAATCAGAAGCAATGGCTTGATTTAATCGAGGTACAGCGATGCGACTCCCCCGTCGCACGTGCATGCAGAAGAAGGTGAGCTGGCATTGCTGTGAGCAAGCGGTATCGGGAATCGCCGATCAGGGGAGTGAGTGAGGAATGTGGTTTGTTAGATTGTAAAAAATGGAGTGTTAAGGAGAATAAAGAGAATGAGTGAGTACGACTGAGTAGTTAAATCTTTAGTTAGTTTATGAAAAATTGTGTGTTTCCTTCCATATCCCCCTACCACTATATACATATTTGTGTAAAATATTATATCATATCGTTGTGTAGTGAAAACTTAGATATCACTTCCTATCAAGGCATGTTTTATTTAATAAACTTTACTTGTTATCGTTCCCATTTCAAATATTAATATGGAAGTGCGTTGTTATTAATGATACAAGGAAAATAAGCGCAAACAGAACTTAAGAAGGGTGTGTAAACGCATTGAAAAGATTGCTATGATATTGAAAGATAAAAACCGTGTGATCCAGAAAAAAAGAAGAAAAGTATGCTGATGTAAATATGAATATATTCCAGAGTGTTTGCGCATGATTGTGATAATAAAGGCGCATGGAACATGTTCACTTTACTGCTAAAGTATAGTGAAAATATTGGTAAAGGAAGAGGAAAATAAAAAGTATGTTTTTTTATGAAACAAAATTGACAATGATTGAAATAATTCTTCTGCTGGTGAAACTGTGATATATTATGTATCAGGTAGTATAATGAATCAAAAGTGTGAACTGAAATGAGAATATTGACATTATACCAAATTCATTATTCATATTGTTGATAAAGAGGACATCCGAAACATATAATCATATTTTACATTTGTTAATAGAACTAAATTATCATTCTGAGTCTTTTCCACCTTCGACAAGGAACATTTTAATTCAATGTTCGAAAATCTGCATGGAGTATGGGATATAAACAATCTGAGAATCTTTGTGTACGATATGGGTAGTCCTGGACGACATCGCAGAAATAAGAAGGACTTTCACGCGAATGAGTAAAGTATACACTAGTAATACCTTTTAAAACCCGTGTCTAGATGCGCCCTGTATATACGTATGTGTATGTGTATGAGTGTGTGTGTGTGTGAGTGTGTGTGTGTGTGTACATTATTTTCATGCACGAATTCATGAAAGAGAGAAAGAAAATGAAATTGCTAATTGCGGATCGAACCTCAAACAATTGGGGCTACTACAGAACGATGAGGACAACGGTGACGACGACGACGACAATGATGATGATGATGATGACGATGACGATGATGTTGATGATGAGGATGATGATGATGATGATGATGATGATGACGATAATGATGATGATGATGATGATGATGATAATGATAATGATGATGATGATGATGTGATGATGTGATGATGATGATGGTGATGATGATGATGATGATGATGATGATGAATTTTTGTAGGATTCGGGGAATTACGAGTGTATTTTTTAAATAGGTAATTCCGTTATAGGAAAAGTTTCATAGTTTTCAAATAAAATGCAAACAATGTAAAGCTACTCGTATATGAAAGTTGATAAAAGACAATAGTTATATTAATGTACTCTTTGCTACGATATTTGTTTGTTTCTATCGCATCATAAAAAAGAGAAAGTCGAATCCTCCATACCTACTTGCACTTATTTGCAGGTCTGATAACCCAATTCTTTATGGGCTCATTTTTGTAATGGAAATCTCACAAATGACGCAAAATAGTGTCCATAACAAGAACAATGTTAAACTAGGCCCATAAGTCGGTTCGGATGTCAGACTTGCCTATATGTACACGTCACTCCTTATTATTTCTCTTTGAAATAAATTGAACTTGTTATTTACTTCATGACTGTGGCTATGTGATTTTGTGATATGACACTTGCTTTCGGATCGGAATGCCTGGGTTCGAGCCTCGCTAGGCGCATAGTTGAGTCCTTGGAAAAGGCTCTTTAGTCACTCTTTACTCTCATCCCGTGCTCAGGTGTAAGATGAGTACCTGTCCCTTAACAGCGTTGTCTCTCTTAGAAAAAATGGTAAAATTGCCTAACAGGCATCGTGCCTTGTTCTACATGTTACGTGTCGTTGTCGATCGGTCCCTTTGTAAAGCGCTTTGAGCGTGTTTAGTGAATAATGCACTATATAAAAGCTCGAGTTTTTTTGTTTTTATTTTTTAATTTTTATTTTGATATTTTTTAAACACTAATATTATGACTCCAGATAGGAAATCTAAAGTCTGGATAATCAGGTGTACCTTTAATGCCTAGTGCTCGGCTATAAAAATATCAAATTAAGAAATTAAGGAGCAGCGACTGGTGTAAGACAAAGACATAAAAATGAGTGTATGAAACAGTACCAGTACCAGACGAACCAAGAGAGAAAAATACTAGGATAAAAATAACCCCAGAAATACCTCAGACCTCCTGATTACTTGTATTTTTATTTCCTGCTTTATCTGGTACTGTTTCATACATATTTTTTCATATCTTTTAGTATGTTTTGATGAGCCGTAATGAAAGTGCAGATGTGATATTGGGTGACTATGAAACCCATCTCAATTTAAGTCGTACGATAATCATAAATATATTAAATGTGGCAGACAAACGATCTATTTATACAATTAAAAAAAAAAACATCTCCTCCAACATAAAGACAAGGTTAACCTTGGTAATTTCCCCTTCACACGCCTATGTGTGAGATTTTCAGAGACATGACCCAAGTTCGTTCATTTTTATCATTAATTTTGTAGACTTTTTCTTTTTTTTTTACCTTAACATTAGACGTCGAATGCGCATGTAAAAAAAGCTAGAAGCCCTCCCAAAAACATTCACAACAACAAAACAAAACTCTGATTTTTTTAAAGCATCGGAATCCACTGCTGATCTACCTTGGGAAACACAAGAAGAAGGAGGAGAAGAAGAAGAAGAAGAAGAAGAAGAAGAAGAAGAAGAAGAAGAAGAAGAAGAGGAGGAGGAGGAGGAGGAGGAGGAGGAAATACTATTCAATTTTTAAAAACCAAGGGAGAATATAATGAATATTGTTGCAAAATATTCTATTTTTAGGATTATCTCTCTTTTATATTATTGTGCTTCTCATACATTTCTTAACGTTCAGATATGCACTTCAGATCCGTAGAGTATTATAATTACCAACCAAAATATTGGAATAGCAATTTATCGTTTAAGTCATCGTCATCATTATCATCGGCAGCACCTCTTCTTTTATCCTTCTCCTATTTTTTCTCCTCCTCCTCCTCCTCCTCATCCTCCTCCTCTTCTTCTTCTTCTTCTTCTTCTTCTTCTTCTTCTTCTTCTTCTTCTTCTTCTTCTTCTTCTTCTTCTTCTTCTTCTTCTTCTTCTTCTTCTTCTTCTTCTCCTCCTCCTCCTCCTCCTCCTATTCCTCCTCCCTCCGCTTCCCCTTCGTTTTCTTCTTTTCCTTTATCACCAATAAGAAAAACAATGTCACCGCCGTCATAGGGATGATAATAGGAATAAACAGTTTACACACATAAAAAAATAAAGTGATGTGTTTGAATGACAATAAGATTTATACGCACCCAGTTTTACACGGGATTTAGAGTATCTGAGTTTCAATCGCCCTTATAGTCTAAAGTTTTGTTATCTAAAATACCTACTTGTTATAAATAAGTCAGTTACAATTTTGCATTGGTGTGTCCTCATACAGATTTGAGAGATAATTATAGCGTTTGCACATGGTCCGTTAGATTTTATTTTCATGAAAGATATTGCACTTTCCACACTTCTAAGCCATTTCGCCACCAAATAGTAGGTACTAATATTATGATTAGTTAATCAAAAGATTTTATGTGCAGCTAACAAGTATCCGAGAGACATTTAGACAAAAGAAACTTATTCAACTAGAGAGCAAATCTAAGAGCAATCTGTTTCAATTTGGCACTAAGAAAAAATACTTATCTGACACAAAAAGAAATACTTAAATTATAACTCAAGATTTAGAGAAAAATGAAGTATCTAATGATTTACAAAAAAATACAATTCATCAACTCTAACGAGAAAACCCAATCATCTGACTGTTCCCTTTTTGAAAAATATTCAAGATATTACATTGGGTAACTCGTGCCATGGTATTTATAGTGAGTGTGTGCGATGCGTTTTGACTACCATATCAGAAAATATATACAATGGTCTTATTCCAGAACAAGGGCACAACGCCTCAAGGAAGGAACAAAATTTGATGGCGAATGTGGAAGAGAAAACGAGGTTCGAAAAATATGAAACAATAACACAATTATATTTATTAAATAATGTATATAAGTCTAACATTATATTAATATTTTTTTAACAACAGACCTGAATGTTTAGCATGGGTATGGATTACTCCGACTTAATAGCAATTAGAGACGATGGGCTTCCTAATTTTACAACTGGAAAAATTTTGAATTAACAGGGGACTTAATCCTAATCGTAAACCTATTTTTACACCTTATATTTGTTGTCTCCCCTACCTCAATTTTGTCGCCTTTTTCTAATACAGAATTTGAAAATGCAATTCGCATGCCTTGGTGTGAACAGACCAGTAGGTCCCAAGACAATGATAATATATATAAATAATATTTCTATTGCTATTTTGTTCATACAACTGTGCATGGGTAGCAGGGTCTTTTTATACCACGCGAAAGTAACTCGAGGTGAAGAGGATGGATGCGTCAATATATCATATCACATTGTTCACTTAAGACGGAGTCCCATTATCGAGCAATCTTAAGCAAGTTTCATACATGGTTTGTTTTTTGTTTTGTTTTGTTTTTATTTTCGAGTTGAAAACAGTTGATTTTTTTAAAATGAATACTATTTCATGGAGATAATATCTTCTCATAACCGCAGTCATAACATGCCTAATGCACTCACTAATAACGCCATGGCACGAGTTACACATCGTGTAAGGGATGTAAGCCTGCATGACAGAATCATTATCAATATTTTATAATATCATCTCCCTTAAACTATAAGTAAACTTTGCATTTGAATTTGCTCAAGGAGAAGTGAAGTAGGTAACATGAATTTGATGAAAAGCAATCCACTTTCAACATCTTGTTTGGTTTGGATTGGGGAAAGGGCGGGGGTATTTGAACAAGAAACTTAGCCATAATACGACTAAGACTGACTCTCCTTGGGACCGGACGATCCTGGGTTCGAGTCTTGCTCTGAGATTTGAGTACTTTGAAAATGCTCTTTACTCAGATTATTCTATCGCCATCGTTTAGTGTAAAAGGACGTGTGGCTGTTATAAGCTTTGTCTCTGAAAGAATTGTAATGTCGCCTAACAGAAATCATGCCTAGTCCTCCGTGTTAAGTGTTGCTGTTGGCTAGGGACGCCTTGTCAAGCGTTGTGGGCATGTTTAGTGGATATTGCGTTATATAAATGCTCAGGGTTTTTTTTCTTTCCCCTGTCATCTGTCCGTTGTCACATTCCGTAGTTAAATATCCTTTTCCGCGAATAAAACTGCTTGGCTTTGCTCCCCCCCCCCCCCCTTTTTTTTTTTTTTCATTACTTAATTTTAAGTGTGTTAGCTAATATAAAGAAATAATATAATTGTGTCCCTTTTCATGCGATACTGCCACCTGATTGGATGTGAAGTTTAGATGGTCTGAGACATGATATGCTCTTGAAATCTCCAGTTTGTTTTCTTTGGATTGTGTAGTTCTGTGGTCTTGTGTCATGACATTCGCCTTCGGATCGGTAGGTCCTTGGTTCAAGTCCTGCTCTGAGTGGCGCAAAGTTGAATGATTTGGAAAGCTGTTTTTTTTCTATCCAGGTGTAAAGGAGGCTCTGTCGAAAAAGAAACTGGTGTACGTCTTACAGCCGTCATGTCTTGTCCTATACGTTAAGGGTTGCCCCTCGAATACCTGGGACACCTTACAAATTTGCGTTGAGCACAAAGCTATCTCTAGATTACCATGGTTGAGCACGATTGACAGATTACCTGATTTAAAAGCTCACTTCTTTTCAATCTTTGGATTAGATCGTTGTTATTATATTATCTTGAGAACTGTAAAAGTAATTTAATAGTTAATCTATAACGCCACTCATATCCTTTCCATTTGGTGTCGTTATGTGTATGTGATTTTGGGTAATTAATTGGCATTTCTTTATTTTTGTATTCAGTTTGGTGCGTATTTTAAAAAATCATCTTTCCAAAATTCTTGTGTCTATTTCTTTCCATACACGATTGTAAAATTTAGGCTATGAATCACTGCATATGAGATGGTGAGTAGGCCTACTGAACTACTTTCTCAGATGTCCGCGCAGCCCAGACCTTCAACAAAAAAGTCGCATCATTTAATTTTTTGATTGATAATATTAATTCTTCTTCTTCTACTTCTTCTTTTTCTTCTTCTTCTCCTTCTTCTTCTTCTTCTTCTTCTTCTTCTTCTTCTTCTTCTTCTTCTTCTTCTTCTTCTTCTTCTTCTTCTTCTTCTTCTTCTTCTTCTTCTTCTTCTTCTTCTTCTCTTCTTCTTCTTCTTCTTCTTCTTCTTCTTCTTCTTCTTCTTCTTTTCTTCTTCTTCTTCTTCTCTTCTTCTTCTTCTTCTTCTTCTTCTTCTTCTTCTTCTTCTTCTTCTTCTTCTTCTTCTTCTTCTTCTTCTTCTTCTTCTTCTTCTTCTTCTTCTTCTTCTTCTTCTTCTTCTTCTTCTTCTTCTTCTTCTTCTTCTTCTTCTTCTTCTTCTTCTTCTTCTTCTTCTTCTTCTTCTTCTTCTTCTTCTTCTTCTTCTTCTTCTTCTTCTTCTTCTTCGTTTACTACTACTATTACTGCTACTATTACAACTACTACTATTACATTTACTACTACTACTCCTACTACTCCTACTACTACTACTACTACTACTACTACTACTACTACTACTACTACTACTACTACTACTACTACTACTACTACTGCTACTACTACTACTACGACGACGACGACTACTACTACTACTACTACTACTACTGCTACTACTACTACTACTACTACTACTACTACTACTACTACTACTACTACTACTACTACTACTACTACTACTTTGTCTAGTTCGCTATGTATAAAAAAACCAAGTTTAAAAACCGAATTACATAATTTCATCTTAAAGAAAGTAGCGATAATTTTTGTTAAATGATGAAGGATTGTTAAACATAATATATAAAATCTGGTTAGGTGTTGACAGTGTATTTCGGTACAAAATACACAATTGTGACTTTGATAAAGCATAAAGGCAATTTGTAGTAAAACAGAAGAAAAAAATCGCAATGCAATAAAAATGAAATAAATTACCATGAGCATTTATATAAAACCTTTCTACATGTTTACTTAATTTATTCTGTTGCATAGTGCTTGAGATAGCTACCCCCACCTGCCAACACACACATCCGCATACCTATAGTGGAATCAAATTTCTATTTTATACAGTTCTTTCAAGCATTCTTACATTGTATTTTAATGTGTTAGTTAGCTAGGTACTCAATCACACCTGAGTCGTGTGGGATAACATTCCCTGTTGAAAAAATGGTAATAGTGCTTATGTCTCGTCGTACACAAGAGTTGATTTTGGCTTCTTACCGAGGTATTTGGAATACATGATATATTTAATATTATTGCTCTATCTATACAAAAGCTCGCGTTTTAAAAATAAAATGATAAACTCTTAAACTAATATAGGAAAATTCCAACAATGGTGTCATTTCTCTAAGAGAACATTTTTACTCGACTCTTCACCATTCTGCTTTAAACACTGTATCATAATGTTTACATGGAGTAGATACATACCGCTGTGTTTTGGAAATGATAGAATAGTGTCTTTGGCAATACAAATATGTATGATATAAATAAAGATTTCATATCGTTGATAATATAAAGACAACCAGCTTCGAGAGACCGTCTTTCTTTCTCGAGAGTTTGTCTGAGATTGCGCCACATCTGATCTATCAATCAATCTCAGTCGCTCACACTCAACCCCAGAAACAAAAGCAACCGTATCGAAATTAACACCCGAGGCACGAGGAATCGTCCAATATCAACAAATAGCATTGAGTAGAGGAAAGGCTCTCTAGTATGGGGAGACGGACAGAAACTATGATGAAGAGAGGAATCGCTTATATTAAAATAAAAAGAAGAATAAAAAATCCGAAAATTCCACTGCCGACGGGAAAGCATGAAAGCATTTCTCCTTGAAGTGTCCACGGGAGGGAAGAAGTTTTAATAATATTTTCTCAATATCATCGACTCTTCTCGATCCCCCCATGAAAACCTTGCGTCCCGGGGGTATCTGCTAAAGAGAGCGAATGAAGTCTTCGATAAACACTAGTTCTGCTCTCCTACGGAGAGAATTTTATCAGCTCTTCTCATATACATTTTCTACCCTTGCATCCCTCCACGTCTATCATTTCGACCATTTAGTGTTTGTCTTGGTGAGAGTTTGCTTTACATGTTTTATTTCTGTTTGGTTTGAGATTGGTGTGTGGGTTTATTCTTATTTTTATAACCTGTATAAAGCGTGAGACAAATATATTGCTTTTCTAGTCTGAACAGGGGAGCACTTAACATTTGACTAACTTGCATATCATAGTTTCATAATCCCTTTCAAAATGTTAAATCAAGTACCGCCGTGAAAAAGGTCACTATATATCGAATTAAGCAAGACTTTCACGCTATTTTTTGGTTGTAAAGGTGTTTGTCTGAGGCTTAACTTAAGAAGAAAATCGTGAAAGAAACGGTGTTTGTTATTCCAATCATTGTCCCAAATAAATGTTGATTAATTAATGTGGACAAAACGAATTCCTTTCAGCCCGAGCTAACGCGATTCAGACTGGTCACCTCCACTTCTCGTAAAATTTATAACATTAAATTTGGCACCTGCCGCAAGACTTCCCCCCCCCCCCCCCCTAAGTGTTGAAGATTAATTAGACAGTTTAGTTTTATCAAATACATTATTGTAATAAGTCAAGGTGTTAAAGTGAGAGTGGGTGGTGGGGAGGGCTTAATGCATGAAAAACGTTGTAATCTGTAAACAAGGCTTCGAAAAGAATGCTTGATTATAGTTCAAGACCAATATTGCTCTTCCTATTAGTGAGGTTCTTAAAGTAAAACTGTTTATCCATGCTGCATGTCAATTTGCCATATATTTAGAATAAACAGAATGTAAAAACTTGATAAATAAAACCAGATATTGTTTTAAAGAGTAAAAGCAATATTTGAAATTTGCTTTTAAAAAAAAGATAGATGGTACAAAAACCAAGTCTTTGAAAACCCTCAATCAGTATGTTTCTGCCACTGAGACAATAATAATATGCGTGTGATAAGAAAGTAAAAGATGTTGTATCTAGATAGTTTCAAGTGAAGGAAACGAGGGGTCTAATGAAAGACGGACGGAGACGCAATATCCGCTTGGAAGGATGGTTTGCTTTAGGGCATCTCTAACGCAAGGTTGACAAACAATAATTTGGCGGTAGACAGGGGATATGGCGGGAAATCACACCGAGGCTGTCTTGTCTCAACAACGCCGTGGGCCACGGCAAACGTTATTTGGCGGGAAAGATGATCACGGTGGACTCGAGACCTTTTCGAGAGCCTCTTCTCCAACCAAAATTTAAACGAGTTTTTACCGATTGCTTTTTATGATATCTGTACTATCTTATACGTTTTTTGTGCTTATTGTTCTAAACAGAAATGGGGAAAAGAACGTATTTCATAAAATTTTCCTCCACCCATAATTTTACAATACATATTTTCATTTAGACTTTCTGGTCTCAAAAGAATGATAATAAAATATGTTATGAACCTCGGTGCATTTACTTTTAACAGTTCCAATGACAAATAACTGATCTTCTAAAATATTATGTAAATGATGGAGACAAGAAATAAAACAATGCAAATCATTGAGAAAAAAATTTTCAAACTAACGCATTGTTGATTTCCCCACATGAAATTACAGGTTAAAAATATCACTTTGAAAATAACTCCCCCCCCCCCCCCCCCCGCAAAGAACGTGAGCTGTTATATAGTGCAATATCAACTAAACGTGCTCAAGGGGTCCCTAGCCAACAGCAATACTATTAGCGTTTACATTTTTTTTCGACGGGCAACGCTTTAAAGGCCAGGTACTTATTTTACACTAGCGTACTATTTGAATAAACATCTGGAAAATACAATTGTTATGTATTTTATTACTTTTGTTTCTTTGCCTGTCTTTATTTTTAAAATTTATTATTTATAATTTTATTTATTTTTGTTTCGAATATCCTTATACTTGTGTATTGTATGGATATGACTGGAACGAGCACAATTTGTGGAGACGGAAAACAGTATGATTTAATTCTCAATTAGTTTTGTTCAATTTTGGCTCGGTGTATTAATGCAGAACAAACACTCACATATCACATGTCTCTTTTTATCTACCATTTTCTCTACCTCTATCTATCTATCTATCTTTCCCTCTCCCATTCTCTCTCTCTCTCCCTCTCTCCCTCTCCCTCTCTCACTCTCTCTCTCTCTCTCTCTCTCTCTCTCCTCCTCCTCCTCCTCTCTCTCTCCCTCTCTTTCTTTCTTTCTTTCTTTCTTTCTTTCATGGATGTCCCACTTATATAAGCGGATTACATTAGTAGTGAGTACCAATCACCTTATAGTGGAGAGTCTTGAAGCTGAAACAATTATCCAGGAACAAGAGACTTGGTGAAAATAAGAATTCGCGATGGACATTAAATTACTTAATAGATGACTTTGACATACTGCATCAACATAAAGAAACATAAAACCCATGTCATTTACAAATAGATACGGAGTAGCTGGAAGCTCGAGGCTCTAAATCACAATACTTGACAATATGATGGTTAAAATGGGATGTGTGTATATATTTATATCAGTGTAACTTGTTCCAATATTATCCACTGTCTTGTAATTGCTACTCAGTGTACATGCTGTTGAGTCTATACCATCATTCCTTTCCTGCACATTTTAGGTTTTAGGAAAGCGACACAGTTTTATTATATTAAAAATGAGTAGAATTTTTTTACCTTTTATTTGGAAATTGTAAATTTCTTCTCAGGATAGTTGTAAAACTTAAAATATATTTTACCAAAACCACATTAAAATAGCGCAAGAATTATATTGATTTCCCCTAGGTGCAAAGGTTTTTTGCGAATGCAATTTTGGACTTGATTTAACAATATTGTAATGGACAACATTTTGCTTGGGTTTGAGACTATCTCCATTATGATATTGAGAACATAGGAATATGGGTTATCAGACCTACAAATTAGTACACGTTGATTTCAGTCACATTTTTGATGTTGTTTATAAAAATCGAAAATTATTTAATAAAATGATAACAAATAACTTTCCCTTTATTCATCCCGTAGTGGGAAATTGGTCTCTCGGGTCTATTGCAAGGGAAGAATTGAATAACCCAGATATCAGCCACAGTGCAGCGCCGCAAAAAGATATATAAAAGATTGGCATAAAATGTCTGAAGAAAATTGTATACACGTGATACAAAGGGAGTAAAATATGCAAAATGACCATAATTTTCTTGCAAAGGCAAGAAACGTAATAGTATATGATGTTCTCTTAGTAATATCTTTTTAATTGTCTATTAGTGACGATCGCTGTCTAATTATAGACATTTGTGATGTAATTATAATTACACTGGGTTGTTTTCTAACGTTATGATAAGGTCTCTTTTGAATGTGAATACAGGTTTATTTATGTGTTGGGCAAGGCTTACTCTTCTTTTATGTTATGTTAACTCTTCAATTGTAATGTCCTGTCAGTCCCCTTGTATTGCAGTGAATGTTGGAAAGTAACAACGAAATTTACAAATAATTTGGAATCGTTTCAAAACAAAATATGGCCCAGGAAAATTAGAAATGAAACCCTAAGAAAAAAGATACAGTAATCATAACTACAGCTATAAAGTCACGCAGATGAAGATGGCTAGGACATGTTGCCAGAGTGGAGACAAGTGTTTTGCCAAGAACTTTACTCCTCTGGACGGTTGATGGCAAAAGATTAAGAGGCAGACCCAAAGATGTATTTTGAGCCTATGGCTCGATGTGGGTTTAAGTAAGTAAGCGCCAGGATTTGGAGCAGCAGTTGCGCAAATATTTTCACTTTGTTGACTTTGGCTGTACGTGTTCAACAGACCCACAATAATCATCCCGTGTGTGAAATATAGATCTTTTGGCTACCACACATCCATTATTTATTGGGAAAGTTAAAATAGCAAACACAAAGCCAACATAAATTATTTTGATCAAAAGCATTATCAATATCTTTAAATTAATTACATCGATAAATCTATTTGAATGGAATTTTGCGAATATAGCTCAATCGCAACTTTACCAAAAGACAATAGTGGATAGAAAAAAGATAAATTTGTCTCCACTGCGTTTATACTCCGACGTGGGAACTGTCCGGTGACCAGAATAAAGTTCGATTACTCTTGTTGTAGTAATTGGACCATCAGCAAGAGGTCCAAAATCCCAGTCTTGTCGGTATTGGGGACATCTCAAAGAGCACTCCAATCGAATCGTTTTAAAGCAAGGTTTTGGCAAACAAGGGAGGCACAATAAAGACGGCGAGTATCCGGTCTTTATTTTGAGAGATAATCTAATTAAATCTCTTGTCGATATTATTTCTTGGGAAAGGCTAAAAACGGACAAGTCAATTCGACAAAGGAGCTTGGATTGCTAAGTGTGAAAATGTTTCGTCTGGTCTTATATCGATCAGACGACAATTCCGCCGACTATTAATGAAGCTTAAGTTAAGCGACTATCTCTCCTTGTTCCAAAGACTGTTTGCTTTTGTCACGTTGTAATTTTGTATTAAAGTGTTTTGATATTTGTCTTATTGTTCCGGTTTTATTCATGTTCATATTCTTATTATTGTGTTCTTTATTTTTTGACACTTTCCATTATGGAGGTTATGATAGTTCAATTGGTAAAACACCGAACTCTGACGAATTTGACGAATATTGGAATCCGTATAGTGTTGGTTTGATGATTACAAAAATCATCAAACGCCAAATGGAATTTTTAGGACACATTATCCGCCACCCTGGTTTGGAAATACTCGCCTTGACTGGAAAGATGAATGGAAAAAGAATAAGAGGAAGACAAAGAATAACGTATTTGAAAGGGATAAGAACTTGGACAGATGAAGCTGAGAAAGGTGGCGCTGCTTTAATAGAATTGGCAAGAGATAGATCAGCTTGGCGGAAGATGACCTCCGACGTCTGCTTCAGATATGGAACTACATGAGATGAGATGAGATAGTGTTGGTATGTTTTCCATAGGAGCCAGAGTTTACCCCAGTTTTATAGCGCGAAAGGCACATTAGCATTGGCTTGATACCCTTTTGATTGGTTGCTAGTCTACCACAAAGTACATTTCCGTCATGTCTAAAATCGTATATTGTTTGTATTTTTTCTTAGTCTCTTTCCACATAGTAACCATTGAGTGTTGGGGCTGCAGGATATCATATCCATCATATGGCTGACAGTACTTTGTGATAGACTAGCTGACTGTTCAGTATGACAAAAAAATGTCTGGTGCATCAAGACATCAGCTGCGACAATTTAGATTCAGTAAGGAAAAGAGAATGTCGGAGGATGAAAAATAGTCTTTCAAGTGATAAAGTCCATGGAGCCGGGGTTTATCCCAGTTTCTATAGCGTGAAATTGAAAATAACAATTGCTTGCTACCCTTTTGACGGGAAGTTAGACCTAGGTTCCTTTGCGTTTTAAGCGACTATTCCACCATCTGGATTATCTAGCCCCCCTTGGAGGATGAAAAGGCAAACGTTTTATTGTCTCTTTGATTTAACTGGCATTTAATTCAGTTCTGCTGTACTCTGGAAAACCCCATCTTTAAAACTTTGGCCAGATAACTCGTCCTTCAAATATCGATCGATTTAAATGACCCTCATCTTGGAAAAAAAAAATCTTAAATCTGGAAATTTGCGAAGTTGCGAGGTTTGAGAGTTTTTGCCAAGATGGGGTCATTTAAATCGATCGACATTTTAAGGACGAGTATTTTTTTTGGCCAAATTTCTAAATACATTGTTTTCCAAAGTACGGCAGTTAATTTGTTAAATATCATATTTTGTCTGAAGCAATCCGATACTGTTTCATTACATTGGTCAGTTATTGTTGTGCGATGTTAGTTCAAAGCTCCATGAACAATTTAAGAATCTTTTCTTTTGCATCATCGTATCACAGCTGTTTTTCTCCTTATTCATGGCTCGTTGTTTGAGAATTGGTTTTACAAGGAGAAATGATAAAGTTTTCCCAGTTTTGAATGATTAGTGTAAACAATATTTTCAGACAGCAAAAACACGATACCTTGGCCTTGACAGTGACGAAGATAGAATCGTAGGCATGCGCAGAGAGGAGAAAATCTAAACACGAATGAATTGGTCTTGTGACAAGAATTGAGTGGTATGTCTTCATTCTAAGCATCGATGCTGTTGCCAATTTCATCAGTTTATCACTTTTAAAAAAATTGTTTATCTGAACAAAAGATGCAATCAGAGTGTTTCCGTCCCTTCCGGCTCAAAAGTATACGATAATAAGGGACAAAGACGTCATACTTTTTATTTAAATCGTACTATTTTTACAACATAACCATCCTTTCTTCATAATGATTTCTTTAATTTGTTTACGAATATCATTAAAATTGTTTATTTTCATATGATTTTGGACTGCAAATATCAGATTTATCTAAATTAGGTTTTATTTCTGAGATTTTCAGTTTTATAGAAAGTGGAATGAATTTGAAGCTGTAAATCATTTAATAAATTTTCCAAAATGTCAAAACAGCCATAACATAACATCCCCGTTAATATATTTTCAGTTGGCAGATTCAGTTGCTATGCAGCACGCCTCTATTCCTTTGTTTCTGTTTTGTAAATATGTACGCATAATTAGAAATCCAGTCTCTGCTGTTCTCCACGCTTAAGTAACTCAAATTATTGACGGCAGTCATTTTGCATTGATCCTCGGAGTTAAGATGTAGTTTAAAAATGTTGTCGAGATGGTCAAAACATGTGTTTGGACGAAGGTTAATAGACTTAGTTCTCGAAAACGATTATGATGCCTTTCTTTAGCGATGTCAGATAGTTCAGTGCGATTTTCAGTTAGACGTAAAAATGCTAACATACATACATCATTATTGTTTTTAAAACTCAAATGATACAATAAAAACAGAAGCCACAGATGAACAAGAGGGTAGGTGATGGATTATGGCATATATAAAGCATTACCGTCCGATGAAGACAGTTGATTAAAAACGCATCCTTTGACAGTTTATTATGAAAACAATACAAGATTGCAACTGTTGTAGTATGACGAAGTGTTTTGAGTCCGTGTTTTGCAAGAAAATATTTTTTTTTGGAGAGAAGCTTTGAAGTTAATTCCAACAATAGATATGTAAATAACCTTCCAACACTCATAAACAAGTTCATACTGGTTGTGTATATAAGCATAAGTGCAATTTCTATCTTTGTATATACACAATAAACAAGATAAGTTTTTCCACATCCAAATATATATACACAACTAGACATTACTGAGAGGGCACACCACCAAAACAAACACACATTACACTCGAACTAACATTTATACTGACTCACAAAGCTCACAGAACCAATATTTATATGACATTTTTATCGCAAGTTGTAAAAAACTCAGAGTCGCATTCCAGGACACAACTTGTGGGAGAATCATGAACGAGATTTGAAATCTTTAGGGAGAAGAACGCTGGAAATTTATCATAATTACGTTGAACTTCAGAAATTTCCATTGGCATTCATTGAGTTCCAGCGTGGACAAGAATTGCTTATTTGATCTAAGACTTCACCGTAGGTGGAGGAAAGATATTCACACTTTGAAGGTGTTCTTGATTTAAGAAAGCAACTACAGCCATTTGCAATGAAATCAACGTGCCGTGTCTCTTGCTTTTACACACAATGTTATCATTGAGTGTAGACAAAGTTTATTCTAAACATTCGTCGTTGCAACCTTTGGCGTTCTAAGAATTGAAAGAATTGCAACTCGAAGTTTGAAAATGTAAAAAGCAGTGACCGATAATGATAAAGGGCAACCCCAAAACGTCCACATCATTAGTACTTGTTGGTTGAACTGTATTTTTGAAGTATATTTTTTATCTTAACATTCTGGATGACATCACTATGTTTATTGAGAACTATACTTAACTATATAAGTGCTTTACGATTTTAGGAATTCCGACGTCCAAGGAGCGGAGCTTTACGTCTTTTAATAATATTGGAGGTGGATTCATGTCCTGATTAAATCATATACTGACTAAATTTGTCTTAAATCTTGATTTGCTCACGACATAAGATTTCAATTCAATTCAAATGTTTATTTTTAGGCAATTGCCAATATAACTCTTAAAAGAATATAATATTTCCAATCAACAAATCAAGGAAGTAAAATCAATAATGAAGCAAAACAAACAATAATACAAGATCAGTTTGAATGCTAAGTGCTTACAATAAAATAATTTTATTTTTAAAATATTGAACGCCTGGCCACAGACGCCAACATTTAGAGTTGTGAGACAACCACCAATTCTCTCATTAGAATAGTCCTTCTTGTTGGTGTAGGTCAAAGATAAATATTCTAAATTCAAAAGGAGTACAATAACTATTTTTAAAAAGCCAGAATTCACCCTTAACGATAGAAGAAGCTTTCAATACTCGTAGGGACAGATTTGTTTTCTGAAAATCTGTATGTGGACGAGTCTTACACCACAATATAGACATATAAATCGTGTTGATTTTTGTCGGGATACCTTCTCATTCATGCAAAAGTCCGGTGTCCATAAAGTCTTTCTCTGATTTAAAAGATTTATTACTTAACACCTATATGGATATTTGCATCTGGTTTTCACCACCTTCTAGAAAAAAGCCATACATTAAAGCCACTTTGAAATCGACCCACATTTAGAACTCATTATTTTCTCCTTCTATTTTGGAATATTAATAGTGCGACAAAAATGTATTTGTGTAACATGATTGCATGAAACGAAATCGCCAAAATTAGCTCAACAACATTTCATAGCCCAACTTGGCAGACCATTACTGGAGGTGAAAACGATAAAGAAGGGTGTTCTAAATTTGCTGAGATAAGCAGTGGGAGAGATTGACACCCTACCAAAAATGAGTTTTGATGTGGGCATATTCACAAGAGAGTTATTGGTCCAGTTTCCGAGAGAAGGATTACTGGAAATGTCTTTTTCGATATGCTAGAGTTATATATTGCAACCTAACTTTGTGAATATCAGCTATGGATATTTTTTTTCAGTAAGATAGTACTTCTCCACGTTGGAGACAGGATATTCGCGAATTTCTAATCACATTTCCAGACAGATTGATTGGGAAAAATGGACTCGATTGCCCGGCAGCCACCGAACATTGCTCCGAATGACTTTTTCCTATGACAATAAATCAAAACGTTGTTTATTCAACACATACATCAGAACGCTTGCCATAAAAATAAGACCTGTTATTGAATCCATCACAAGGAAAGATTATGTTTCTTTTTAATTTTGATTATGTTTCTTTTTAATGGCTTTTATGATTTCAAAAACGGTTGTCTCATAATAATTATGTAAAATTTCTCAAGCGATCACTAAATACATTCCATTCCTATGGTATTGATAATGGAGCCTATAATTTGCTTTCCCTATGTGTAGATTTTTTGTGTACAAAAATATATTTTTACAAAACTTTAGAAAGTAATCAAATAAATCAATACTCTATGCTTTCTAGGCTAGATTTTAACTGGTCTACTGCCGTAACCTAGAAAAACTTGTGTTTAAAAATGTGGTCAGAAAACTCGACTTTCAAATATCAATCGATTTAAATGAATTTCATTTTGGCAAAAACTCTCAGACCTGGGACTTTGAAGGGTCATTTAAATCAATCGATATTTGCAGAACGAGTGTTCTGGCCAAATCTTTGAATACAAGTTTTTTTTTTTTTTCATTGTACGGCACTTACTTGACTGGTTAAAGGTATTTGAGGTTTCAACCCATTAAAATTGACCCATGTCATAGAGTTCTAAACGCCCCATAATAGTCTCCGCTTTTAGGTAAAGTTCAAAGGTATCAAACTCTGACTACAAGAAGGATGAATTACATCAAAAGAAATAACAATAAAAACAAATATAATTTTGGAAGCAAGCAACAATGTATAATCTTATTTTTTATTATTGCGCATTGGTATTATTCTTATTCTTTTTTTGTAACACAAAAATCATAGTTTACCATCATTCATCGAGCATAAGAACATAATATCTTTTATTTCCTTTCGTTAAATGACGCTCTATCAACAATGGCCTATTTTCCTGCAATCACCTTGATAGTGGTGTTTCTATATGTCAAAATATTCACACATATGTCACTCACATGCTATTTCTATCATCAGTTCTTTACAAACAATACAAGTATTAAGCAAAGAAGAGCAAATTATTAAAGGGACGTTTGAACGTCTTAAAATATGAGGACAAACATGGATTTTCAAGGAAACGCGTAGACATGTGAGGCTCAACCTTATCAAAGATGATGAAAGACAGACACTCAAATCATCCCGTCTAATGATGCTTCGAACACGCTCTTTCTAAACTACTTTTTTGAGAGTTAAACTTTTGTGTTTCATTCCTATTCATGAATTCGGTCAATAAAAAAGGGTTCAATTCAATTCAATTCACTTTTATTTATAGGCTTTTACCAATAATTTATGACAAAGGGAAGCTGAGGAATGAGAAATAATGGTAAAGAAAACTAATAGAATATGATGATCCTATCAATAGTAGTGGTAACAATGATATTAATGAACAATAATAACCACAATACAACAAAAGAAACAATGATTCACGTTGTTTAACATCATGGTGGGGAAATAGTATTCTTTATCAAGGCATTACACAAAATTGATTGCATCAGGTGGATGTCCGAGTCTTGTTTTTTTTTGGGCAGGATTCATGGTTGAGGCTTTTGTTTTTGTTTTGATTTGGCTTGTGTGTTGTTTTTAAAAGCTGTTGATTATAGTTTTAGATCGCGTTGTATTTCTATCTTTATGAAATGGATCATAGGATAAGAGGAAAAAAGCATGCTTGGTCTTTTATCTGGATACATAATACATAATACAGCATATAATTGAGTTAGGCTTGAGAGGTTTATGCTCGCCGAAAGTGAGGATGTCCTACAAAAAATATATAAAAAATAAGGAGAAAATGCACTAGTCTTACGTTCGTGAGGATGAATGGCTCAGTGACTAGTGTGACTGCTGGCTTTTATCTCTCTGTTTCTCTCTCTCTCTCTCTCTCTCTCTCTCTCTCTCTCTCTCTCTCTCTCTCTCTCAAACAGGCAGACCATGCCGTGTCAGTTGGATCTAAAATTTGGCTCTGCCATAGCAATATTTTTATTCTGTTTCTTTTCTGGCACTTCCCTATACCCTATAATGATAATGTATAGCATTTATAATGTATAGCATTTATAATGTATAGCATTTATAATGTATAGCATTTATAATGTATAGCATTTGTTATGTATAGCATTTATAATGTATAGCATTTATAATGTATAGCATTTATAATGTATAGCATTTATAATGTATAGCATTTATAATGTATAGCATTTACTAAATTTCTCATTATTATTGATATAAGTGCCCGCTCCACACTTTGTCATAATCTTACGGCCTTATGGATATTAGTTCTTACCAGCATCTGGTATGGTTACATTTTTATGTTTGCAAACACGAATCGACTAAGGCGCGGCATTTCCAGATCAAAGCCGAGACTGAAGAATGGAGAATAAACTTTGCCCTTTGGTTTCCTGAGCCATTACAGCAGTAAACTTGTTTAGACGGCAACATCTAAAAAGTACATGTTGAATGATTTCTTTCAGATTAGACAAATAAGAAAAAATAATGGTGTAGAATGTAAAATGTGTTATCGAAACAGTGAAAGGTTCCAATCAGATTAGTCCCCTTTTGTCAAAGAAATTGGACTAGTTTATTAAAAGATAATAATATGATCAAATGGCTGATTTGGCTTCAACAGTCATGACGTCACTTATCTCGTAATTACGCATAGTAACTTAGTAACTGGCTGTAAACTATCGGAATAATGGCGGACGCCCTTATGAAACATTTCTCCGACGAGCATAAAAGTGTATCCAGAGGGAAATAAAACCCATTATAAATATGATCATGTTTTGACTTTTATACATTCTGATCACATGACATATGAAAAGTTCTAGCCAGCATGAAGAACAAAAAGTACCAATTTTCTTTGTTTAGAACCACGCTGCTCGTTGCTGGGCGACGTGACATCAGACTATTTAATCCAATTCCTTGTGATTTAAAGTTGTCCTTCAGAAGCACCAGGCACGTGTTGGCGGAGTTTATCCCGGTTTTTATATAGCGTGAAACGGATAATAGCAATAGCCTGATACTCTTTTGATAGGACACTAACTAGTTTATCGCAAAAGTACTTTCCACCAGATCTATTAGAAACAACTACCCAATTACTGATGGGTGGGCAGGGGTTTAAGAAATAAAAAAATCTCCCCCGCACCCAGGATTGATCTTCGTCCTTTTAGTGTGAAGTAAATGCTCTACAACTGAACTATTGGGACCTTGCTTTCTTGTATTTCAATGAACTTTCCGTCCACACATTTCATACAAAAGTATATTGAATTTTGTAGATATCCAATATTTAGTGAGCAAACTCATTTTAATTCATTTTTTATTGAAGTGATTGCCAACATTTCTGAATGCCAACCATGACTTTGAGGTTCATTAATGTCCATCTATTATAGGGAGTTAGAATAGAAGAAAAAGACATCGTCTTTCACTAAGAAACCAATAGGATTTAAACAACAAAAACAAACATAAACAACAACAACAACAAAACGAACACACACAAAAACAAAAACAAAAAAAAATAAGACAAACAAAGTTAGAAAACAAAAACAAAACAAAACAAAACAAAAGTAGAGCGTGTTATTTTAAACAATAAAATTAATGTTTTGGGCGCGGGAGGCAAGGTCGTGACGTTTGGGTAAATTTAAATTAACATAAGATTTAAGGGACGAAGGTTTGTATCCATGCAAAATATTAAGACTTTTTATAAAGGCCGCCGCTTTTATTTGGGTTACATTAATAGGTTAAAGAGAGTATTGGAATAATATGACTGAAACTTTTCTTTAACAGGTTGTGTTTGATGTTCTCAGTTTCAAAAAAGGGGAGAAGAGGGGTGGGCTATGATGATGAAACGTGATACCGCTATAACAAAATATGGGGGAGTGATAATATATTATCTGACACTCCATCATCTCCCTTGATCATACAAACATTCATCCAAACGAACTGTTTCTCTGATTCCCCCAGCCTGCCCTTTGTTTTGGCATTATAATATCTATATACCTGCACAATGTGGGCACGTAACTGCCGTCATCGGACAAAGGATCGTATATCGGAAATTGGGTCAAATTAAGTTATTGACGCTGTCATTTTCTTGAGCCAAACGCGCATTTTTCTTTCTGGGTTTCATGACTCTAATTCAATAAATAAATGTTTTATTACATACGTAAGATAATATAGACTACAACTTAATAGATTAAAAGACATGGGAACAAGTGGTGTTTGGATCTCCTGTAAAATTTGTTTTTTTTTCCGATATGCGACCTTTTGTCTTAAGAAGAGAAAATAGACGTATGATGTAGGTACAACTTTTTTAGGGTTGAACAGGGTTTGTTATATGAAATCTCACTAATTTAGTTAAAGCTCTGTATTTTATAAGCATAAGAATAAATTCTATACTCTGAAGTCACTATTACTCCGAGATCGATCCGCCAAACAATTGTCACCAACGTACAAATCGATTATGTAACCCTTTAACGTTTATAATATATTCTTTTAGAACGAACACTCATCATCTCGCTGGCGGACTCGAACGAGTAACAAAGAGCAAAATGACGTGAATTTCATTCGCTTAATGTGACGTGAAAAGAAAGGTTACTTTCACAGAATTTAAGATAGGATGTTATCATTAAGAATTTTACGTTAAATCTATATTAAACCCAAGCACTATTTTACCCCAGGCATCAAGGTATAATCATAGGTAAAATATTTTTTTTAAAAACAACAAAAAACAACAACAAATAACAGAATACAGACATATGGTGGTCCGGTATTTGAATTTTGACAATGGTTATAAAAGATACTTTGCACACAGTACCCCATTGACTTGGGTTTGAAAGAATATCTAGCTAAAGTTATATTGAAACTTACAGTTTAGCTAAATAATTTTTAATGTGATTTCGACAAATATTCATTCTTCGCCATAATCCATTTCAATCATTTCAATTCATATTAACAATGCTTGATTTTCACGATCGGCATTTTTCACCCAACAATAATTGATTGCCAAATATGCAGAAATAAAGTTATGCAAAATAACTGGGATTGGGGGAGGAAGTATGAAATTCAGACCCGAAAGGTGATGAAAACGAGATTTCAGTTTTTGAAAAAGATATAGATTAAAATGAGACAAATGCGGACACACACAAAGATAAAAGCAAATACGGAGATAAAGAAAACACACACACACACACACACACACACACAGAGAGAGAGAGAGAGAGAGAGAGAGAGAGAGAGAGAGAGAGAGAGAGAGAGAGAAGCGGGTGGGGGGGGGGGGGGGGGTAAAAAGAGACAGAATATGAAAGTAAAGCACAAGAACAGCAATATAATTTTACACGCATAAGAAATCTATGGGGTCAGTAAGAAAGTAAGACACAGGAACTAGAATAAAGAGTGTGTGGCGTGTCGTGTCAAGAAATCATTGTTTATTCTTCAACTAAAACACCGAGTCACATACAATAACTAAAACAATACATTACAGACATACACAGGCATCAGACATCTTTAGTTTGTTGCCAAATGATGAAATTATGGCAATCTTCTGCTATACGTTACAGAAGAAAGAAGTTAAGTAGGAGGTTTGTTGTATATTATATACTTTCGTTAGGATAGAAACCCCTCGACAAGTAAACTCAAAGAACTTCCAGAGGAAAGTGCATGGCACGAAAGCCCTTTGAGACGAATATGACATGCGCAGAGGTCAAGATATATAAATATGTTATTGTTTTGACACCTACACTAGTCAACAGAAAACATGGCCACCCAGTGCGTTTCCCCCTCGTGATTCCAGAATAAAGAACGATAAACAGACACTTTGGATGCTGATAATCCGCAGTGCCAATAAACTATTGAATGATTATACAGATTCTCACTGGCTTTGTTTTAGACAGCTTGAAACGCTATATTATGTGACTTGTGTTCGTTTTTATGTATGTCTGTGTGTGTGTGTGTGTGTGTGTGTGTGTGTGTGTGTGTGTTAGAGAGGAAGGGTACCCTGTTCTCAATAAGTAAGACAAATCGGTTGCATGAACTGGCAAGAGCAAAAGAAATGATGCAATTAATTGAGCAGCAATTAATACGAAAACTGATCACGGTGTGTAAAAATGTCTAAGTCATGAAATTTAGATTTCTATTTATTATTTAATTGAAATTTTATATTGCATTCTTCAATACAGCTACGATATGGCACATCAGGTTTTTTATAAGCTCAATATTGAATTTTTATCCCGTAATCAACAAGCCAAATGGTTACGAGGGAGAGATTGGTGGGTCAAAGCCATTATCATCTATGGTAGAGATGTTAATGGTCTAAGCCATTATCATCTATGGTAGAGATGTTAATGGTCTAAGCCCAAGTCTACAGTATCACAGCAATATCCAATGAGCTTGAATACGATTTTTTAAAATAATCTAAGCTATGAGCTGCTCAGTACCATCTGTGATGTTCTTTTTTAGATCAGGAGTGCTGTTTATAGAATTTATCTAGAATAGACAATACGTTAAAATTAACTTTCAAAACTTATTTTCGGCAGATAAGAGGAGACGTTATACCGAATATTCAATCACGCGACATCAAGAATGAAGCGATCACAAGACCTGACACAGGCGTTGGAAAGACGGATCCCTGTCAACTTACGGGAAACTAATAGGGCAATTATCCTCGCCATATTATTTTCACTCGGTTAGCTTTTCTGACACAAAACTGTGACTTGAGGCCAAACCGCAAGCATCACTGACAACTCCAAGCCCCGGATTTGCTCACGTTTGTAAGCGTAAAGAATACTAATTTGAAAATTGCGTTGTCGCGACGCAATGGAAGAAAAGAAGTTTGGAAATTTCATGATCGTTTAGCAAGAAGAAAAAAAAGAAGTTTGGTAAATTGTACAACACAAGGTTGAACAAAGTGAAAACGGGTGAAATTTAGTGAAGTGTAATGTAACAAGTTTTGACCCTTAGGGCAGATGTCAAGCATCATTTATAGTGGAAACGGTCCTATCACGTCGGGAAAGTTGGTATTAGTGGCACGCGACTTGTCACAGATGTTGAAACGTATGTCAGGATGGATTTGTGGTCATTTTGTCTAAGCCAATGTCATAGCAATGACCGATGCTATAGTGACGGAGCCTCCCGTGCGAAGGCAATAATTGTTGTGTGCAATATGACAATGGGTTATGTTCAAGGTCTATGTTTTATGATTTGAATGAGTGTACTAAGTGTTAATCCTTTACATGCATTAGCTCATAGCGGCTAGTGGATCTTTTTTTAACCGGCTAATCTGTTCAATAAGCGGAAATCTGTATCTGGGTCTCTTTAGATCTAGCGAAAGTGAGGGCTTTGAGCACATTCAGTAGATAAAGGCCTATATGAATGCTCTATTTATTTATTTATTTATTTTTGTCCTTTTACTTTATCACATTATGTTGTTTGTATGTTTTTGCCGCACAAACAGTGACATTTTAAGTCTGTTTGAGAAATGGGAATCTAATCTCTTTTCTTCTTTCTTGCATTTGTTAGATCTTTATCAAATTCGGAAAAAGTAACATCTCACAAATCTACAGGCATCGAAAACCCTTCAAGAGGATGATGAGACATTATCGTATGGGTATTCAATTTAATTTTGTGGCGCTGAATATCGTCGAAATTGCCTTTCATGTTACGCAAACCCCGCTTTAAGTTCTTTAACTATCTGTTTCATTCATAGTTCTAAAGGATAATTTGTATTGCTGAGAATGATTACTATTAGTTTACTGTTTAAAAATCACGTTAGTCGTGTATTTGTAACTTTAAATTACTTTATAAAATTCTTACTATGTATTTAGCTAACTTAGCGCTCTCAACAAAGTAAGAATTAAAAACGAAAAACGATGACACAGAATTGCCCATTTCGAGATTTGTATTGTGATTCAATTCACGCTATGTCTCGCATAATTATTTGAGTGCCATCGCGTGGATTTACAGGGTCTCAGTCATTGTCACTGATGTTTTTCTATCGCTTCTTTCCTTAGACTGTCGTATAAAAAGAACCTAAAGTATTCAGTCCTTTTCCGTCTCTCCTCAGTTAGAGGATGACCCTTAACTTTCACTTTAATATTCTTCACTTCTCTTTGAATGTTTCACATGGGTGCAGATGACTAAACCGTTTGCCCTCGTTTCTATTTGTATCAAATAACATGTGAACCCTCCTCAATGATCTGTTGGTTAAAGTCTTTTGTTAACTTTTCGCTCCTTCCCACCTAATTAAAACATAGTTTTGGCTTGCTCTTGAGAGCTGTCTGTACGCCTAAAATACTTGCTCCTGCAAACTCGAAAAAAGTCCAATACTAAAGGACTCAATTTGCCAGTCTTTGTTTCCTTTTTTGCTCCCAGCCTCTTTATCTCTATTAAAAACAACTAGAAAAAATAGAAGCCCTTGTAAATGATAAAGGTCAGTTTTAAAAGCTACTAATTATCGGGCGGTATTCTGTGCAATGAGAGTGTGTTACTATGGTGATAGTTATTTTAAACTATGCTATACCTCGTGTCAGTGCATGACATAATTAGTCAAAAGGTGAAAATTTTGGATTTGCATATTTTTTTATTTTTGCATTTGCTGAGAGAATATGTTCACCAGAGCATTTTAATCTTTATTTGAAGTGATTTTTCATGAAGTTATGGTCAGATATATGGGAAAGGTATCGGCAACTTTTCTCAAATTTCATACTTTTTCAACTTGAATAGCTGTAAAAAATATTTAGAAGTGAAATTAATCTTTGATATTTCCTGAAGATGTACAAAAAGGGTTGATTTAATCATTTATGATAAAAACTCATTTTTGATTTTTTTTTTAAATTAACCTTCTAACTAAACTTGGCAATATCTCAGTTCAAACCTTTTCACAATCCGACTGATTATATCATTCACTGTAATATTATGTGTGTTTATGAACAGTTTATGAATTACGACCATGTTTTGTCTTGTAGTGACGTTACGCATGCCCATTGATGGATGGATGAATGCATTACAATACCCTGGTCTCGGAGTGTAAAGGATTTTTTTCATATTAAAAAAATAATAAGTATGAATATTTACATAGGGCATTTCCCCGGAATAACAATGCTCAATGTTCTTCGCAATGTTTTATTTATTCCCCCAACCGGCCACATAGAACCATATTTCCAACTCATGCGATAACAGTCGCCTGTTTGATGTCCTTTTTGTACTAACACTCTTACAACATCAGTCTAAACCTGTAGACAGCACTCGTTGACACATGAGGTAAGTAAAGTGTGTGAAGTGCCTTCTCAATGACACAACATCTGGACCAGAATTTTTCACGATCACCGTCACCCATCTTCCCATCGATCACGCTTAAATTTGCTTGACTTTTGTGACAAGACGAGCGAGACACCGTCTGCTTAGCCACCAAGTGTCACTCACATAATATATAAATATTGAAAGTCAATTTTGAAATGATTTACCCTCAGATTCTTTATGAAAACATTTGGGGAAACTTATTCTCAATTCCAAAGTTGTCAGTTGCATAATGTGAAATGTAACGTACCATTTATTGAAAGCGATTTTATGTGGGGATGAATTAGGTGCCAGAAATTAAATATATCGCCACAAAAATGAAAAATAAGTAACCTTTAGAGCGATTCGCCCCATGAACCTGCAGTTTATCCCGGTTTCTATAGCGTTAAACGATCAATAGCAATTGTTTGCTACCTTTGGATAGGACGCTAGTCTATCGCAAAGTACTTTCCGCCTGATCAGACAGACCCAGCTACCCAATCACGACTGGGTGGACCGCGGAGGGGGGGGGGGGGGGGCAGATAAAATCCGAGATTGATCTTCGTCCCTTTGCATGTGAATCGAGTGCTCTACCAACTGAGCTATTGAGACCCCCCCCCCCCCCCTCACACACACACACACACACACACACACAAACACACAAATGAAAACCTGGTTATACGTTTACCTCGTGATGGTGGAGAATAATAAATACTATTTCATGCATTACTTGCTCATCTTGTCATAAAACCATATCAAGACGACTGGTTACAATTTCATTATGCGATGCTATCAGGATCAGGTATGCAAAATAATTTATTTTAGCTTTCTCTTTATTATTATAGTCTCCATGTCACACGCTCACTTTTCTTTACTCATCATTCTTGATTCGTTTATTTTTTCCAAAATAATTCCCACTATAACCCGCTTTCAGTAGCTTCGACCTAAAAATGCCCGCTGGCGTGGTCTTTTGTAAAGAAACATTAAACCACCAACACCAGGACTCGCCAGGGCTAACGTTTACCGGGGAATTGGCGGGATACCCTAAACTGTGGATCCTCTTTGGGCCGTGATGCGAAAACATTGGAGGTATCCCTGGTGCTCTAATTGGCGTCTTTCCCAAAGACGCCCACAGCTATCCATGAAAGCGATGATAATGAGGCGATCGGATGAGCTCAAAATTCGAGACTTGTGTTTAACTAGTTAAATACCGTACTCTGCTGGAAAAAAAACTCGTATGTAAAAAGTTGGCCAGGAAATTAATTCTTCAAATACTGATCGATTGAAATGACCCTCATGTTGGCAATAACTCTAAAACTTGGAACTTTGCGAATTTCAATCGATCGATATTTGAAGAATGAGTTTTCTGGCCAAATTTTTAAATGCTAGTTTTAACTAAATACGGCAGTTAACTGGTTTAATATATATATATATATATAATAATATATAATATAAGAGAAAGAGAGAGAGGAGAGAGAGAGAGAGAGAGAGAGAGAGAGAGAACATAAACATTTTGATAGAAAAACATGAGACATAAATCAGCAAAGTGATTGATTTAAAGAAATTAAAGAAATAAAGTCGTATAATTGACTTAAGTTTTATTCAAAACTTCACAATGACATAAAAGCATACAAATAAACAGGTAGAAATGGAGAGATAGTTACAGTAGAGAGAGGAGAGATAGATAGATAGATAGATAGATAGATAGATAGATAGATAGATAGAGAGAGAGCGAGAGAGAGAGCGAGAGAGAGAGAGAGAGGGAGAGAGAGAGAGAGAGAGAGAGAGAGAGAGAGAGAGAGAGAGAGAGAGAGAGAGAGAGAGAGAGAGAGAGAGAGAGAGAGAGAGAAACTATTAATGGTTTGCTGGGCATGGATTTTTACTTTGGAATACTATTTGTTTTTGAAGATCATATATTATCTAGGTAAGCACGGACTGATGCGATTTTATCAAGTACTAATAAAAAGATCGGATGGAAGCGACCAAATTCTTTTAAAATATCAACTTTAATTTTACCCATTTGAAACTATCGTTTCAATTAATAGAACAAACATTTTGATTAACTGTATTCCTCTGTTAGCGATTTATTTCATATAAAGAACGATTTTGGACGATCATCGTTGACAACGTTCAAATCTCGCTTAAAGTTTTATCTTTTTACGTCATAATGTTGCAATATTATTTTCATATTTTGTTGTTGTTAAATTGAATTCGTATCACGTTTCCTTCACACTTGTCTCACTGTAATATGTTTTGTTTTATATCACTGTAAAGCGCTTAGAGCCTGTGACAACGGGGTAAAGCGCTATATAAATGCCATTTATTATTATTATCGTTATTTCCTCATCGTAACAAATTAGGGAGCAGGTTCTGGTGCAAGATGAAGACCTAAAAAAGGTGTGTATGAAACAGAGCCATACAAAGCAGAGAGAAAAATATCAAGTATATTTCTTCTGGTGGCAGCACGTCTGATCGGTAATTAGGAGGTTTGAGGTTCGATACCCACGTTAGTTCTTTTTTTTAAAATATATATATTTTTCCTATATCATAGACATCTTTCATTCCACTTTTCCCGTACTGTTCTATACTCAACATTTTGTAAATGGTTCAATAATAAAGTGTTCTTTTATAGCGAAGCCGAAGCCTCAAAGCGCTTAGCTGCTCAAACTGATAAAAACAACGATTCCAATATTTCTATAATTTTATTAATGCAACATTAGCATTTGACATTTTATCCCAATAATTAAAGGTAAAATTACAATTTATTGATTATCTAATGGAAGTGAGATAAACCGATACAAAGAGGAAAAAAAAAGATAAATTACTGAGGACGAGCGACGCATGCGCACAACCAACATGACGTTCTCTCTCTAATAACCTTTCCGCCGGTGACGTCACAGACTATGGGTGACGTCCAATCAAGGGACGCTACTCCTCCGCTAATCTCATTCCCTATTAATGAATTGTTTCTGATAAATTCTATGATGAAATTGAAACTTTGTATAACATATCACAATTTTTAAAGGATTATAAATCATTTAAATTGACATACACCCTGTTGAATAATCAAATTGGACTAGACCTCTATGCAATTATTGTTTCATGAAAAAAAAAAGATATTTAAATGTTGATGTACAAATAGACAATAATATATCGCACATAAAAAAAACAACATCAAAACGGATTGTCTACAAATGCAATAAAGAAGGAAGAAATTCAGAACAAATTTTACTACAATGGACCTTATGATATAAATATTTAAGATAATGTCAAGATAAAAAGCAGTAGTAAAGTGACAGGCGATGGGCAATCCTTATTATTAAGTAAATTTTAAGATGTAAAGCGACCGTATTTTTCAATACGAATTTTTATTTTAAAGAGTGACACAGAATTTGATATCTCTTTTTAATTAACATCATAATATTAAAAATGGTAGCTCTCAATATTGTCATAACCATCATCCCCATCATCATCATCATCATCATCATCATCATCATCATCATCATCATCATCATTATCATCATCATCATCATCATCATCATCATCATCATCATCATCATCATCATTGCCATCTTACTCTTCCTCGTCGTGCCCAACACCACCTCCACCACTACAATAGTCGAAATCACCATCATCATCATCAGCATCATCATCATCATCATCATCATCATCATCATCATCATCATCATCATCATCATCATTGCCATCTTACTCTTCCTCGTCGTGCCCAACACCACCTCCACCACTACAATAGTCGAAATCACCATCATCATCATCAGCATCATCATCATCATCATCATCATCATCATCATCATCATCATCATCATCATCATCATCATCAGAAGCAGCAGCAACAACAACAACAGCAGCAGCATCAGCAACAGCAGCAGCAGCAGCGTTATCAATATCTTTATACATTCTGTCCACAAAAATCATTATCATTAATAACATGCATCGCATCATTATATCACTTTTTTATTTTAAAATTAAAACTTGTTGCAGATATTGTCGGTGGTGATATTACCACAAATGAGATCATGGCCAGAGCCATAGTCATTCTTTGACAAGATAGCCACTGAATAAACTCAACAGCCCTATCAAATATTCTTGATTAGTCGTTGTACCACTGGTGACAGCTTTCACCTTATCCCCAGCGCGTAAAAGAGTCACCAAGCTTATCCCTGCTTGATCTTGATACCCTTCTTTACTTTGGTTATAATTTGTGGTTTGAAGAGTTGTCAAGGTTCGTCCGTTAACTGTCAATTCTACATCAGTCAATTTGTTGGTAGGGGACCACGTACCTATGGCCAGACTGAAGGAATACATGCCTGATTTGGGGGCTGTGTAGACACCAGTCGATTTGTCATATCCTTTGCCTTTTTGTTGTAGAATGTCATCGAATATAATAACTTTTTTAGAAGATAGCAGAGTCTTCGTCTTTTCTTTAAACGTGGCTGAAAACATCGATTGAAAGTTTAATTTCTTCTCAAGAGCATTTAATTTAGTCAACAAATGATCCACTTTCATGTCCTTCTCCTTTTTCACAGCCTCTAAATCCTCCACTCGCCTCACCAGGGAATTGACGACAGTTTCTAAATATTTTGTGTTCGTTTTGTCCATTTTTTTCACGACGAGTCTAGCAGAGGATTCGTCTTGTTTAAGAAGGCCATCGTTGTTCATGTAGGAAATAACACAAGTGTAATACCCAGCATCTTCAACTCTGGGCATTAGCAGCGTCAAATTCAGATACGCTTTAGTCACATCGCCATTGAGCTCACCGACACCTTCAAATCTTTTCTGAACCTTGTCATACTTGAATGAGATTCCAGTCTTTTTAAGAACAGCGATTTGATCTTTATTATTTTTTATGATGTCAATAACGTATATCTCACTGTAATGGTCAACGTCCTTTCCGGGGGTGCATGAGAAATGGACGCTCGTGTCCAGAGTCTCGGTTGGGTTATTCGGACTTATTTTCATGTTCGCACAGTGAGCTGAAAAGACAGAAACAAAGCATGGGGAGTAAATTTATAGCTAGTTCAAAACATGGCCAATTCTGCAAAACTCTGTCCGTTTCGTTTGTTTTGGGTTTTTTATGTGTTCATTTTGGCCGCAAAACGTTTACTTATAATATTGATCGATTAAGATAACCCTCAACATGTCAAAATCTTTCAAACCTATGTTACGTCAGAATACGACCAAGTTTTTTTCTCATTAAATTATGTCAATCGGACTATAGATAGTTCGAAGATGACGTCACACAGGTCTTTATTATTGTTTTTTTTGCCATCCGCGTTTATGAGTAATGCTCACTTAACTGTATTAACCTGACTATAAGCGTTCATGGGTACACACAGTTTTGTGTGTTGGTCCGTTATACTTCCGGATGGCAATGTTATGAGCTTCTTATCCAAGAGCATACCATCTATAGATAGAACTAAATTGACATCACTCAGCTGTGTTATTTTGATTTTAGCCACCCATATTATATATATATATATATATATATATATATATATATATATATATATATATATTATATATATAATATTAATTATTATATATATATATATATAATAATAATAATAATAATAATAATAATAATAATAATAATAATTATTATTATTATTATTATTATTATTTTTATTATTATTATTATTATTATTATTATTATTATTATCATTATTATCATATTATTATTATTATATTATTATTATTATTATTATTATTATTATTATTATTATTATTATTATTATTATTATTATTATTATTATTATTATTATATTATTTTATTATTATATTATTATTATTATTATTATTATTATTATTATTATTATTATTATTATTTATTATTATTATTATTATTATTATATCCTATCGTATCGTATCGTTTAAGAGCTGATAGGTTCTAAAAACCTTTAAATGCTCTGTATATTTTTCATGCATTGATGTTATTGAGAATTAAATAGCTAATCCGTAAATGTCATAGACAATATCCGTTAGTATAAAATATCTCTATTTAAATTCATGTGATATAAAATGATATTATTATCACTTAAGTGTATTAATCAGACAATAAACGTTTCGGGTTACCCATTGTTTTGTGTGTTGGTACGTTGTATGCGGCTGGCGATTGTTATGAGTTTTATAACTAAACGCACAACATCCATAAACGTTCAAGATTACGCACAGTTTTGTGTTATTGGTTCTTTATATCCGATTGGCAGAATGTTTTGATTAAATTACCTAACCGCATAGCAGAATACATGGACATAATATGATATCAATGCATCAATTTTATCTTTCCCTTTGTTTGTATTAACGATAATATATTTATAGTTACAAAACCAACAGGGTATTTAAAGGTCTTTTGGCCTACGTGCAATCCTTAATGATTATGATTATGAAATTTTTGCTTAAAATAAATATCTTCAGTGAATAGATTACTTTTTATTTCCATAACTTTATAAAACTTGACATTGAAGAAGAAGACGATGAAAAAGAAGAAGAATCGAATATATATGGAATATTGAGTGAGATTTAAAAACTAAACGATTAAAAAAAAAAAAAAGAAAATATCAAATGTTATGATTGATTTTATCAAAATACTATTTTTAGAAAAAAAATATCCTGTTAAATAAACAATAGTTAGGTTTTTTTCCTGTCATCAAGTACGTGCTTGTTTTGAAGATTGGACGACCATTGTGCGGCTATGTGGTTTTGTGGTATGATTCTCGCTTTCGGATCTGAAGGTCCTGCGTTCGAGCCTTGCTTGGCACGTAGTCGAGTCCTTCGAAACAGCTCTTTCGTCACCTTCAGGTGTAAAATTAGTACCTGCCGTTAACAGCGTTGTCTCCCTCCGACAAAAAAAATGTATAATCGCCTGACAGGCGTTATGTCGTGTCCAACATGTTAAGTGTTGCTGTTGGACAGGGAATAATTGTAAAGCGCTTTGAGCACGTTTAGTGGATATAGCACTATATAAAAGCTCAATTAATAATACAATTTTCACCAAATGGCCCGGAATCGATATTCGTAAACCATTCCTTTTAAACGTTATGAGAGAGTCGGCAAACTGAAGGAATCTGTGAGTGAAAAAAATATTTATACACAAGAATAAATAAATGATACTTACAATTCTCCACCAAAAACAAGAAAAATATAACAGTGATAGCTCGTGGTATTTGATTCGTCATTTTTCCTGAACTGTGAAACCAATCAGGTACTGCTCGGTGGTTTACTTTTGAAATTGCCAAGCAACAAGGCCCTTATATACTGATAATTGGGTCAATCTAACCAATAGTATCGTGTTTGGGAAAGATATGACAAAAGGATTTATCTTTCAAATGTAAATAATGATGATTATGATGATGATGATGATGATGATGATGATGATGATGATGATGATAATAATAATAATAATAATAATAATAATAATGATGCTGCTGCTGCTGCTGCTGCTGATGATGATGATGATGATGATGATGATGATGATGATGATGATGATGATGATGATGATAATAATAATTGTAATGATAATACTAATTATAATTCTGATGCAGGTATTAATGATTTGCATGCTGGTAAAATAGTCACCTATTCTGTCCACCAGATAAATCGCATCAACTGAACTAAACTATGTGTAACCTTTAACGTTTTTAGTCTGTTAGAGGGACTGTAGTGAGCAGAGTGACTTAAACGTTATTCATTCTATTGATTTAATTGCAGAGAATGAATCTCTCTCCGCTCCCCCAACAGGAAGCTGATGTTTGAACTCGTAACATCCCCGTCTATTTCGTTAAAAAAAAGTTTCTGGCAATACAACTTGTGCCGGATTGCATTGTCTCACTCTATGTTTTATGTGCCCTGCTTAAGGTTTGTTTTATTTTATTTCATATGTATTAACTACGGGAAATACCAACTTATTGAAGATTATCATAAGGCTCGGTGGCTTGGCTGTTCGGTCAGTAACCGGATGGTTGACATTGGCCGTGAATAATTCTGGTCCCGATTATTTATCCTTGGGTAAATAACAATGTGAAATTGGATGTAAGCTTCAATTTAATATACGAAAACAATTTCACATTGTTATTTATTTCTTCGATCTTCGAGCAGCAAAATTTACATTATCCTTGGGTAAGGCACATTAAACAAATTAGCCCACCGACTCGTGTGTGAGCAAGTAGCCGGCTATAGCTAGTGACGGATATTGTAAGAGTGTTGGTACAAATAGGACGCCAAATAGGCGATTGGCTCTGTATAAAATGGAAATAAGGTTCCATATATGGTCTGCTTGGGAAATAAATAAACTTTGTGAAGCGCAATGATCATGATAAATCCATAGAAATGCCCTATATAAATGTTAATATTTATTTATTTACTTATAACGTGATTTTTATATTGTTTGTTTGTGTCTTGTTTTCTTTGGGGACTGGGTTTTTTGTTTTTTTGTTGTTTTTTTGAGTGGGGGGGGGGGGGGGGTTGTAAAATCAAGTTCGCTTTGGCGAGATTAATTTTGAATAGTTAAGTAATTTGTTTTTTAATAACCTTATCTTGGACTTGTTATTCGAATGCGGATAATTTGTTGATTTCTTCAATATTATATTCTCTCCAAAGAATTCGAAGTCTGAGGCTTAGAAGGTAGCGCTTAATTTCTAATTTTGAACATACCGCCAATCATTTTATTTGTGATAATAATGTTATCATGAAATATTTCCTGTGAATACCTTATCGACTTTGCTGACTCTCAGCAGCAGCATATTATTTGCGTAGGTCCAGGTATGAGTCAGCAACGTGGAAAATACGTTTTTATGGTAAGTCTCTTGTATAAATTGTTCATCCCATCCCCGAGAATTTAAGTTTAAAAATCCAGTTCTGTTGGACTCTGAACAGATTACACTTTTTTATGTTGGCCAGAAACATTAAAGTGACCCTCATCTTGTCAACAAGAACAAAAATTTCAAGTTTGGGGCTTCAATTTGAATTATCTTTAGCCTATTCAGTGCCTATATCATTTATGACCCAATGCCTCAAAAGGGTGCTGTGTGGGGCGATTAAAATGAAAATTAGATTTATAGCCAAAATATATGATTTGAGTTGGATTTATGGCTTTATTTTTAAGGGAAAAATGTAGGATTTTTAAAAAATCAAAGATTAAGACGTTATGTTTTAGATCATTTAAAGTTAAAATTCACATTTTGACACCCGAGTAGCGCCACATGGCACATAATACCAAATTGAGAGGCCTGGTCACATTTTTATTACGGTTTTATAAGGTCAAATGTGACCCACCGCTTTAAAATAGTATTATGTTGGTATTCAATAAATAAAGGTGCACATTAGGGAGCAGGAACTGGTGTAAGATAATGATCAGAAAAGTATGTCTGAAACAAAGATTTGTCTGCCCTGTTTCATACACACTTTTTCAGATCTTTATAATAAATTTAGAACATTGATAATACGTTCAAAAGAATGAGAATTTGGTGTGTTGGTGTGTTTTTTAAAGGATAATGAATATGGTTTCTTAAATGCCAAAACGATTAAATTTTATATTTTAAATCGTTTTACTTCTGATAAGTGTGGCAACGTGTTCGATCACCCACCGCTACCCTGTGTGGCCAAGTGACCAGTCACCTCGCCCTAGTTCAATTTGCGGCTCTGCACTGCGGCTGACGCCTGGGTTATTCCAATATTCTCTACGGTCTATTCCAAGGGAATTTCACTTTTTTTTTTTAATTATACTCTTTTCGATATTTAGTATCCCCACCCCCTTCCCGTTATAATACTAATTTGAGGTGTACAACAATAAATAGCTCATAAACATAACTTTTTGAGGTTTCTTTCGTAATGCGCACTCTCTATTCTGTTACAATCTGGAAAAAAGTACATTTCTAAAATTTGGCCAGAAGACTCGTCCTTCAAAATTTGATCAATTGAAATGACACTTGTCTTGTCAAAAAATAACCTCTCAAGCCGTCCATCAAATAATGATCGATTAAAATAGGCTTCATTTTGGTCAAAAACCCTAATACCTGGGACTTCTTAAATGACCGATCGATATTTTAATTACGAGTTGTCTGGCCCAAATACGAGAGGAGCCATATTACAATAATATATATATAACATATATTATCATAATATAGGGTATCATTTATAATAATGATAGCTCAGTTGGTAGAACACTCGCTTCATCGCAAAGGGACCGAGATCGATACCGGGTGCAGTCGAGTTTTTTTATGACTGACCCCCATGTCCTCCCAACAGTGATTGGGCAGCTGGGTCTGCTAGATCTGGCGGACAGTACTTTGCAATCGATTAGAGTCCTATCCAAAGGGTAACAAGCAATTGCTATTGTCCGTTTCATTTTATAGAAACCGGGATAAACTCCGGCTCTATGGGCCTAAAGGTTCTGAGCGACCTCTTTATATATATATATATATATATATATATATATATATATATATATATATATATATATATCATAATATGCTTTGGATATTAATTACATAAGTTATGTGAGGGACAAACTTGAGAGCTGAGAAAACAAAATTTGAATGCAGTTAAAGACGCTGAAAGGGATCATGGCAGATTTGGATTGGGAAGGGGTTATTCAAAATTATGGTGATTCACGCCAGCAAAGATTTTTATGTGTTTCTAAAAATAAATAAATAAATAAATAAATAAATAATAATAATGATAATAATAATAATAATAATAATAATAATAATAATAATAATAATAATAATAATAATAATAATATATTAATTATTATTATTATTATTATTATTATTATTATTATTATTATTATTATTATTATTACTATTATTATTATTATTATCATCATTATTATTATTATTATTATTATTATTATTAATAATAATAATAAAAATAATAATAATAATAATAATAATAATAATAATAATAATAATAATAATAATAATAATAATAATAACAATAATAATATTAATAATAATTATTATTATTATTATTATTATTATTATTATTATTATTATTATTATTATTATTATATTATCATTATTATTATTTATTTTTTTATTTATTTATTTATTTTTAGAAACACATAAAAATCTTTGCTGGCGTGAATCACCATAATTTTGAATAACCCCTTCCCAATCCAAATCTGCCATGATCCCTTTCAGCGTCTTTAACTGCATTCAAATTTTGTTTTCTCAGCTCTCAAGTTTGTCCCTCACAGCCAACCCAAGCTTTCAAAGCGTCTTCAGTCATTTCTACTTTCGCACGTGCCTCAGCTGGTATCACAGATGTGAGGCAAGTGCACGTGAGTGCTGGAGAGGTCCAAGGGTTTGAGTCCCCCTAGGGCTGTGTACTGAAACGGTATCGCATTGATCAACGCTGGCAATATTCATTGAGTCAATAGATTTATTGTTTTATGTAAACACGCGAGACAAAATATTTAGATAAATGGCCCAAATGTACCTTGGTTTTTATAACAAGTCTGGAAACCAATGAGACATCAAAGATTTCAGATAAGCGTTCTTTATAACATATTATTGTCTTTAAGCAACAAATCTGTTTCTAAATGTGTTTGTCTCTAAGTCGTGATACGTATATCTGATATCTAATTTTGGAACTAAGTTCGTGTCAGGTGATTCACAGGCTGAACGTATATAAACGTCTCATGAGATTGGCGCTTTCCTTTCCTAACATATTTTACAATCTCATCAAAAGACAGTTTATTAAAAACTATTATTGATATTCATTATTCTTCATTTGTAAAATAGGTTCGAAAATAGGTACAATCATTGCAGTTCACCGCTTATGGCGCAAATTTTGAAGCGTTTTATTTCCGGTACCTCTCCAGTTTTATAATTCTAATCAAAACACAAAGTACAGTGCAGCTCGCGTATAACGGCCAGGTTGCAACGGGACTCGGCTACAAAGGGTATTTTTGCTGCTCCCACAATTCCTCCTTGTATCCAAGTTCTATTGTACGTGTTTAGACGATAAACTACTGACTTGCTCTGCCGCCAAGATTATGTACTATAAAGAAAACTACATTTAACCCTAAACGGTTCGTCTCTTAGAGCGCAATCTTCGTAAACTCATCGCCTGACACTGACCAAAATAATATGTCAAAACACAAAGCCAGACCAGCAAAAGAAAGCAAATCGATGTGTATTCAATGGTTCAATTAATTTATGGGATCAGTTATTTCCTTGAGTACTACTACAACTCGCTCGGCATTGTACAAACCTTAAAAAATGGCGTCAAAATACAAGTCTTAGTAGGACAAGTGTCAGACGATAAGTTAACGTTAAGGAAGGCCACGTTAGAGGGACTAAGGTGAAAATTAATCGTCTAACAACATAAAGAATTAACTAAACTAAAGTCATTTGTATTCATCACTAATCTTTAATGTTTATAGATAGAACTCAGCTTTTTGTTATTGTTTTTTAAACGGTCAAGTACCTATTTTATATCTGAGTAGGATGAAATAATATGAGTAAAAAGCCTTCTCAAGGACTTAACTATGCGCCGCAATCACGGGGATTAAAACTTTGGATGTCTACCAAAAGAGCGGAGAGGCATACCATAAGAGCGGAAAAACACGTACCAAAAGAGCGGAGGGAGTGGGCACAGGTGCGGCGCCCGATATCAAAGAAATGTACAAGATTACTGTAAACCTTATTTTTATTTATTGTTATTTGTTTGCCTAGTGTGTGGAAAAATCCCCCTCTGCATTTTATGGGCTTGGGACCAACACACAACGATATCTTTTACCGCTGTGAGGCTGCATTAGGATTTTTATTTGAGCTGAGTGTAGGTTAAAAATTGGTAAAATCTTGCAAGGGAAACTATTTACAAGGGTCTGTTGATAAAACTCATTGCCTTCACAAACTCAAATCTGGATCTTTGGCCTGTTTTTTTCTCACTAACGAGCTGTGCAACTTTCTGGTCTTTGGGCTGTTTTTTCGATTCTGCTTTTGATCTCATCTTGATATATGTCGTGGCCTGGAATTTGATTAGGGCGTCAGTGAGCAAGAACACGTTCGGGTGGGGGGCATAGAACTCCTTGTTCAGCATCGAGTGGAAAGACTCTGCTGCGTTGTTCGTTCTTTTCTGGCCTTTGGGAACAGAGGCCCACAGTGGAGGTGGAAAAGGACTTGAAGGTAGTATGTATGTTTGTAGCAGATAATCGGAGTAGTGGATCAACTTGGTGTCGTCTGGTTGGCAACTCATGAGGTCCATGGCGAAACTGTCCTCAACCTCCGACGGATCCAAAGACGAAAGTCCAAAAGTGTAGGTCAGCCACTTGCCAACCTCATTTTTTGTTTGAAACTCATTTCCGAGTCCCAGCTGCTGGATTTTCCTGTGAAGAGCCTGTCCCAGATGGAAGTTGCACGCTTTTACAATGACGTCTCGTGTTTTCGGCAGTTTTGGCAATTGTTTTCGTCTCTGCCTGTAGATAGATCTTCTTACGTTGATGATGTCTTTATGAACCAGGTTCGCCTCTTCCATTTGGAGAAGTTCTGATTTCATGATTTTTGCTGGTCTTTCTGACACATCAGCTTCGGCCCGACGTTTTACAGCAGCTCGAAGTATCGTCTTTTCTGTAGTTCTGTAGTCTCTGTCATGATTGTGATTTGTTACAGCTGTCAGCGTTGTGGTTACTTGTCCGTCTGTCTTTACTCTTGATTTGCAGCCTTTAACTGTGCATCGCCAGTACTTGTCCCCATGACTTGTAGCATAGTCCAACCGATAAGTGTAGTTATTTAGGACAACGCAGTCAGCTCCTTTTTGGGTCTTTGATATTTTTAACGTGTCCATACAGATGAGTTGAAGAAAGAATGGAAGCCCGAAATTATCTTATAATATAGAGTTTGGAAATCAAACTACACACACACACACTAATAACTCGCGGTGTCCTAACAAGATAGCTATGTTAGCTAATAAGCACGAAAGATCCGAAATTATCAATAAAACACCACTAAATCAACTACACGTTTCTTCTCGTACATGTTTTTTCAAGCACACGGACGAGAAACACACTAAACTCACACACTTATAAACTCACATGCTTCTAAATCACTACATATTTTTCAAGCACACTCCCCGACAATTAAGAAAGATCGTAAGTACTAAGCAATGATCCTGAAACAGCTACGAACTTTTCAAACCCCACTGGTTTTTTTAAAGAGTTTACAGTAACCCTCCGCTCTTTTGGTATGCTGGCAAAATTACTATCTCCGCTCTTTTGGTATTTTCCGAAAACTTTTGACCTCGGACGTGATCATCCCGATTCTTTTCAGTTAGTCGCATGTCTATCCATTCCATAAGAAAAGTTAGTGGAGCAGGCATTTACATCAGTGACAAGAAGAAATAAAATGTTATGGAAGTGTCAAAGGACGATAGAAAAATAAATATCTTATGGCAGTGATGTGAATAGAACTATCTACGTGTAAACCTTAAATTTTATAGTCCTATTAATGCAATTAAGTGAGGACTACTCATAATCGTGGCTGGCTGAAAACCATAACAAAGAGATAAGTGACGTCAATTTCGTTCCATTTTAGTGATTAGTGTTCACTAAATAGGCAAGAAAAGTGAGATGTCATAAAACAGGTTCCTATTTTATTGGAAGCGTAAAACCACACTTCCAAAGGGCTGGATACATAAGTCGTCTTCTGGTGTCCGAGTAATCTTATTTTCTAGTCTAAATATTAATAGAGATGATCCATCCTCTCTCTTCTATTTCCCATTATATCCGACTGACGGATGTTATAGTATTTTACCTAAACGCAAAGCATCGGTTAGTTAGGTCCGGGTGTTCGATTCTTATCATCGCAAAAAGTTTGTATTCTCCATTATTGTCGTTTGACTTTTTTCTGCCTACTTCATGTGTTTATTCTCTATTCCATCCACTCAATTAGACTAGGCCTACGAGATAGGGCTGCAATCAACGTCTTGATAATGTTTCCGGATTTCCTAGAAAGCTGTCTCGGCTATCATGTCATCATTTATCGTGTAAAGATAGTATAAGCGAAAAAAAAAATCCCCCAAAATCCCGGATCCTGTTCGGATTGTCGAAAACAATTCCGAGCAATCAAGCCATTACTGTAATAATATTATGACGTAGAATAATGTATTCTTTAAAAAATAAAAATTATAATAACAGATTTTTAAAAAGGAAGAAGAAAAAAAGAAATACTAAACACGGAACGTTTCTGGCTCAAAACCCTTCTTCAACAACAGAATAAAACAATTAGAACACTACTAAAAAAATTTCAGATCGACGTTTACGTCGAGGGGAACGGAAATGACATTCTTCTGGGCTACACGTGCATAACGATATCTTTATCAGATGCAAAAAAAATTATAACAAGACCGTCGAGGCTTCCAAACAACAATTTCACGCAGCAAAATTTGCAAATGTACGCACGTGTTAGGATCTTTATTCAATAACAAAGGAATTAATGGGCTGCCAAGGATCCACCAGCATCTCAGAATCGGAACCAGGTGTCAGTTGTGAACATCTCTCCAATTTCTTCACCAATAAAACCTTTAAAATCCGAGCATCTTTTGACCAAACATCTCAACCTACGGATGATCCCTTCTCTGGAAACATACTCGTTTTTCTGGAACCAACCACGCCGGAAGAAGTACGAATAATCATTCTGGCCAGTCCTTCAAAGCAATACTATTGAGATCCTCTGCCCACCTATCTTCTTAAATCCATCAATACTGATGTCCTCGACTTACCTATTACAAAAATTGCAAACCGTCTCTCTCCGTCTGAGTGTATTTCCTAGTCTGTACAAAAAGCCATAGTTAGACAGCTTTAAAAAAAAAAAACATGACTTGATAAAAATAATTGAGAAATTACAGACCCGTTTCTAATCTATCTTTTATCTTTAAATTTTTGGAAACAATTGCCTTGTTTCGATTTTGCGTCATATCGATTTTAATGACTTAAATGTAGCTACACAATCAGCTTACAAAGTCCATCACAGTGCTGAAACTGCCCTTTGAAAGTAAATAATCGGTCCTTTGGACCATGTTGATGATAAGAAAGTTTGTCTACATATATGTTAGACTTCTCGGCGACATTAGATACCATGGACCATATAATTTTATTTAACAGACTAGAACCACCTTCGTTATCCGAGGCAGTACCCTGGCCTGGTTTAAATCGTGTCTAAGTAACATAAAAATAGCTGTCAAAATAAATTATTGCTTTTTCAGAGAAATCCCTTTTTATATGGAGTACCCCAAGGCTCTGTACTTGGTCCTGTTTTATTTACTATGTACACTCAATCCTTGTCGCAAACTTTTACAGAGCATAACATGCAGTTTCACTTTTACGCCAACGATACGCAAATGTACAATTCAAATATCTTATCAAATCTCCCTAAAACTGTGACAAACACAGAAAAATTTATATCGGAGATATATAGACTGAATGATTTTAAACAAGTTGAAATTAAACGACAATAAAACTGGGGTCATGCTTTGTGGAAATTTCAAAGAGAAATGGCGTAAAATCGCAGAGCCCACTGTTGTTCTGAATATAAATGACACAATGTAAAATAATTAGGGGTACTTTTCTCTAACCAGGTTTCTAGTCTTTGTAAATATTTAAACTATCAGCTTAAAATAATTGCATCTATCCGTAATTACCTAACTCTTGATGCAACTAAAACACTCTCAACAACACTGATTCTTTCTCGACTAGAATATTGCAATTCTCTACTTTTTTGGCATAACCTGTGATAAAATTTCAAAACTCTAGATAATTCAAAACAGTGCTGCAAAAGTGTAACAAAACAAAAATGACTTGCGCACTCTCTTCCTTTAGGACTGTATGAACTTCCTTGGTTCCCAGTTGAAGAACGATTTAAATATAAAATTGCCACTATGTGTTTTAAATGTATATCCCAGGAGCTCTGTCTTACCTCAGAAATTACTGAAATATCTACAAACCGTCCAGGTCCCGTTCACAAATGGATACCACAAAACTATATACCACGATGGAAAACGTATGGAGAGAGATCATTTTATAATTCAGGCCCTAAAGTTTGGTTTTCTCTCCCCAAAACTGCAAGAGATGCACCAAACATCACAATTTTTACATCTAGATTGAAACATATTTATTTTATGACAAATATCTTGCATGAAGCCTTTAATTGTATTGTACAACTTGGTTTGATTTATATGTGTCAATTGACAGTATGTGTATTATTAGATTAATGTTACAAATGTATGATGTAATGTAATAAAAAGCCACTGTAAAGCGCATATGGCACGAAATCATCATGGCTATGCACTGTAGAAATGCTATTTATTGTTATTATTGCTGATGTCCGTTTCACGCTACAGAAACCGGGATAAACTCCGGCACCGTGGGCCTATTGACTCTGAAGGACTACTTTAGTAAAAGGGGGAAAAAAGAATACAGAGAATAACAACAAAAAAAAACCCACAACAAACGTGTAATTTAAAGTACACACATGCTCACTACATGTTTCTATTTACAGACGTGTGGAGTGACGGCGTGCTTGGATGCCCTTTCTATTCCTTGTACATGCTGTGCCCACTTTAAGCCTATTATTCTTCACGCCTTCTCAATTGTTCTTTGATTTATCTTCACTGGTGACATTTTAATATCCGCCCACATGCCAGATTGCACTTAATTTCGTTTCGATTTTTTTTTTTCATTTCTATTATTTCCCTTGTCTTTATCCTCTTTCAGTAAAACCTTTGTTATTTTAATTTACAATAGTCAAAATGTATATTGGCTTTTCTTTGAATCTATTTTTGTGACATACAAAATAGTAGTCGCGCACATTCCATTTTCACCAAAATATAAGACAACATGGGTGATTCCGGTTGACATCAGGCATTAACGCATTGCATCAATATGTACCTTTAGTGGAGACCTGTGATCGTCGTCTCCGCCTTTAGTATATGATGTCACTCAGGTCAATGCAAGTCTAATATTTCTGTCTTAAGATTCTATTTTCAACAACTTAATCATTCCGACATAATACCGTTATGAGGTGAGGGGTCACACTCAATGAAATAGATAAACTCTACCAAAGGCGTGTAAATCTTTCCCATTTAAAATGATCAATGGGACAACTCAGAGCGCAGGCAATGGTGTAAGATAAAGATTTGAAAAAGTGTGTATGAAACAGTGCCAGACAATCCAGAAAGGAAATATAAGATAGATAAAACACCCCAAAGAAATCAGCCTGCCCCGGCTTTGGATCGAACCTGAGACCTCTTATCAGACAAATCAGAAAGAAAAATACAAGAAAAAAAAACATTCCGTCAAATCAGCCTGCTTGACTGGAGATCGAACCTCGGACCTCCTAGCTGATGCAGGCTGATTTTTGGGATGGATTTTTTCTTGTACTTTTCTACCTGCTTTTTATGGCACAGTTTAATACACACTTTTTCATTCCATTTCATAGCAACCGAATAGAATCAATTTACCGTGTTAAGACCGTGGATTAAAATTAAACATGATCTCGTGTTCTCTTTGTGTGATCTTATTGAGTCTTCACGCCACCACACAGATCGCGTATTCACATTTCACTTCTCCCCTCTCAACAGCAGCCATTTATTCCATCTTTCCCCTATCTAACGACTCGTTTTTTTGCTCATGGATCTCACCTTGTCGGTGTTTACTCTCACGTGCCCGATGAAAGGAGGCGTATTTCGAGTTTTCTCCGAAGCTCTGCTATTGTTGTTTTTGTTGCCACCTTTATAAAGACAAGTGATATCAGGCAGTCTTTTGTCGTCTTGTTCTTCTGTCCAACTAGATAGACGGCAATTTAGTTGAAGATACAAAGGACAGTAAGCAATTGCTATTGTCTGTTTCACGCTATAGAAACCGGGATAAACTCTTGGTTTATGTGCTTAATGGCTCTGAGGAACTACAACGTAGTAGAAGAACAAAAATCAATGTCTTCTAATGCTTTATGGTACATAAATGTTCATTCATTCATTGTGTTATGTCAATTCATTTGTATTCATCCATTTGTCATTCACTCATTCATTCAGTTATTCATTCACTCGCACATTCATTGTTTCACTCTTTATTCCATTCATTCATTCGATCCTATAATCTAATCTGTTTATCTTTTTATTTACTTCTTCTCTGAGTATTGTCTTTTCCAATGTGTTATGTTACATCCTTTTATTTCGCCGTTGTTTTTATGTCGAATAGACTACACTTTAAAAACCGAACAAACTAGCAAAGTAGAGTGGTCTTTTTAAAATTTCAAAACCACCTGATAGATATAGAGACTAGATAACATTGATTCCGACACTATTATGATGTCATGTTTTGTCACCGTTTCGTGAGTTTATCATAAGATGTTATCAAAACACGCCCAAGTTTTATCACTTTACAATAATACCTTCAGTGTTTCATTAGATTTTATTCATTACTTTCCTCTCACATACTATGATACTACAAATCCATTGTTAGATTTTAAAAAAATACATACATAGATACCAATAGGAATAAAGACATTAACCAGCTAATTGCCGAACCATGGAAAGACACATAATTTTTAAAAAAACTGGAAGGAAAACTCGTCCTTTAAATATTGATCGATTTAAAGGACCTTAATCTTGGCTAAAACTCTCAAACATTGGACCTCGTGAGGCCTCGGATTTGAGGGTTTTGACCAAGATGAGGGTCATTTAAATTGATCGACATTTGAAGGACGAATTTTCTGGCCAAATTTTTAAATTCATGTCTTTCCAGTTAAGTCGTTAATCTGTCATTTATCAGACTACTTCATTTCACTGATCCTTCCAATCATATAACTATTTATTCTTCAAGCTTAAACATATTCATAATCCATTGTCGACAAGATAATCTATTTCCTTTTACGTATTCCTTCGTCCTGAATATTAAGCCAGTCATTTCCCTTTACGCTTTGCCAGGAGAAAGAAGAACACAATTGAGAATCGCAATAAATGTCTGAATATTTTCTATAGCGGTGAATGCGGCAAAGAATAAAAGGAGATTGTTTTGCATCTCTTCTTTACGGCCTTTTCTTGGCGAACCGCAGGAATAAATTTCAATCTCTGACAGATATAAACTCAGATTGAATCAAGAATAATTATTTAACTACGGGATTCTTGCCAAAATACCACATTATTCTGACTTTTTTGTTCTTTCCCAAAATTCTCCCGATACGCCGCGGTGGTCTAAAGGTTATTCGATCGCATATATAAACAGCCCAACATTTTATGTGTTAAATGTAAAAACCAATCTCCACGATTGTCTCTTCTAGACTTTCATCGTTTGATTGATTTGTGGTGAAATGTAAAGTACCTTGAAATTTGCATCATTTGCAATTCTCGGCAGACATTTTGGTTTCCCTGGAGACACGTTATCACGTGGTATGTGGTGAAACCCATTATAACGACGATGGTCGGATTATCTCAATACAACAAAAGAAAAAAAGTACTTGTATCTTTAATTCAAAACCTCTAGGAATCTTATTTAGCACCGACCGCTGGTATTTCCTCGCTTTTCCACAATATCGAAATCCCAAAGGATGTCAAGAGCATCGCAGAGCAAACGAGGAAGGGTCAGCTATTTCTCTCATTTCCAAGTCCAATAACCGTTGGTCTGGGCACGGAAAAATGTTTGTCATAATAAAGACAAGTTTCTCCGATTGTTCCAGAAAGCCGTTTGCCAGCAGTGTCGGCGGTGCAGGGCTTGTAACCAGCCCGTTTCCCTGGCAAGACATGTTAATTAATCTATTCACACGGGGGGCTAGGAGGCGTTAGAGCCTGATTCATGAAAATTAATGAATAACTCCTTTGGGACAAGGGAAAATGGCGGATGTTGTATAGAAGGAACGGGCGATTGGTTGATTGTGGAGAGGGGATGGCCAATTAAATACGGTAGTCAATTTGTAGACAGAAACCTCGATTAAGGGATGTTGGAATAGAAAAGGATAAAATGGGGGAAACAATCTTTTTTTGGTGACGATTGATGCTTGTGACTGGGGAAATGATGTGATTTCTTAGAATCTAGTCCATTGGTTGGAGATATTTGATTAGAGTCTAATGAATTTTATCAAAAAGGAATAGAAAATGGAGAAGCTGGGGATAATGAAGATCTCAAGGAGGAATTGGTGCAAAGTTATAGAGAATTAAAATAAAGGGGCATTGTTTTAGATGAAAGGAATGGAGAGAATATTATTAGACGAAAGACCGAATGTACAATAAAAATGAATTAAATAAACGACGAGTCAAATAGTCTTGGAACTAATTATGCTTGCTTTGTTTGTCATATTTTTCCTCATTCGTTTACTTCTTTCACTTAAAAATCTCTAGTCACCGTTCTTCTACGGTGTCGACAATTAATTGACTTAAATATAAATTTCACCAAAATTCTGGTGTTTAAGTATTATTTGAAGTTGAAAATGGAGCCAAGTACCCTTTCTACGACCTAAGACAAGTCAAAACGCATACTATTCACCATTTGGTTCGATACCGCCACCTCTCTAGCAGTCCGTTTTAATTTCTCTTTAAGAGGCAAAATGCCTCCAGCTTGGAGCCTACGGGGTTTCTTGACAGGAGGCGGAACGCCGGGCAATGTTTAACAACCCAAAAGTCAAGTCCCTACGTCCGTGTGCCACTTGTGTCTTGATGTATTCATACGCGCTAAATATTAGCCTATAACCCTCCACCGAGCATGCGCCAAAGTTTTATTGTCGCAGTGTAATAATCGTCTCAACGTCGTTGTTGCGAAAGGCTATTGACAACAGTAATGAAACTATGAAAGCTTAACCAATGATTGGATCATTATTTTGTTTTTCAAACTTCTTTAACAGCATCGTTGGGGAGAGGCAAGATTTTATTTGGAAAACAAAAGTGCAATCTGGCTATGATAAATTGTTATTGTCGTTATCGAGATTACAGCAGCGTTACACGTGCCACTTTCCAATAACAATCAGAGTTATCCGTGGCTTAGTTTTATTGCACTGGTTATACAGCGCCGTTTCTCAATGCCAAGTATTGTATAACAGTTATTACGCATGAACAAAAATGAATATGGCAGCTTAAAAAAAAAAGAACAAAACAAAGAAAGTTTCTGGCTCAAAACCCTTCTTCAGCCAATAACACAAACAATTCCTTGCTTAAAATTCAGACAGACGACAGAAAAATATTTGGCGCTGTTTGTCCGTAAGTAAAAGGATCTTGAAACCGTGTTTTGTATTTTGTTCATTGTTGAAGCCGTTATATTCATTTTTTTCTTTATTACTTTTTACAGCTCACAGCATCTATAGCAGCTTAGCATCACTTTGACTTATAATAGCAATATGTTGGTTTTCCATCTAACATTAAACCATTATCCTTTCTTATCACCTTTAATATTTTCTTAAAGTACTGAATAATGAAAACGGTGACGAACGAAAACAAAAGGAAATGAAAACAAACAATAGAAAACAATTTTCATCCTTATTATATTATTAGCTTTAAATGTTCGAGAGGGGTGCTTTCAAAGTTTTGAACATGCAAATTTTCAAAAGATGAAGTGAAGCAGATTCATTCCGAGGCAAAGACAGTAAAAGTCTGACCAATTTCAATATTCTATAGCATAATCCCTATGATATTTTTTGACTGGAGCATTTAAATGGCCCATTATCCACTAAAATGCTCAAAGCGCTTTACGAGGGGTCTCAAGCCAACAACACTCAATATGCATAATGAGTCTTGACGCGAATCTTTTAAAAAATTTATTTAAAGAGGCAACCCTGTTATCCGCCAGGTACTTATTTTGCGCCTGAGGTCGATGAGAGAATGTGAGTAAAGAGCGTTTTCCAAGGTCTCGACGTTGTGCCGCCCAGAGCAGAACCTGTTTCTTTTATCAATGTTAGGAAGTCGGCTTTTTAATTCATCGATTTTAGAGCAAAGGATTTTGTGACATGCAAAATGTCGTATCAACAGTGCCAAGTATTTTACTCACCATTCGCATTGTAATTATTTCAAAATACGAGAATAATTGTACCATCTTCTGAATCGTACTTTTTTGTGTGGCTTTGCAGTCATTCTATTTTCAGGTCATGTAAAGGATAAGAATTTGATGTAATATTTAAAGATGTTGTATTCAAAAGAAAACAAAAATCCCGAATATAAAATATGGAAAAATTGGTACGCGCCGACATACGGCAAAAAGTGAGATCGACAAATTAGATAAATCAATATATGAAAATTTCGTCCCAAAACTTCGATATAGCAAATATGCGGTGTGTTTATTACAACAATCATCAAGGAATTAAAATTGTTCAACGTAAATTTTCTTTTCCATTATTTCTTTTATTTATTCTTCTTTCCGTTTTCTATTCATCTCTTACTTTTTCTTTTATTTTTCTTATCTTCTTCCTAAGCACGGCAACGTTATGTGCTGTGCTTTCTAAATATATGGGATTCGAACCGGACCTATACAAACTAGGCCCGTAAATTTCAATAAATGGGTTTCAGACTTGTACCATTTAATAATAGTCTAACGTCTCGAGGCTTCTAAATCTTTCTGGGATTTTATTTTCTCGCACTCGATAATGTTTAGCGCTCTACTTCGTCAGCAAATGTAAGGGACAGAAAGGTTAATTTTACAGGTAACAGTTTGTTATTTTGACACGAATTGACTTGGTTTATTAAACATAAAAGATGATATTCTAATGAAATTGACCCATTCATTTAAAATCCAATAACGGAATTGTATAACTAGTGCAATAGTGTCAAATCAATAATATTTTTTATCCGTTACGGCGTCTGAAATGTCACTTGTTAAAAAAAAACTTGAGCTTTTATAGAGCGCAATATCCACTAAACATGCTCAAAGCGCTTTATATAGGGACGCTGACCAAACGTAACATGTAGAACGAGATATGACGCCTGTTTGGCGCTATTACATTTTTCTTCCGACAGAGACGACGCTGTTAACGGTATGATAATTATTGTACACCTGAGTACGGTGAGAGAATGTTAGGAAAGGACCTTTTCCAAGACTATGCGCCGAGCGAGACTCGAACTCAGGACCTTCCGATCCGAAAGCGAGTGTCATACCCAAGATTTATAGCCACACATTGTTTAAATTTCATCTTTCTCAAAGGAAGCCTCATCAGCCTGCATTTCATTATAATGGCTAACAATACAATCGCTATGATTACTTGATAATTTCAATAACATTATTTCAAAATATGACGTCATTAATAAATGTGTTAATTTTTCCGATCATCCCATGTCTATTTTTATCACGATTCGAATTTTTATCAGTAACTTAAATTTCGTAAGACATTACGAGATGACGTTCACTAGAGTTACTTTTAGAATCTTGTCTTGCTTTTACAAAATGCGACGTGCACTTATATGCAGGTCTGATAACCCAATTCCTTATGGGCTCATTGTTGTATTGGAAATATCAAAAATGACGCAAAATGTGTCCATTTCAACAATGTTATACTAGACCCATAATCAGGTTCGAATGTTAGACCTGTATAATAAATGTACACGTCGCCATGTTGGTTCAAAAATGTTCAATAGACTGCTTGAGAGGGATAACTCATAATATTCCATTTGGAATTGACTTGGCAAGTTTTGTAAGCCAGTTCCTCAGATAATCCATCGAGGAAACATTCGTTGACGGCAGAGATAACCTGAATTATTCAGGAGATTGAGATAATTATTATGATGGGGCCACACGGCTCAGAGTACGGTACCGAGTTCGATCACTCGCTGCTGCCTGGAGCAAGTAGCCTCGCCCTAGCTCAATTTGAGGAGCTGCACTTCGGCTGACACCTGGGTTATTCCAGTCCTCCCTTGGAATAGACCCTAGAGACAGAGACAAAATTCCCCTATGGAATGAATAACGGGAATTTTATTTTTTATTTGATTGATAAAGTTGCCAAAGGAAAATGAAAAGAAAATGTCCAAAATGAGGGACGAACCTAGTCTATGTCTCCCAGCTAACAATATTTAGTGCCTTGTCGCCCTGTTACAATATACAAAAGTATATTTTTATTGACTTTAATTCCTTATATAGAATAAGATTACAAACTTGCGCCCAGATCAATAAATCATTTTCAATATTGCTCACTTTGTGAGAAACAATTTAAAATCTCTTTAAACTGTCAAATCTAAGGCAACCGAGCTGACATTTAAATTGCTCCTCAAAATAGTAAAAATCACAGCAAGTCTTGATGAGGAACTTATCTTTTTTAAATGGATTGTTCGCATCACTTGGCTCTTTGTTATTGCTCTTAGACCGCCAGTTGGGTAATTAGTTCTCATTTAAGTCCCCCTCAAAGCCTATTAACGTTGAAGGGTGCACATAGTTTTGTGTGATGGTGAGTATTTTGCCTAAGTGCATATCATCAATAGATTTTCTTTTTAAAAGCTATTTCTTTTTCCCGGTGACATTGTGGATTTTACTCCTGACCTTTTGCTTAATAAGAAAAAAGGAAAGTTGGAAGGGGGGGGGGGGGGAGGTTAAGGAATACAAAGGACAAGAAGACCATAGAGTAGTAATTATTGTATTAACTATTTACGTATTAGTATAAATAACAGTAATAGTGGCAATAGTAGAAGTGGTAATCTTAAGCATAATAATAATAATAATGATAATAATAATAATGATAATAATAATAATAATAATAATAATAATAATAATAATAATAATAATAATATAATAATAATAATAATAATAATAATAATAATAATAAAAAACAATTCATCATCATCATCATCATCATCATCATCATCATCATCATCATCATCATCATCAGCAGCAGCAGCAGCAGCAGCAGTAGCATCATCATTATTATTATTATTATTATTATTATTATTATTATTATTATTATTATTATTATTATTATTATTATTATTATTATTATTATGCTTAAGATTACCACTTTTACTATAGCATTATTATTATTATTATTATTATTATTATTATTATTATTATTATTATTATTATTATTATTATTATTATTATTATTATTATTATTATTATTAATTATCATCATTGATTGATGTTGTTATTCTTGTTGTTTATACGGGACCAGAGATCTTAACATAAATAAGCACATAACCAGGTTATGTTTTTGCACCAAAAACCAATATCTTTGGTCAGTTGCACTGTAAAATGAAAACTCATAACTCACCAACTGCTCCTGCAGGGCCAGGCTGTTGTGCTTCAACAAAACGCCTTTTTACACTTTGTTCAGATGATTTTTACACCATATCGAGCGATGAAAATTAATGCCAAGTATCAAAAAAGTCTTAAACTCGGTAAACTTTGAGCTTTAAAAAAAAAAAATAATAATAATAATAAGAAGAAGAAGAAGAAGAAGAAGAAAAAAAAAACAAAACAAAAAAAAAATATATATATATAGCGCAATATCCACTAATGTGCTCAAAGCCCTTTATTTGGGGTCCCGAGCCAGCAGCAACACTTAATGAGACATGCCACCAGTTGAGTTGAGATTCAGATTTTCAAGGCGATATTACGCTTTTTTCCGACAGAGACAAATCTGTTAACAGCTAGGTACTTATTTTACACCTAAGTACGTTGAGAGAATGTGAGTAAAGAGCCTTTTTTTCAAGGACTTAACTATGCGCCGCTCAGAGCGGGACTCGAATCCAGGACCTTCCGAGTGATATACTAAAATACAAAATGTTTTTTAAATGTTTTGTCAGAGGAGGGCGGAAGTCATTACTTACTTTCCATATTCAAGGATTCGGACATACGTTTCTGTCACGGGAGTGTGCCGTATCCCAAACAATTTATGAATTCTTCTCATGCCTTAAGCCCAGTAATTGTTTCGTGTTGTTCCTGTTAGGGCACTAAATGGTTTTGTTGCTAATTAGGAATTGGAAATGGAAGTGAAAAGACGAAGCAGCCGAGCTGTCTGTCATGGTGGGATGAGTCAAAACAGACCGAGACGTACATCTCTGTCAGTTTCAAAATAGAACTAAAGTACGGTACTCTTCCACCATCTCTCCCAGCCTCTCAACTTCACTCAAAATATTATATGATCACTCGAATTATTTATTTTACAACGATGTTATATCCATCATTACAGTATTATCTATTTTGAATTTGTTTTTTTGTGTAATCAAAGTTCTTAATTGCATTTAACGTTGTTAAATTGTACGCTAAATTTAGTTCAACTCAGTTTTCTTTCACTTGCCAAAATCAATATCTATGATTAATTTGTATATATCTATATCTACCCTCCATCATCCTTCTACAGGAGACCGTTGATTGCGTTACTGTTTACCCAGCGACTTAACTATACATTGATGCTATGCATTTAGTTTTTTAAAAACTCACAACATTCGCCAGTCGGTTATAATTTACCTACACAAAAACTATGTGTGAACTTAAAGGTTTATTGTCTGATCAATACAATATAGTGAGAACTACTATAAAAATGACTGACTAAAAAAAGGAAACAAAGAGCTGAGTGACGACACTTCCGTTCCTTCTCATTGACTACTTTGGTTACTATAATTACCATTAAAAACGATGTTTGAAAATTAATTCTCGATTCCTTTAACAAAGCAAAATAATAGGAGAGAAAACAACAACCACCTCATCTTAAAACACACACAAAAAGATGGCACACGCTTATAAAACAAAGAGGCGAATTAAGAGAATGACAGTATGACAAGAATCACTTCTCACACTCAAGGAAAGATAATTGTTTTACTTGAAGACGAATGCTGAAACCATAATTGTTTTATTAGTAGAAGCACCGGAGTCGACATAAACCATAGCGGAACATGTTTGTTAGTTGTTTGCTAGGTTAAACATGACAGCAGCTACCCTCGTAGAATATACCCGTCGACAGTAAAAACATTTATAGAAGTGATAACTCGACACAACTGTTTCTGACAATACCAACAAAATAAACATAAAAAAGGAAGTAAGATAGTGAGAAAAAAATACGGCTAAATCACTTTTCCCCCGAATTTGTCTTCTAACGAGTTTCTATGCGTTTCTCAAAATGTAATTTTCCTAATAATATATCGGGTTTTTAAATTATATTTTTTTAAGTCTTCGTAAAAAGTCTAAACAGGGAGACGTGCCTTCTTAAAAATTTCAAAAATTCGTAGTTCGCAGAGATTAAAAAGTAGATGTCAGTCACCAAAGAATAATTTATAGATCAACAGGTTTGCTTCCAGTAGGGTTCCAAAGCTTTTAACATTATTATTGTTTTCTGGTATGACTCTGATTTCCACAAAGAAAAAGATAACAGAATACAAATTCTTAAAGATATCTGAATTAGAAGTAGTCATAACTGTTCGAATCTAGCCGTTAAAAATGCTTAAATTAAAATGCCTTTTCAATACATTTAATTAGCTTACTTATGTAATAGATGGTATCTCAGATGTAATCCGAAATACTTATTTTAAACTCCTAGGTCACAAGAATATCTACATTATGCTTATTAGGAGTAGTAGTCGTTGTTGTAGTAGTGGTAGTAATGGTAGTAGTAGTAGTAGTAGTAGTAGTAGTAGTAGTAGTAGTAGTAGTAGTAGTAGTAGTAGTACAAGCAGTAGTAGTAGTAGTAGTTGTTGTAGTAGTATTATTAATAGTAGTAGTAGTAGTAGGAGTAGTAGTAGTAGTAGTAGTAGTAGTAGTAGTAGTAGTAGTAGTAGTAGTAGTAGTAGTAGTAGTAGTAGAAGAAGAAGAAGAAGAAGAAGAAGAAGAAGAAGAAGAAGAAGAAGAGGTAGTAGTAGTAGTAGTAATCATTATTTTACTAGTAGTAGTAGTAGTAGTAGTAGTAGTAGTAGTAGTAGTAGTAGTAGTAGTAGTAGTAGTAGTAGTAGTAGAAGTAGTAGTAGTAGTTTTTGTTGTTGTAGAAATTGATGTTATTATTAATCATGCTGTTGTCATTGTTATGGAAGAGAAAGAAAAACAACAAAAATAATAACATAGCTCCAAAAAATCATTGAGTTTTTCTCTAACAATAGGATCTATATTAACCCTTGCATGGTTTATTCTCCACTATTCATTTAGTATGATAGAAAAGAAATGTTGGTGCTAAAAGGAAGACAGCCCGTCATATTTATGTCAGTCTTTATACTGATGTTTACTTTATCCCTTAACAACAATAAACAAGGTTCCTTGAGACAAATGCGTAGTTTTACCTGAACAAATAGATCAATTTGTCAATAACACAGTGAAAAGATAATGAAATAATTAAACATCCTAACCGCCAGAGATTTTTGTATTCCTGATACCAATAAAAAGAAATATTTAGAGGACTATAATGTGATAAATTCTAGCCATTTCTTCCGTTCCAAAACAAATGCTCATTTCCCCACATGTTTTTCGTCGACTCTCATTGTTTTCATTAATTTTCGCCTTTATCCACACGGATCCAAACGAGCTGTGTTTATAGAGATGCAGGATAACAGAAGGTTTACGTTTTGTAGGATTCAGGGCCTCCGTGAAAATGAAGAGTCGAAACTGTTCTATTTCATATCAGAGTATTTACAGTGTCTCATCGCGTCAATCCAGAGCGGCTATGCGGTCTTGGGCAAAGGATACTTGCTTTCGGATCGGACGGTCCTGGGTTCGAGCCTCGCTCGGCGCATAGGTTGAGTCCTTAGAAAAGGCTCTTTTCTCATATTTTCTCACCGTACTCAGACGTAAAATGAGTACATGGCCGTTAACAACGTTGTCTCTTCTTTGAAAAAATAATTGTAATATCGCCCAACAGGCGTCATGTCTCGTTCTACATGTTACGTGCTGCTATTGGTCATGGAACAATTGTAAAGCGCTTTGAGCACGCTTAGTGGATATTGCCCTGTATAAAAGCTCGTTTTCTTTTTTTTAAAAAATAATTACTATGCCTGAAAGAGCGAAATTGAACAAAATTGAATTTTAAGTTCAATTGATCAGAATTAGGAGATTTAAATATTTTTAGAAGTTTAAGGAACAATTTCACTCTCCTATGGTCAGCGTGGCTCAGCTGTACGGTCTTTGCTTCTTATACATACGGTACCGAGTTCGATCACCCACTGCGCTGTGTGGCCTTGAGCAAATCACCTCACCCTAGCTCAATTTGCTGCGCTGCACTGCGGCTGACGCCTGTGATATTCCAGTCTTCCCTTTGAATAGACCCTATGGGATGAATAAAGGGAATTGTGTTTTGTCTGTTTTGTTTTGTTATCGGAGGAATCGATTTTAACTCAGGTTTTATCCATTGAGCTTTGAATTGAATTTTAAGCATCATGGCTACCCCGTTATAATTCCATATCGAGACGGTTGATTACAATTACATTTTTTACAATATAAAATCCTATTTTTCTTATATCTTCGTCAATTACTTGTGGAAACAAGTCTTGCTTTTTAAAAAATTATTTATTTATTTATTTATTTATTTTGAAAGCTTTTTACGAATATCTAGCACGGATTCCTGGGGGTCCCGATATCTCATTAGGTAGAGCACTCGCTTCACACGAATAGGGACCGAGATCCATCCTTGGTGCAGTCGAGATTTTTCTGCCCCCCCCCCCCCCTGTCCACCCAGCAGTGATTGAGTAGCTGGGTCTGCTAGATCTCGGGGAAAGTACTTTGCGATAGACTTACGTCCAATCCAAAGGATAGTAAGAAATGTCTATTGCCCTTTTCATTGTCCGGCCTCTTGAGCCTCGTCGCTCTGAAGGACTATTTAGAAGGCATTTCTATGACTTTTAAAGGGAAGAAAGCTGTAAAATAGCATTTGTTCTGTTGTTTAATTGTCGTACTGTGTGACCACTCGCATCTAGAAATTTGGCAAGAAAACTCTTCCTTCAAATATCGATCGATTTAAATTACCCTCATCCTGGCAGAAACTCTCAAACCTGGGACTTCGCGCGAAGTTTTATTTTTCCACACTTCGGCAGTTAAAACTGTTGAAATACATTTTTAAGTTTCGACAAATGTTGATCTCTGAGATATTAATTGTATTTCTCTAACTGTTTTGCCAGATAGTGTATTATAAACTTTAAAGATGTTTAACGTAGCGCTAACGGACTCCGAGATGAGTCAGTTTTGCAGCCACATTGGGGCACTGGACCTTTATGAAAGGTATAAGGCCTGTAAATTATTTCTCCCTACCACCTTGCCGCTTTGGAACACTGGCAAGTTCAAATGGGGTCATTTCTGCGGATGGAAAAATGTGCAAGGTGCTAAACATCTGATGGTAATAGAGTACAATAAACAACACATGGTGTGTTCTCGCTCTTTTTTCACGCTGTGAATCATATCTGGTCGGGTCGACGGCGTAGTGGTTGAGGCCACCTTACTTTATTTCAGTCAATATTTCGGTTCAAACTAAGGAATGCTCCAAAATTGATAATAATAATAATAATAATAATAATAATAATAATAATAATAATAATAATAATAATAATAATAAAATAATAATAATAATAATAATAATAATAATAATAATAATGATAATAATAATAATAAAAATTAATAGTGCACGGCGCATTTGCCTCTCAATGGACAGAGAGCTCTGAGCGCACTACAATAGTTTGTTTTTTTTTAAATAAGGATATATAAGAAATATGCAAACACTAAGTCAATCATCCACCCATTGCGAAGTAAGGTAAAGTCCAGTGACATTGTCATCATTTGAAAACTAATAGAGTAAATTTTGGCATGAGCCAATTAAACCAAGCCGGTCAAATCCGTATAGATACAGATTTGTTTTCCACAACTATTTATTGTTGTAGTGACTTGCAAACAAACCACGAACTTAACTTTGTGAAAGTTATAGATGGAACGGAATTTACGTCACCCAGATCTTTATTATTGTTTTTAGACAGCTATTTTGGTGATTGCTTCTCACTAAATTGATATCAATCAGACAATAAGCGTTCAATGTTACATACAATTTTGTGTGTTCGTACGTTATATCCGGTGGCGGATGATGTTAGTATTTTATCTAAACGCATAGCATCGACACAAGTTGAATTATAGCAATCTTCTCTGCAAGAAATCCACAAACAACCAAAATTGAACAAGAAGTAAGCTGTCATAAGGCAGATAATAATACATTCGGGAAAATTGGGAGAGCGGGCATTTATATCATGAATGGCGTGACATGATACATGTGAAGCGATGCTTTTTTGTTTGTTTTGATTTTTTACAATCCTATTTTTAAAAGGAAAAAAGACATGTTGCGGGTCAGGTAGTCATTTTACACCTGAGTGCGGTGACAGAATGTGATAAATGAGACTTTTCCAAGGACTCAACTTTGCACAGGAGAGTCAGTCTGAAGAGGTGTGACGTACAATTAAAACACAAAGCTCGTGTTTGTGTTTTAAACTGGTTTGTAATAACCCCCCCCCTCCCCAACCTATGCAAAAAAACTGAATATCCACGCACATAAAAGAGGCAAGAGAAAAGCAATTATACTCGTAGCAGTAGTGTAATTGTAATTATCACATTTGTACTACCTTGACGTAGGATTTACGAAGTTTAATTGTGCAGGAAATGATATGGTCGGTAATTATCTATTGGTTATATAAGTCTAAGATGGTATGAATTTCAATATCGTTCGTTCATTAAGAAGATATCTATATTATATCGGCTTTTATTGATGTGGCAAAACTTAATCGATACATGGAAAATTTATTTGATAGATCGACTTAATGAAATAGTTGGGTCGGAGAATCCATTTTCATTTATTTAAACCTTATTCTATATGTACCGACGTCAAATATTTACAGTTCTGTTAACCGGATCCAACTATAGGCTCGTTTGACCATTGTTATAATGGAGAATGTTTTTGGGTTGGTCTGAGAGTGATGTGTACATATATGCAGGTCGTCAGACCCCACTTATGAGCCTAGTTTAACATTGTTGACATAGACAATATTTTGCCTTATTTTTGTTTAAATTTCCATTACAACAATGAGCCCATAACGAATTGGGTTATCAGACCTGCAAATAAGTGCACGTCGTTTGAGAGTATTTCCTTTACAACCATGAGATCATAACAATTTGGGTTATCAGACCTGCAAATAAGTAGGTATACATCGATTTTTACCCAATCTATATATTGCAAGGACGTTTGTCTTTACGCCGATCACTTTGTGCAAAGTACAACACAGATAAAACTGTACATTATCCCAATGCAATTAGCTATGCATAACTTATGCTCTTGCACCAAATCATAAGAAGTCAAAACAACAATGCATTTGCGTCCCGATTAAAGGCAATGAATGATCTGGAATTCCGCCCCATGTCAGACCACACAGATAGAATTGACTCTGCACCAGTCTCACTTGTCAAATGTTATTATTAAGAAGTGCAGATCTTTGAGATGGTAGGTTATCATTTACTAAAACTGTCCCGCTTAAACGGGTTCTAAGCACACTGCATTTTATACCCACATAGCGGCGGTTTAGAACAGTCCTAGCCGTGAAGCTTTCTTTGTTATTTATCTCTCTGATCAAAGTTATATAGGATGTCTTGGAACTATTAACCAACAATTTTAGTGACCGATATTTGAAGGACGAGTTTTCTGACCAAATTAAAAAAAAGTTTTACCAGAGTACGGCAGTAAACTGGTTAAATAATTTCTAGAATGATGGATATTCCGTGTAAGAAAATAACAATCACACTGCTTGTGGGCTCATTGCCTGGTTTACAGGTAAAATTTCCGTAATAATACAAGCCGATGATCACCAAAAGAAAGTGAAGATTAATATGTAGTTAGTAGTTCTTAATGAGCAAGTTAGTATCCATTTGGTTGATTACGACTCACTTTCCACTTCCTTTTGGTCACCATCGCCCTGTAATTGGACGTAATTTTTGGCTGTGTCTGACTCTGAATTGACGAAGTACAAATTAAAAAACAATCTGATTCATTGCGAGCTGCTATCGTTTTAGTATCGTGGCATAAGTACAAATTAAAAAACAATCTGATTCATTGCGAGCTGCTATCGTTTTAGTATCTTGGCATTCAAAGTATGAATATCTTACATTGACCATCGTACAAACGCTCAATATCACTAAGAATTGCCCATACTGTCAACGCGAGCGATCTGAGGACCGATTTTGCTCTAAGAATGAACAACAAAAAAGGATGCAATAGGGATGCTTGAGCATTATCTAAGGTTGAAGTGCAATATATTATTCTGCTCTTGGAACCCTTGTTCCCGTCCCTTTCGTCTAATTTTACGCAAGACATCCAACAAAATAGGTTATAATATGGGGGGGGGGGGGTGGGATATGTTTCCAAAATCGAATTGAATTCATGATTATAGATAGTGCGAAAAGCAAAACGCGATTACATACTAAGCTTCCTTCATCCCAATTATAAGATTTCCAGTTTCGAGGTTTAACGACTTAATACCATGCTATTTTTCTGTAAGACTTTGTTGCCGTAAACTCAAAAGACACCAGGGCAAACAGCACACCCACATTAAGGTACACTTCCGCTCGGAAACATTATTATTTCTGTTTCCGTTTCTGATGATGTTCACAAACTCAAATTGTTTTGAGAACGCATTCTAAGGTTGTCAATATGTCATTGTTTTCATCTTTCAGGTTCTATGTACTGTCCTTTCAGGGTGTTTTTTTTCATATCTTTGTCCTATTTATCCGCATTCTACACATTTTGATCAATGTGATCAAGTCTAATCAAACATCTTTCCATTCTTTATCACAAAACTTTGATGTTTTGAGAACATAATATTATTTGAACGAGAGAGGCATGAATATTATTGTCTTAACTATATGATTGCGGTGCTCTGGAAAAAACACGTATTTAAACTGTTGGCCTGAATACTCGTTATTCAAATATCAATCGATTAAAAGGACCCTCACTTTGATAAAACTTCTTAAACCTGGGACTTCACACTAGGTCCCAGGTTTGAGAGTCTTAGCAACATGGGGCTCATTTTAATCTACTGATATAAACTGATGAATGAGTTTTCTGGCCAAAATGTTAAATATGCGATTTCCCATATCATGGCAATAACAACTATACACAGTGAGCCGATTTGGTATTTTCAAATATAAAGGGCACACAAGAACACTATGTCAATAATTCCGCTTTCCATCTTTATTTTATTTCATTGGTTTATTTTTAACGCTGCTCACATTTTTATGAAGGAGAAGAGTATTTTTTTGGTCCTTTCTTTCTATTGAAATCTAATACAAATGCCAAGCATTATGAGTGACGTTTATTTTTACTGAAAGAAGTGCCAATACAATATTTAACAAATAAAAGTTTTGTAGTCTTACAACGCCAAGTGGTATGTCAACATTTCAAATTGAACTTGAAGATTTCATAAAATGTTAGCTCACAGTGAATATTTTGAACTTCCTGTAAACCTTGGAGATGCGAGATGTAAATGTGTATTAGTATTAGACGTTCACCTCAAAAAAATCCTCCAATTCTAGGCTATTTGGAAAAAAACTAAGGAAAAAATTCACTTCCATCAGTTCCTCTGGGTTAAATAATGAAGAATCAACCAAAAATAAAACCTCACAATAATCAAGATTATAGTAGGTCTAACTTTGGGATGAAAGTTGATTCTCTGTCCACTCACTTTTGTTAACCTTTGAGAAACTATTTTTGCTATTCTATCAGAGCGAGATCGCCAACTTTTGGTTAATTAACATCCTTTCTTTAAAAAAATATAGCATTGTGGAGAACAGTGTGCTTATTTGAGTCAATAAAAAAATGATACGGCGCACAACTCTACTGAAAGATTTGAAAATCAGAAATATATTTTTTACAGATAGATAAACGGGTAACTTGATTTCCTTTTATAATTTAAAGTCAGTTTGAAATTTCGTTGAGTCAAACAGATATCATAAAATATGTACCGACGACACTAAAAATCAACTAATTTTGACACTGTAAAAAGTTGTCAGTTTGCGTCATCTATTTATGACATCAAGTATTATTATTACTTCCGTTGTGTTGTTGATTTAGCGGTGATAAGTGTTGTTATGTAGTAGTATGTTCTATTTGCGTGTATGTTTGTGCGTGTGTGCGTGTGTGTGTGTGTGTCTGTGTGTGTTGTGTGTGGTGTATACATGTGTGTGTATGTGTGTGTTGGCATTTTTCAGCAGATCGTGGCATTCATAGTGATATTATTCACTTGATCACATGAAGGTATTCGGATTTACACAAATTTTAAACAAGTTTCACCGATCAACAACGTCAACTGCTGATATTACGGTCGTTTTTATGCCATCGATGTGATAATTATTGCCCTGGGAAATATTTGATTAAACGTTGTCGGCAAACTGTCAATTGTATCTGTCTAGCTTCTGGCCCGAACAAACTTGATATTTTTCGCGTCTGCTTCAGATTTTCATTTGACCTCACATAAGTTAGGTAAAGGGGAGACATTCCGAAAGCTCCTACATTTGTGAAATATTGAAAAATAGTGCAAAGCAGTCCGAGGTTTTTTTTCTATTTGGGTTAGTCATAATGCTAGGGTGTTTATTTTCCTGTTAGGGTTAGTTAAAGGTACTCTAGGTTTCACTTTTTCTTGAGGATAGTTGAGGGAATATTATTTAAGTTGTTTCCCTTTGTAGGAGCTTTCGGAAGGCCTCCCAAGTCAAGCGTGGTAAAGACTTGTGACTTATTCATATTGATATCTACTGACTGATAAACTAAAAGCATGCCGAATAAAGCATGGCAGCGACGACAAGCACATCGATTAAAGTGTGCATCTAATCGTAATCAAGCTAATCAAGAAAATGATTCAGGCAATATCGAATGAAAATAGTTCTTTCCCCGCGAAACTGCGGGCTTTTTACTAGTAATTCAAATGATAGAAACAGATGATAACTATTTTTTTTCTTATCTTTTTTCAAATAACTTATAATCATATTATTTTTGTGGCGAACGTCAACATAACGATCTTTTGTCTCAGCCTTATTTACTAGAATTACAAACTAAATGACTTCAACAATTATAGAAACTACATTCGTTCTTATCAAGAAGGCATTCCAAATCAAAACGAAAATAAACTCAATTTACCCTTAAAGTCAATTTACAACATCTCGTTTACCCAGACGTAATACCGTTTTGAGACAAGTGTCACATATTACACTGCAAGATACCAAAGACACTCTGTGTGTGTGTGTGTGTGTGTGTGTGTGTGTGTGAGAGAGAGAGAGAGAGAGAGAGAGAGAGAGAGAGAGAGAGAGTTTGTGAGTATGGTTCGTTTTAACTGAAAACTGATCCATTCAATTCTAGGAAACGACTAGGTCTGAACAAAGAAAAAGTGATTGGAAGATTTTTATTAGAATTTTTTTTTAATTTAGGAGAGCAATTGAGTTCGTGCATAGTAGTTTTTGTTTGTTTGTTTGTTGCTTTAGGTCTCTTCCAACACAATTGAGGTTATATGAGAGACCGCTGAAACAAAAAAACAAGCAATCTAACAAAAATAGTACAAATGTAAATCAAAATCATAACCTAAAGATATCATAAGCTAAATTATAAATAACCAAGAACAAACAGGCAGAAGATTTACAGAAAAAAAAATATCCCCTGTCAAAAATACAATCACAAACCAAAGAAGCAGGATAGGCTAGTAAAGAGAAGAAGAAACGACATCACTATCGGATCGTACACCCATGCGAACATCATAGGTATATGATTCAAGGGTGATGCTCCCATCCAACCACCCGCTGCATAGTAGTTAATTTGATGCCTAGATAGTGGCAAATCAGATAATATGAATACTCAACATGCTGACACATTGTGATTGCTCGTATGGGAATTAAATGTGGACTCTTTTAATCTCGAAGGGGGAATAAATGCTATATCATTTATATAGAAAACTACCGATGGCAATGGCCTGTCTACTCAAAGAATATATTATGTCCATAGACCACACGTCATCTTATTTGTGTTTATCAATTCCATAAATTTTACTATGCATGTTGATTTCTTTGATTTTAAGATTTTATCAAAGTGTCTTCACTTCGATAAAATTGTATAGTTCAAATGCTCATTCAAACGATCAACATATTATAATTGATTACGTTTCTTAAGGGACGTCGGATTCGATTAAAAACGAAGTTGCCCACATACCCAGACGATTTGGGTTGCAGTATAGGACTTATCAATTATCAATATGCACAAAAATGAATGATGCTAAAAGGACGTTTCAACCCGGCTATCCCTGGTGGAAGTACAATGCCTTATCCAGTCGGCTATCATGTCCCTCTTTCATTCTCTCTCTCTCTCTCTCTCTCTCTCTCTCTCTCTCTCTCTCTCTCTCTGTCTCTCTCTCTCTCTATCTATCTCTCTCTCTCTATCTATCTATCTATCTATCCGTGTGTGTATGTCTGTGTATGTGTGTGTGTGTGTGTGTTCCTCTCTCTTTTCTCCTACCAACATAAAATTACATGTGCATTTTAGTACTGAGCTACATTCTCACGTACATCAACTCACCCTTCAACACCTGTTATCCATAGGTACTCAATGACTCTGTGCCTATGTCTCAGGGACAAGCAAACAGTATGGCGATAATCGACCTAATATTTATTTGAACAAATGTTAACCTTCCATTCAATGCTATACATTTGTTTGACTTTTTTCTGCCATCAATATGGGTGGTATCATTTATTGTGGATATGTACAGTACAATACCGTACTCAGAAAAAATACATTTTAAACATTTTGGCCATAAAAATCTCGTCTTCAAATATCGATCGATTAAAGTGAAACTCATCTTGCCAAAAACCGCTCAAAACCTGGAATTCATGTACCTTTATCTTACCAAAATCTCTCAAACCTGGGACTTCCGTGAATTCCCTTTTGAGAGGTTTTGGTAAGATGGGGACGTTTTAATTTTTAATCGTTCGATATTTGAAGGACGAGTTATCTGACCAAATTTAAAATACACATTAAAAAAAATACAATACTGGCTATAATTGAATGTCTGAATTCATTCAACTAATACTAAAAATATATCGTCTCCCGTACAGTAAAAGATTTGTTTCGCGTTTATTTATTTCCCCTTTTCTATCATTACAGAATTCAAAAGGATTTGTGATTCATCGTATTAAAATGAGGTAATTACAGGTACACAGGATAATTATGGCCAAGCTTTAATTCCAACAATATGTTCAAATAGATACAAAGTGTGCTTCTGTTTAAAAATTATAACATTTTGAGAATATAAAGTTCCAACCCAACTTTAAGCGAAATCTCTCAAAATCTACAAATTCAAAGTGTCCATCATTACCCCGGATGGCCATTATTACCCACTTTACGAGATGGTGCAGCTGCCAAAAGTGAATTCATATCAAATTATTCAAACAACATCAAGTTTTTATTTATCACAATTTTAAGAATATTTACTTATTTTCCTCAATAAAACATTAGATAATCTTCACCAGAGTTTCATTATTTTTATTTATAACTCTTATAATATTACTGCTAAATCACCCCGTTTTGAGGCGGTGGTTTGCCATTTATAAGAATCATATATGAGGCATGAGACAAAATAGATGAGTATTCTGGGTACAGATATATAATTATCCGATATATTACCTCGTAGGAGGTAATTCATTCATCTGTGCCAAAACAAATTTAGAAATTATTAATATACAAAGGCAAAAATGATTATAGCTTACACCAGATGTGAAATGTATCATCCCAATACAATAATTTGTTTAGTTTTTCGCCTCACTGACTAAGTATTTCCGAGAAGGTAACAACAAAACGTTTGCATACATTA
>NC_088360.1:45487105-45502105 GCF_034508935.2 Berghia stephanieae
ATTTGTAGAGAATGATTATATGCTGAAGAAGGCCAAAGAAGAAATCTGTCTGCATCATAATTTTAGAATGCAAACTATGCAGCTTTGAATTAGCGTTACAGGAGTGAGTCAATGTAATGGGATTCGAACTTTAACCTGCCAGCATATGTTTTTTATGTTTTTAAAAATATTTTAAAGGGTTTTACGGCGCTTGCAATACATTTAGGTTATATAAGCGCCAGTAAAAAGGAAGAAAATGGGATAGTAAAAAGTTCTAGAATTACAATTAAAGCACTCAAGAGAAAGTAAGACAAAGGGGAACTGGGAACAAATAGGGATCAGATGTAAATTCCAAGAACATACCGCCAATGTACTTAGTTTGAGATCACCTAAAGTCTTATCCGGACACAAGCACAAAATCCAACAAAGAGGAACACACTCAAATACTTACATTATACATTTGAAATAACACACAATAATACGTACATAACAGAGAGATGATTTACAAGGAAAAAAATATCATCTCCCAAAACAATAACTATGCATTTGACTGTTTCCCTCCCAGCCAGGACTCCGACAAGGGCCAGGAAAAAGACAAGTAATTTTATTCCAAGACAAAGATAGAAAGCATGTTGGAAAACAGATATAAGGGGATAGAAGACACAGTATGTACCTCCCTGCCCGCTATGGGAGGTCAGGATCCCCACCCAGTGCCAGCATATGAAGCAAGGAGAAGATTCAGCTCCATTATTATAGGAAATGATTGAGGAATAATCAATTTAAGTGGTCACAAGATTTGATCCAATTTGATTGAAACTCCGGAAAAATAAATTCCCCCTCCTCATAGGACAAAAATTTGAAAAACGCCCATATGTAGATTCCAAGAGCACAACATCAATGTACTTGTTTGAGATCACTTAAGTCTCACCCAGACACCAGCTCAAGCCCTCATGAATAGGAATACACCCATATGTTTACATTATACATTTAAAATAACAAATATAACAATGCATAACCGATAGATGATTAACAAAGAAAAATATATCTCTCAATATAAAAACTATGCATTTGACTGTTTCCCTCCCAGCCAAGCACTACAGCCAGGGCCAAGGCAAAATTTAGTTCCAGACAAAGACAGAAAGCATGTTGGAAAACAGTTATAAGGGGATAGAAGACACAGTCTGTCCCCCCCCCCCCCTGCCCACTATGGGAGGTAGGAACCCCACCCAGGAAAGCAAATTGGAAAACAGATATAAGGGGATAGAAGGCATAGTAAGTGCCACCCTGACCGCTATGTTTTGTTTTTTGTTTTTAAGGGTTTTACGTCGCTTGCAACACATTTAGGTTATATCAGCGTCAGTAAAAAGGAAGAAAATGGGATAGTAAAAAGTTCCAGAATTACAATTAAAGCACCCAAGAAAAAGTAAGACATAGGGGAACTGAGAACAAATAGGGATCAGATGTAGATTCCAAGAGCATACCACCAATGTACTTAGCTTGAGATCACCTATAAGTCTCATCCGGACACAAGCACAACATCCAACAAAGAGGAATACACTCAAATGCTTACGTTATATATTCAATATAACAAATATAACAATACATAACAGAGAGATAATTTACAAGGGAAAAAATGTCATCTCCCAAAACAATAACTACGCATTTGACTGTTTCCCTCCCAGCTAGGACTCCGGCCAGGACCAGGACAAAACCAAGTAATCTCATTCCAAAAAAGGCAGAAAGCATATTGGAAAACATATATAAGGGGATAGAAGACAAGGTATGTACCCCTCTGCCCACTATGGGAGGCCAGGAACCCCACCCAGCCATTTCAGGCAAAGAAATGTAGGGAGATAGACCATACCCAGACACAGCAAGAAGGATCTCCCTGCCACATTGTGAGGTGAAAAGACCATTTCCCTCCGAGAAAATATGAAGTCAAATTAAAAGCTTATGATGGTTTTCTACTACACATTTTATTAAAAATTCATTAATATATAAAACAATAAAAACTGTAAATTGTCAGAAGGTCGTCGTCGTCGTCATCATCATCAAAATTAAAATCACATGTCGTTAAAACAACGTAACGGTGATGATTCAATACTTAAAATCAAATGTGTTCTCAAATCACCTGCAGCTTAAAAATACTTCAGAATATTAACGTTTGTGGTATTATATTGCATTAAAGATTATCTCAGCGCCATCAAACACGAAGGCATTTTAGGGTTTAAAAAAAACAACGTTACAGATGAGCAGGTCGGATCACCTAAATTGTCATGGGCTCATTGTTTTCTAGGAAACATTCTCAAACCAACGCAAAGTATTGTCCATCACAACAATTAGGTTATCAGACCAACGAATATGCGCACTGGTAATACATAATGGTTATGCAATGTCTAAAGTGCATATTAAATTTTACATGTACAACTCTGATAAAACTAATTATGCCAATGTTTTAAACTTAAAAGTCAAAATATATCATAAAATATACAGGGAATAGCTACATACCTACAGGAGTTATCTACGGGGGAGGGCACTTATGTTGATAACAACAAGGGATGAAGTGTGAGTAGAAAAGTGCCGAAAGGAAAAGAATTCTCTTTTGTCTTCTGGCACTTTTCTACTCATTTCATTCCTTGTTCATATATACAAGAGTAATCAACAGGAGAGAGGGTGAGGGGCAGATATACAAAGGCAATCTACAGTGAAGGGGCATATGTACAGAGGGAGAATATGTTGAAAAGAACGATGTCCAGGGGAGGACATATTTACATATGTACAAAGAGATATCCTCAGGGGAGTACATATTTACGTATATAAAAGGGTTATCCTGGGGAGAGGACACAGTTACGTCCATTAAAATGACTATCCTGAGGGGAGGACACATTTAGGTGTATTAAAAGTATTGTCCATCACAACAATTAGGTTATCAGACCAACGAATATGCGCACTGGTAATACATAATGGTTATGCAATGTCTAAAGTGCATATTAAATTTTACATGTACAACTCTGATAAAACTAATTATGCCAATGTTTTAAACTTAAAAGTCAAAATATATCATAAAATATACAGGGAATAGCTACATACCTACAGGAGTTATCTACGGGGGAGGGCACTTATGTTGATAACAACAAGGGATGAAGTGTGAGTAGAAAAGTGCCGAAAGGAAAAGAATTCTCCTTTTTGTCTTCTGGCACTTTTCTACTCATTTCATTCCTTGTTCATATATACAAGAGTAATCAACAGGAGAGAGGGTGAGGGGCAGATATACAAAGGCAATCTACAGTGAAGGGGCATATGTACAGAGGGAGAATATGTTGAAAAGAACGATGTCCAGGGGAGGACATATTTACATATGTACAAAGAGATATCCTCAGGGGAGTACATATTTACGTATATAAAAGGGTTATCCTGGGGAGAGAACACAGTTACGTCCATTAAAATGACTATCCTGAGGGGAGGACACATTTAGGTGTATTAAAAGGATAATCCTCAGGAGAGGACACATTTAGATATATATTAAAAGGACAATCCTCAGGGGAGTACACATTTAGATGTATTAAAAGGACAATCCTCAGGGAAGTACACATTTAGATGTATTAAAAGGATAATCCTCAGGGGAGTACACATTTAGGTGTATTAAAAGGATAATCCTCAGGAGAGGACACATTTAGATGTATTAAAAGGACAATCCTCAGGGGAGTACACATTTAGATGTATTAAAAGGACAATCCTCAGGGAAGTACACATTTAGATGTATTAAAAGGACAATCCTCAGGGAAGTACACATTTAGGTGTATTAAAAGGATAATCCTCAGGGGAGTACACATTTAGATGTATTAAAAGGACAATCCTCAGGGAAGTACACATTTAGGTGTATTAAAAGGATAATCCTCAGGGGAGTACACATTTAGGTGTATTAAAAGGACAATCCTCAGGGGAGGACACATTTAGGTGTATTAAAAGGAATATCCTCAGGGGAGGACATATTTAGCTGTATTATAAAAACCATCCTCAGGGGAAGGACATATCTAGGTGTATTAAAATGACTATCCTCAGGGGAGGACATATGTAGGTGCATTAAAAATACTATCCTCAGCGGAAGAACATATCTATGTGTATTAAAAGGATTATCCTCAGGGCAGGACATGTCTAGGTGTTATTAAAAAGACTATCCTCAGGGGAGGGACATATTTAGGTGTATTAAAAGGACTATCCTCCGGAGAGGACATATTTTGGTGTACTAAAAGGACTATCTTCGGGGGAGGACATATTTAGGTGTATTAAAAATACTATCCTCAGGGGAGGACATATTTAGGTGTATTAAAAGGACTATCATCAGGTAAAGGACATATTTAGGTGTATTAAAAAGACTATCCTCAGAGGATAACATATTTAGGTGTATTAAAAGGACTATCATCAGGTAAAGGACATATTTAGGTGTATTAAAAGGACTATCCTCAGCGGAAGGACATATTGGGTGTATTTAAAGGACTTTGCTCAAGGTAAGGACAGAATTTTGTATATACAAAAGAGCTATCCTCAAGGGAAGACATAGTTTCGTATATACAAAGGACTTTCTTCAGAGAAGGAGATAGTTACATATATATACAAAAGACTGACCTCAGAGAAGAACATCTATACAAAAGACTGACCTCAGAGAAGAACATATATACAAATGACTGTCCGAGAAGGACATCCTATAAAAAAGAATATTTTCATATATACAAATAACTGTCTTCAGAGAATGACATATATACAACAGACTGCCCTCGGAGAAGGACGTATATATAAAAGACTGTCCTCAGAGAAGGACATATATAAATATAAATATATGCACGGGACTATTTACAAGGAAGAACATATATACATATATACAAGGGATTATTTACAAGGGGGGACAAATATACATATATACAGATTTACAGGGGACTATTTACAAGGGGGGGGGGACATATATACATATATACACGGAACTATTTACAAGGGGGAACATATATACATATTTACAGGGGACAATTTACAAGCGGGACATATATACATAAATATACAGGGGCCTATTTACAAGGGGAGGGGACATATATACATATCTACAGGGGTCTATTTACAAGGGGGGACATATATAAATATATACAGGGGATTATTTACAAGGGGGGCCATATATACATATATACAGGGGACTATTTACAAGGGAGACATATGTACATATATACAGGGGCCTATTTAGAAGTGGGACATATATACATATATACATATTTACAGGGGACTATTTACAAGGGGGATATATATATACATATATACAAGGGCCTATTTACAAGTGGGACATATATACATATATACATATTTACAGAGGACTATTTACAAGGGGGCATATATACATATATACAGGCTTTATTTACAAGGGAGAACATATATACATATATACAGGGGATTATTTACAAGGGGGAACATATATACATATTTACATGGGACTATTTACAAGGGGAGGGGGGGCATATATACATATATACAGGGGATTATTTACAGGGGATGACATATATACATATATACAGGGGATTATTTACAAGTGGGGACAGATATACACATATACAGGGGGTTATTTACAAGGGATATCATATACACATATATACATGGGATTATTTACACGGGAGACATATATACATATATACATATTTACAGGGGACTATTTACAAGGGGGATATATATACACATATACATATTTACAGGGGACTATTTACAAGGGGGGACATATATACATATATACAGGGGGTTATTTACAAGGGAGGACATATATACAAATATAAATATACAGGGGATTATTTACAAGGGGGACATATATACATATTTACATGGGACTATTTACAAGGGGGACATATATACATATATACAGGGGGTCATTTACAAGGGAGGACATAAATACATATATACAAGGGATTATTTACAAGGGGGACATATATACATATATACAGGGGGTTATTTACAATGGGGGAGGATATATACATATATACAGGGGGATTATTTACAAGGGAGGACATATATATACATATATACAAGGGTTTATTTACAAGAGAGAACATATATACAGGGGATTATTTACAAGGGGGGACATATATACATATATACAGGGGGTTATTTATAAGGGAGGGCATATATACATATATACAGGGGGTTATTTACAAGGGAGGACATATATACATATATACACGGGACTATTTACAAGGGAGAACATATATACATATACACAAGGGAATATTTACAAGGGGGACATATATACATATTTACATGGGATTATTTACAAGGGGGGACATATATACATATATACAGGGGTTATTTACAAGGGGGGGGGCATATATACATATTTACATGGGACTATTTACAAGGAGGGGCATATATACAAATATACAGGGGGTTATTCACACGGGAGGACATATATACATATATACAGGGGATTAATTACAAGGGGGGAAATATATACATATTTACATGGGTCTATTTACAAGGGGGGGGGCATATATACAAATATACAGGGGGTTATTTACAAGGGAGGACATATATACATAAATACAGGGGATTATTTACAAGGGGTCATATATACATATATACAGGGGGTTATTTACAAGGGAGGACATATATACATATATACAGGGGGTTATTTACAAGGGAGGATATATATACATATATACACGGGACTATTTACAAGGGACAACATATATACATATATACATGGGTTTATTTACAAGGGAGGACATATATACATATATACAGAGGTTTATTTACAAGGGGGGACATATATAACAGGGGTATTTACAAGGGGGACATATATACATATTTACATGGGACTATTTACAGAGGGGGCATATATACATATATACATGGGTTTATTTACAAGGGAGGACATATATACATATATACAGAGGTTTATTTACAAGGGGGGACATATATACATTTATAAAGGGGGTTATTTACAAGGGAGGAAATAAATACATATATACAGGGGATTATTTACAAGGGGGACTAATATACATATATACAGGGGGATTATTTACAAGGGAGGACATATATACATATATACAGGGGTTTATTTACAAGCGAGAACATATATACAGGGGATTATTTACAAGGAGGGACATATATACATATATACAGGGGTTTATTTACAAGGGAGGATATATATACATATATACAGAGGATTATTTACAAGGGGGGACATATATACATATTTACATGGTACTATTTACAGGGGGGACATATATACATATATACAGGGGATTATTTACAAGGGGGGAACATATATACATATATACAGGGGTTATTTACAAGGGAGTACGTATATACATATATACAGGGGATTATTTACAAGGGAGGACATATATACATATATACAGGGGGATTATTTACAAGGGAGGACATATATACAGGGGATTATTTACAAGGGAGGACATATATACACGGGACTATTTACAAGGGAGAACATATATACATGGGATTATTTACAAAGGAGGACATATATACATAGATACATGGGACTATTTACAAGGGAGAACATATGTACATATGAACAAAGGATTATTTACAAGGGGGACATATATACATATTTACATGGGACTATTTACAATTGGGGGCATATATACATATATACAGGGGGTTATTTACAAGGGAGGACATATATACATATATACAGGGGATTATTTACAAGGGGGACATATATACATATGTACAGGGGGTTATTTACAAGGGGGTGACATATATACATATATACATGTCTTTATTTACAAGGGAGGACATATATACATGGGACTATTTACAAGGGAGAACATATATACATGGGATTATTTACAAGGGAGGACATATATACATATATACACGGGCATATTTACAAGGGAGAACATATATACATGGGATTATTTACAAGGGAGGACACATATACAGGGGGTTATTTACAAGGGAGGACATATATACATATATACACGGGACTATTTACAAGGGAGAACATATATACAGGGGATTATTTACAAGGGGGAAATATATACATATTTACATGGGATTATTTACAAGGGGGGACATATATACATATATACAGGGCGTTATTTACAAGGGAGGACATATATACATATATACATGGGATTATTTACAAGGGAGACATATATACATATATACAGGGGGTTATTTACAAGGGGGGGGGCATATATACATATTTACATGGGACTATTTACAAGGAGGGGCATATATACAAATATACAGGGGGTTATTCAACGGGAGGACATATATACATATATACAGGGGATTATTTACAAGGGGGGGGGGAAATATATACATATTTACATGGGTCTATTTACAAGGGGGGGGGGCATATATATACAAATATACAGGGGGTTATTTACAAGGGAGGACATATATACATAAATACAGGGGATTATTTACAAGGGGTCATATATACATATATACAGGGGGTTATTTACAAGGGACGACATATATACATATATACAGAGGGTTATTTACAAGGGAGGATATATATATACATATATACACGGGACTATTTACAAGGGACAACATATATACATATATACATGGGTTTATTTACAAGGGAGGACATATATACAGGGGTTTATTTACAAGGGAGACCATATATAAAGGGGATTATTTACAAGGGGGGACATATATACATATTTACATGGGACTATTTACAAGGGGGGCATATATACATATATACAGGGGGTTATTTACAAGGGAGGACATATATACATATATACAGGTGATTATTTACAAGGGGGGGCATATATACATATATACAGGGGATGATTTACAAGGGGGACTAATATACATATATACAGGGGGATTATTTACAAGGGAGGACATATATACAGGGGTTTTTTTACAAGCGAGAACATATATATACAGGGGATTATTTACAAGGGGGGACATATATACATATATACAGGGGTTTATTTACAAGGGAGGATATATATACATATATACAGAGGATTATTTACAAGGGGGGACATATATACATATTTACATGGGACTATTTACAGGGGGGGCATATATACATATATACAGGGGGTTTTTTACAAGGGGGGACATATATACATATATACAAGGGTTTATTTACAAGGCAGGACATATATACATATATACACGGGACTATTTACAAGGGAGAACATGTACACAGGGGATTATTTACAAGGGGGAAATATATACATATTTACATGGGATTATTTACAAGGGTTGACATATATACACATTTTTTTTTGTTGCTTTAGGTCTCTTCCAACACAATTGAGGTTATATAAGAAACCGCTGAAACAAAAAACAAGCAATCCAACAAAAATAGTACAAATGTAAATCAAAATCATAAGCTAAAGATATCATAAGCTAAATTATAAATAACCAAGAACAAACAGGCAGAAGATTTACAGAAAAAAAATATCCCTTGTCAAAAATACAATCACAAACCAAAGAAGCAGGATAGGCTAGTAAAGAGAAGAAGAAACGACATCACTATCGGATCGTACACCCATGCGAACATCATAGGTATATGATTCAAGGGTGATGCTCCCATCCAACCACCCGCTTATATATACATATATACATGGGGTTATTTACAAGGGAGGACATATATACATATATACATTGGATTATTTACAAGGGAGAGATATATACATACATATTTACTGGGGACAATTTACAAGGGGGGACATATATACATATATACAGGGGGTTATTTACAAGGGAGGACATATATACATATATACAGGGGGCTATTTACAAGGGAGGATATATATACATATATACACGGGACTATTTACAAGGGACAACATATATACATATACACATGGGTTTATTTACAAGGGAGGACATATATACATATATACAGGGGTTTATTTACAAGGGAGACCATATATACAGGGGATTATTTACAAGGGGGGACATATATACATATTTACATGGGACTATTTACAAGAGGGGGGGCATATATACATATATACAGGGGGTTATTTACAAGGGAGGACATATATACATATATACAGGGGATTATTTACAAGGGGGGGACATATATACATTTATACAGGGGGTTATTTACAAGGGAGGACATATATACATATATACAGGGGATTATTTACAAGGGGGGGACTAATATACATATATACAGGGGGATTATTTACAAGGGAGGACATATATACATGGGATTATTTACAAGGGGGGACATATATACATATATACAGGGGTTTATTTACAAGGGAGGATATATATACATATATACAGAGGATTATTTACAAGGGGGGACATACATACATATTTACATGGGACTATTTACAGGGGGGGACATATATACATGGGATTATTTACAAGGGGGGACATATATACATATATACAGGGGGTTATTTACAAGGGAGTACGTATATACATATATACAGGGGATTATTTACAAGGGAGGACATATATACATATATACAGGGGGATTATTTACAAGGGAGGACATATATACACGGGACTATTTACAAGGGAGAACATATATACATGGGATTATTTACAAGGGAGGACATATATACATATATACAGGGGGTTATTAACAAGGGAGGACATATATACATATATACATGGGACTATTTACAAGGGAGAACATATGTACATATGAACAAGGGATTATTTACAAGGGGGACATATATACATATTTACATGGGACTATTTACAATTGGGGGCATATATACATATATACAGGGGGTTATTTACAAGGGAAGACATATATACATATATACAGGGGATTATTTACAAGGGGGACATATATACAGGGGATTATTTACAAGGGGGTGACATATATACATATATACAGGTCTTTATTTACAAGGGAGGACATATATACATGGGACTATTTACAAGGGAGGACATATATACATATATACACGGGACTATTTACAAGGGAGAACATATATACATGGGATTATTTACAAGGGAGGACATATATACAGGGGGTTATTTACAAGGGAGGACATATATACATATATACACTGACTATTTACAAGGGAGAACATATATACAGGGGATTATTTACAAGGGGAAAATATATACATATTTACATGGGATTATTTACAAGGGGGGACATATATACATATATACAGGGGGTTATTTACAAGGGAGGACATATATACATATATACATGGGATTATTTACAAGGGAGACATATATACATATATACATAGTTACTGGGGACTATTTACAAGGGGGACATATATACACATATACATATTTACATGGGACTATTTACAAGGGGGGACATATTTACATATATTCATGGGTTTTTTTTACAAGGGAGGACATATATACATATATACAGGGGATTATTTACAAGGGGGGATATATATATACATATATACAGGGGGTTATTTACAAGGGAGGACATATTTACATATATACAGGGGATTATTTACAAGGGGGGACTAATATACATATATACAGGGGGATTATTTACAAGGGAGGACATATATACATATATACATGGGTTTATTTACAAGGGAGAACATATATACAGAGGAATATTTACAATGGGGGACATATATACATATATACAGGGGTTTATTTACAAGGGAGGATATATATACATATATACAGGGGATTATTTACAAGGGGGGACATATATACATATTTACATGGGAATATTTACAGGGGGGGGGCATATATACATATATACAGGGGGTTATTTACAAGGGAGGACATATATACATATTTACACAGGATTATTTACAAGGGGGACATATATGCATATATACAGGGGGTTATTTACAAGAGATCATATATACATACTTACATGGGATTATTTACAAGGGAGAGATATATACATATATACATATTTACAGGGGACTATTTACAAGGGGGACATATATACACATATACATTTTACAGGGGACTTTTTACAAGGGGGGACATATATATAAATATACAGGGGGTTATTTACAAGGGAGGACATATATACATATATACAGGGGATCATTTACAAGGGGGGCATATATACGTATATACAGGGGGTTATTTACAAGGGAGGACATATATACATATATCCACGGGACTATTTACAAGGGAGAACATACATACAAATATACATGGGATTATTTACAAGGGAGACATATATACATATATACATATTTACAGGGGACTATTTACAAGGGGGGACATACATACATATATACATAGGGCTATTTACAATGGTGGACATATTTACATATATACCGGGATTATTTACGAGGGGGACATATTTACATATATACAGATGGATCACCATTTAGTTATACAAATCCGGGCGGGCTGGCCAGGACGCCCGCGTACCGGCTCGTGTCAATATTCAGTAGGCCATTTATCAAGCACCCCCACCACGACAAGGCGGTGATCCCTTAGGGGTGGACATGAGACATTCTACAAGTCTCGCATACATTAGAAATCATACAATCAATAGTACTGTTGCTTTACCTACGACTCTGTTTCGGGGGCAACTACCTTGTGTACCCTTTTGTCGACTTTTACGAAGCATTGCTAAAGATTAAACCGACATCATAATATTTATCTGCGGTTTAAAAACATTTTATTGGTACTGTGACAATTTAACTTCATCGAAATGGGAGAAAGCTAGTATTTCTACTGTTCTCTCTATGATTATATGCATTTTTTCTTATTTACAAGGGGGGACACATATATTTACAGGGGACTATTTACAAGGGGGGACATATATACATATATACATATTTACAGGGGACTATTTACAAGGGGGACATATATACATATTTACAAGGACTATTTACTAGCGGGGACATATTAACATATATACAGGGATTATTTACAAGGGGACCTATTTACAAAAATACAGATGGATCACCATTTAGTTATACAAATCCGGGCGGGCTGGCCAGGACGCCCGCGTACCGGCTCGTCTGTCAAGATTCAGCAGGCCATTTATCAAGCACCCCCACCGCGACAAGGCGGTGATCCCTTAGGGTGGACATGAGACATTCTACAAGTCTCGCGTACATTAGAAATCATACAATTAATAGTACTGTTGCTTAACCTACGACTCTGTTTCGGGAGCAACTACCTTGTGTACCCTTTTGTCGACTTTTACGAAGCATTGCTAAAGATTAAACCGACATCAAAATATTTATCTGCGGTTTAGTACTGTGACAATTTAACTTCATCGAAATGGGAGAAAGCTAGTATTTCTACTGTTCTCTATATGATTATATGCATTTTTTTCTATTTAGAGAAAACATTTCAGGAAAAATTATCAATTTAAAAAATCGATTTTTAAAAGCTGTCACTCTTTTGGAGCAGCACGTTGGCACGATACACCCTCCCAGATGAGGTCCGCCAGTGCCCTCACATTGGAAAACAATTTGCATATAAATGAATCATTCTTGTGGTGTATGTGATATTGCGGAAAGTTATATAGAATTGTGCTTTTTTTAAAAATAACGAGCCAAAAATCATGGTCTGAAGTGTATAGAGGAGGAAAAACGGATATTGTGGTAATTGACGAGTTCGCTTACATTATGAAATTTTTATCAATTTTTAATAACCAATGAATTCTAGTGAAATTAAATCTGAATTCATTTAAGTTCTCTGAATAATAATTCCAGTACTGATTGTTATAAATATCTTTGTAATTTTAGTTCGTGCTCTGAAATTCCGTACAATTCAAAACGAAACATTTTAAGGGTTTTACGGCACTTGCGACACTATCATGTGTTTTTGTATTCTTGAAAACTCTTTTTATCAAAATTTGAGATACAGTTGAGGGCTCTATAGATTTCCCAATACCCTTCTAATTTTAGTAACAATGTTCTATGTACAAAAACTCCATTGACCATTTTTATATAATATAAGCAAAGAATGATTACTTATTTGAATATATACAACTTAATAGCATATAACCAATGTATTTCCTTTTGTTTTGGTCGTGTTTACAATGGAGTAGCCTTCCTCGTTGTCTGCGCCACTATCAATAGTTTTCATTCCATATTCCTAAATCATGAGTGAGGTCCATTGATGTTTTCTCTTTCCTCGCCACCTTTGGCGTTAAAATCTCCCATGATTATAGTTACTTCACAGTTATTGCATTGCTATATTGACTTCTGTTTGTTCATAGAATATATTTATATCGCTCTTCATGAGGGGGGCAGAGGATAGATTGTTCTGGATACATGTCAGGCAACGTGCACACAAACGCAAGACACAGATAAGTTTGGACGCCTCACTGTAATTTGCTGTCCATGGTTATCTTTTTGTATTTAACTACTTGTTCTACTTTTTTCATTTTTAATAGATATATAGTATTTGATTTTTTCTAAAGTCTATGATTAGTTCTTTAGTCTTACTCGGGTTAAGTTCAATGTGGTTATTGTTGCACCGAGAAATAAACTTATTTCTTCCTTGTAGAGTACTATCTCCAAATTTCAAAAAGGGGGTATATTTAGATCTGAGCTTTTACAGTTGTTCGTATTAAGTATAAACATCATATGAGATAATACACAGCCGACCTGGGGAGCACCAGTATTTATAGTTATATTATTGGAGAAATCTTTGTACCGTGGTGGCGGCGACGACTGACGTGAATATGAATATTTTTGTGTGCGGTCCCGACCAATTTCCTCTCAACTTCAATGTTCAAGTTCAACATCTTTATACTGTCATACATTGTCTGTGCAGAATAAGTTGGAGACGTTTCTCTTTCCACCTACTCTTCACTGTTTTCATTTCAAAAATGGCATGGCCTCAGTAACGTATCCTGGTTCGCGCAATAACTCTTGGTGACAAACCTTGAAGCTGCCCTTGAACTTGTTCGATTTTCTTGATGTAGCCTTGATAAGGATCCCACACTGTGCACGCTTATTCCAATACGGGTCTGAGTAAAGCATTATATGCTTGTTTTTACACATTTAGGAAGCCAAGGGTGGGAATGGCTTTTGTCACAATATTATCAATATGTTGGTCCCATTTCAATGATTTGTTTAGTAGTAGTAGTAGTAGTAGTAGTAG
>NC_088360.1:45504605-45517105 GCF_034508935.2 Berghia stephanieae
AAGGTCTTCTCATTTCCGAGTCTTGTTGTTGAAGGTGCTCCCTTTATAATTACTTTTAAGGAGTATTATCTGTGACTTCATCAATTTTTGTATGCATTCTTTGATTAGCCTCTTGTCTAAGACTTGGTGGTGCAATGCCGCTCAGTGTGGGGAGCCACTGAGTTGGAGTTGACTTGAGACATCCTGTTATTATTGTTTAGTTGGATTTCCAAGTGTTTTAATAACTGACCACGTATTTCGTAGTCATAATCAGTTTGGTATTTTGTTGATTATTGACATTACAAAGCATTTTAGGGTAAAATTAATTTCTGTAAAATGTATTTCTAAAATTCTGTAATGTTCAGGCCATTTCTCATATTGTCTTTTCAGGTTACATCTTTAAGATGAGCTATGAATCATATTGTACTTGGAATACGCTCAATTTTGATGTTTGTGTTGATTTATTTTGAATCATTTATTTTCAATTCAATGTAAATCGATTACCGGACAGGATAACACGATTTAATCGTATGAAATGTGTTTATTATTCTAGTGTATGCATAACATGGTATATGCAAGTCTATTTGTGTAAGCTTGTGAGAGAGAGAGAGAGAGAGACAGAGAGAGAGAGAGAGCATGTGCGATGATTGTGTGTGTGTATGTGTGTATGTGTGTGTGTGTGTGTGTGTGGTAGAGTTTATGATATTCCAACACGTGAAGGAAGAGAGAAAATTGATTTAGTGAATTTTTCGAATGAATGCAGAAATTTTAAAGCACCTCTTGTACTCATGTGGAAATTCAACGCTAGATATATCAAAATATTCAATAAATGAAATTTCAAAAATTTTATAATTTTATTATCTTAATATCAGCGTTATTATCTTATTATCATCTCCAATTGGATCACCGCTTGTAGTGTTGAGGGTGCAGGGACAAGAAACCTACTGGTCGACCGTCACTAGACCATTCCGTAGACGAGCAGTATAAGGGCGCCTTTGACGGCTTGCCAGAGTATGCATGAACTGAATGGCGATCCAACCATTATCATCATTTTATCATCATTGTCATTATCATCGTTACTATTATCATCAATATAATCACATCATAATTATCATAATTATTATAATCATCATTAATATTGTCATTATCATTATTATCATCATTATTGCAATTTCTATTTTCCTAGAACTATTATGACCCCTACTTTAAGTTTCCAAGTTCGCATTCTTTTACTGTACTAGTATTGTGTTGTACTTTCCCTTTATCTGTTTTAAAAAAATATAATTTGTAAATCCTTGTATGAATTATTTCATTATTCGAATAATTGAATTACCTGACCATACACAACTTCTGAGATGTTCATCACCATCCAGGGAGGAGTTAGATATTTCTGGGAAATATGGGTTTAGATCAAGACAAATTTCAATTTCTGTCTGATGAAGACTTGCCATTCCTTGAATGTAGAAAAGATGTGATCTGCAATGGAAGAAAAAGAGAATTGTGAATAGCGAATCGTGTCATTTGGACAAATCTATTTTAGTTGTTTTAATAGAAGAGAAATCGTAAGATAACCTTGAAGCGGTTCATATGCGGATTGTTAAAATATTTATTTATTTTTCCAAACGATGACATTGAAATAATCTCAGCACACAGAATGCGGTCTTAGCGGTCCGACTTGACCACAGCTCAAAATCGACAGATGATTGCAAGAATAAGATGTTTAGAGAGGGGAAAGGCTGAATAAACAATGTGTCTGTAGTAGCCCAATAGGAAAGTCTTTATAGAAAAATGCCCGGTAACCCAGCCGGCCAGGCAATCGAGTCTATATCTCTCAGTCCCAATCCCTCTTTCTGGAAACGCGCCGTTTAGAAATTTGCGACTGGCCTGTCTCCAAGGTTGAGGAACACCGTCTTAGTGGAAAAAATATCTTATGTATTCTTTATTACTTTCTATTTCTTTCTTTCTTTCTCTCTTTCTGTCATTTTAAAATCGAAATAACTAAATGAATTAAAAGTATCGGAAAGAGACATCAGCAAAATTATATCTAAATCGCCTGCCTGAAGAGTCTCGGAAAGCTACAGTCTGCAAAATTCATCTGCTAGAATTGTATTGATGAGAAGAAAAACTGACCACGCTGCTCCCATTTTGACAACTTTGCATTGGCTTCCCGCTAAAGCAGGGATTGATTATAAAATTTCGACCACTTTTTAAAAAATCCTTTAAAAGCCTTGCCCCCCCCCCCTCCCCCAACTGTATTTAGAACCTGATTAAAAAGTCTAATTCCCGCCTCTTATGGAGCTCCTGCGACACCACAAAAAAATCCCAAAACTTTCGGTTGTCGTTCTTTCAAAAAATTTTTGGCCCAGACAGATCAGAGAAAATCAAACAATGGAAACATTCAAAGCGCATCTTAAAACATTTTTATTCGAAAACTACTTTGACTCATAGACGTCTAGGTCTTAGTTTATAATCATGTAATATGTGTCACGCTAATTATCCCGTGTTTTATAATTTTATTATTCAACGAATTGTATTTTTATTGTAAAGATCTTTGAGATGCAATTGCATATCAAGCGCTACACTAGATTATTATTATTATTATTATTATTATTATTATTATTATTATTATTATTATTATTATTATTACTATTATTATTCAGGGATTTGGGATCCAGCATAAAATTCTAGCGTATCTAAATAGACATTTGCAGTAATCTTTTCCACGGTAAAGATAGATGAGCCTATAAATCTGTTGTGTATCTGCTAATATTACCAATTCACTTTGCATCTCGGCAAATTTAGAATGCCCGTCTCGTGTGTTTGTTTTTAAAATAATCGTGTCATGTCCTGTAATGGTCTGCCAAACTGGGCTATGAAACGATGAGCTACTTCTGACGAATTTGTTTAATGCAATCATATTAAGTTTTGTTGCACTGTTATGATTCCGAAATAGTAGAGAAAAATGAGCGTGTTTTTTAAAGTTGATGCTCATGTTGTTTGTTTTGTTTTGTTTTTAATGGTTTTACGGCGCTTGCAAGGTCATATCAGCGCCAGTAAAAAGGAAGAAAATGTGATAAAGGAAAAAAAAGGAAAAACATCATCTCCCAAAACTCTACATTTGACTGTTTCCCTCCAAGCCTTCCTGCCCACTATGGGAGATCAAGAACCCACCCAGTTCATTTTGCTAATTTTGGTGAGGTAATGAATATCTATGACTAATTATCATAAATTTTGACTTTTCCTTAGAAGATTGCGAAAACCAAAATGTATATATATATATATAATATATATAATATATATATATATATATATATATATAAAATATATATATATATATAATATAATGTTTGAGAAAAAATAATTTTGAAGTCATGGAAAGACTTTATGGACACCTTGTAGATTTGACGCGTTCTCTCTAGACAAGTTTGTCTTACTGCAAAAAAATTAATAAATTCAAACAATAAACCGGTCCAGAAGAATAGACAGTTTGTTGTTTATTTTGATATTTTAAAAAAGAATTGAAACAATGGATTGCATTTATATATTTTATTAATATGCCGTATTAAATATTTTATTATCAAATTGTCATTACATCTAATTAACCAGGCTACTCATGAAAAAATCTGATGAGATAATATCTTTTTATTCTGCCTTATAAATTAATTTACAAGTAAACATGTTTCCGATAGTATAGGTTGGGTTGTAATTCACACAACTCAATGACAGGAACCGACTCGGGTATCTCTGTTCATTTGGATTTGGTGAAAAGTATTTTACCATCAATTTCTTTGAGGGAGAATTGTGACATTGAAGGGGGGGGAGGAGGGAGGAGGAGAGGGGAGGAAGAGGAGGAGGAGGAGGGGAGGAGGAGGAGAGAGGAGGAGGAGGAGGAGGAGGAGAGGAGGAGGAGAGGAGGAGGGAGGAGGAGGAGGAGGAGAGGAGGAGGAGGAGGAGGAGGAGGAGGAAGGAGGAGGAGGAGGAGGAGGAGGAGGAGAGGAGGAGGAGGAGGAGGAGTGAGGAGGAGGAGGAGGAGGGAGGAGGAGGAGGAGGAGGAGGAGGAGGAGGAGGAGGAGGAGGAGGAGGAGGAGGGAGGAGGAGAGGAGGAGAGGAAGGGAGGAAGGAGGAGGAGAGGAGGAGGAGGAGAGGAGGAGGAGAGGAGGAGGAGGAGGAGGAGGAGGGGAGAGGAGGAGGAGGAGGGATGAGGGGCGGAGGAGGAGAGGGTGAGGAGGAGTAGGGGGTGGCGGCGGGGCGTCGGCGGTGCGGGGGTGGTGCGTATTGTCTGCTTCGTCTGCGTCTTGCGTAGCTCGTCGTCTTCGTCTGCTGCTGCGTCGTCTTCTCTTCTGCGTCTTCTCGCTTCGTCGTCGAGCGTCTGTCGGCGGATCTGCTGTCTCTTCGCTTCTGCGTGCTCTGTCTTCTTCTTCTTCGTCTTTCTTCGTCGGCTTCTTGTCGTCTTCTCTGCTTCTTGCTTCTTCTCGTTCTTCTTCTCTGCTTCTTCTGGTCGTGTCGGCGTCTTCTCTCTTGCTTCTTCTTCTTCTTCTTCGCGCTCGTCTTCTGCTTCTTCTTCTTCTTCTGTTCTGCTCTTCTCTTCTGCTTCTTCTTCTCGTTCTTCTGCTTCTGTCTTCTTCTTCTCTTCGTTCTTCTTCTTCTCTTCTTCTTCTTCTCTTCTTTCTTTCTTCTTGTCTGTCTTCTCTCTTCTTCTTCGTCTTCTTCTCGTCTTCTTCTCCGTCGTCTTCTTCTTCGTCTTCTTCTTCTTCTCTTCTTCCCCGTCTGCTTCGTCTTCTTCTTCTTCTTCTGTCTTCGTTTCGTCTTCTTTCTTCTCTTCTTCGTCTCTTCTTTCTTCTTCTTCGTCTTCTTCTTCTCGCTTCTTCTTCTCTTCTCTTCTCGGCTTCTTCGTCGGCTTCTTCTTCTTCTTCTCTTCTTCTTTCTTCTTCTTCGTCGTTCTCTTCTCTCTCCTGCTTCTGTCCTTCCGTCGCCCTCCTTCTCCTCTTCTCTCCTCCTCCGCCTCCTCCTCCTCCTCCTCCCCTCCTCCTCCGCCGCCTGCCGCCGCCTCCTCCGCCTCCCCGCCCTCGCCCCTCCTCCCCGCCTCCGCCTCCTCCTCCTGCCTCCTCCTCCTCCGCCTCCTCCTCCCCCTCCCCTCGCCTCCTCCTCCCCTCCTCCCTCCGTCCTCCGCCTCCGCCGCCTCCTCCTCCCCTCTCCTCCTCCTCCTCCTCCTTCCTCCTCCTCCTCCGCCTCCTCCGCCGCCTCTCCTCCGCCGCCCTCCGCCTCCTCCTCCTCCCCTCCAGCCCCTCCTCCTCCTCCGCCTCCTCCCCTCCTGCCTCCTCCCCTCCTCCTCCGCCGCCTCCCCTCCGCCTCTCGCCTCCTTCCCCGCCTCCTCCCCTCCCCCTCCTCCGCCTCCGCCCCCCCTCCTCCCTCCTCCGCCTCCTCCCCTCCGCCTCCTCCCCTCCTCCTCCGCCTCCTCCCCTCCTCCTCCTCCCCTCCTCCGCCGCCTCCGCCTCCGCTCCCTCCTCCTCCTCCCTCCTCCTCCTCCGCCTCCTCGCTCCTCCTCCGCCTCCTCCTCCTCCTCCTCCTCCTCCGTCCTCCTGCCTCCACCTCCTCCTCCGTCCTCCTCCTCCCCGCCCCTCCTCCCCCCCTCCTCCGCCTCCTCCCCTCCGCCTCCTCCTCCCCTCCTCCTCCCCTTCCTCCTCCTCCCCCCTCCTCCGCTCCCCTCCCCTCCTCCCCCCCCCCCTCCGCCTCCTCCTCCCCTCCGCCCTCCTCCTCCTCCGCCTCTCGCCTCCTCCACTCTCCAAACCCACAAATCACCCAACCAGCATAGCCTCCCCAATGCCGACCTCCCCCACCCACCTCCACGTACCCCCCTACCACCACACCTCACTCCTCCCATCCCCAGACTCACACCTCTCTAGAGCCCTCCCGCCGCCTCAATCATCTCGGTTCTAATCCCGTAAGCTGCTTGCTGAACAGCCAAAACACTCGGTGCCTTCACTACACACCATCTCTTCCATCCCCTCAGGATCTGATTGACGTGATTGCATAACAGATGTACACCACAAAAATGATCTGAAGCTACCTTCACCTAGATCACTTAGCCGTTTGTAACATATCACAGTATCTTGGATAACGTCTTGAAATATTTATTGTTCTCATCATGATGCGCGTCTTCCATCAATGAAAAGGTGGACTCTTGTAAAATGATTTCCATTGTGAAAAATGATCTGGGAAAAAAAACAGGGTAAAATTTATGTCTACTAAATCTAAGAAGAGGGAGAAATTTCGATAAGTAATGAAAACATAAAAATTTAAGTCCCCCCCCCCCTTCCACACCCCCCCCCACCCCCCACGCCCTTCTATTGTAAAGACAACCTGTTACTCTTCGAGAGAACTGAGGGGCAAACTAAAGAAATCAAGCGGATCCACCAACACCCAAACAAAGACAACCACTTGACAGGTAAAGTGATGCAAAAAAAAAAGGAAGAAAAAGTAGGATCAGTGGGCTATTGAATAAATCATCATGGGGGAAATCCCACCCTCTGTCATTATTTCCATTTAAATGTTTGTACATGCATGCCTGAATTGTATTGGATTATTTAAAATATATTTTTTTAAAAAGATTTGTGGAGAAGCAGTTGAAAAACCTGTTTCATAAGGTATTTTAAGAACACAGTCAACAATCTTGTCCTATTTTTATATTCAAAGACTAGTATAGAACGCATACAAGAAACGATAATTTTAAACGTCTCAAAATACTTTTATCATGCAAGATGTAAAAAATGATGAGAATTGAATATTAGTTAAAATAAACACCTTTCTTAAGGAGTGTACGTTTTGCTTCTACGACTGAAAAATACAGCTTTCTAATTTTTATTATTTGGACATTATTCTCAGTTTTCGTTAGTTGTTTCCCTATAACTAGAACATCTGATTGATGCGATGAGTCGTACTTTCACATGTGAAATTTGACAAGATAAAAGTTCTTACCCAATAGATATTGGCTCCCAAGTTTCCGTTCTGCTCTTGTGTGTCTGTACCTGTATCTGTGCCATACGCTGCTGACAGCAATTGGGTTTGATGCAGCGATCTGAACCAGGGTAGGTACTATTGATGTTGGTCTTCCTACATATTTGGTGCCATGAATGAAATATTCTATCGTTGCAGTTTGAGCTGGGATGTTATCTTCTCGACGCAAGATGTGACCAAATAGCCTCCATCGCTGTTTTTTTTTATTATTGCACTCAGGCGTGGATCCTGTTTTTATTTTTCATAGAGATCAGTATTTGTAACTGTCTCTGGCCAATAGATTCCGATCACGCGACGAAATTGTTTGCGGTCGTCTGAATCGAGACTTTCTAAGTTCTTTTTTGTGAGGCCCCAGGTTCCACAATTATATGTCAATATCGGAATAATAAGTGTCTCGTAAATCTGTATTTATTTACTCTCAATGATTATGTGATTTCTGTTTCATAAATGTTGGAGTTGGTTGAATGCATTGGTGGCCAGCTGCTTTCGGTTTCTGATGTCTTCATTTTCGTTGTTCAAATTGTCTAGTTTACGTACACTTTTCCATTCATTAAAATTTCTGTTCATTTTTGTATATTCTGTTTTGGATTGATTCACTTTTGGATTCCATGCTTATAGGGAGTATATTTTAGTTTGATGTTCTGATTCAAAGATTAGGTCTGTATCATCTGCGCATATCAATTCACGAGTGATCTTTATTGGTGGTTATATTGGTCTTAGATCTTTCATGGCCGATTCAAGTCTTTCGTGAATAGAATTGGACTCAAGCCGTCCTTTGAGGGGATCCAATTGAGGTTGATATTGTTAATTCTCTGCCGGATTGAAATTGTAATGTAGTATTTGATAATAGGTATTTATGAGCTTCACGTGATCTTTGTCCAATAATGAGCCAAGGATTGATAACAACTTGATTCTACATATGGTGTCGAAAGCTGAAATATCTATTCCAAGTATGATAAATTCTTCCTTATATATCTCCGTTCTGGATTTTAGCCACATATGGGCCCATACTATGTCCGCAGGGCTTCTATCTCTTCTAAACCCGCTTTGCGATGGTGAAAAACATTCCTCTACCTTTTCTCTAATTCTATTGAGCGTGATTGTGCTTAAAAATTTTAGTGTGGATAATAAAACGATTGGTCGCAAATGTCCTAAAGCGCCTTTCTTTTTATTTGGTTTGTTTAGCAGAATGGTTTTTCCACGTCCAAGATTGAGCACTTTTGTCTTAAATATCTTATACATATCAGCTAGTATTTGCATATCTTCGTCGTCAACTTTTAGTTCTTCTGCTTTGACACCATCTAAAACTGGCGATCTTTTGTTATTGAGCTTTTGTATGGCTTCACTTATTTCTTGGGGTGTTATAGGCGTTTCAAGCTGTGGATTGGTAGACTCGAATGGGTCCACCTCTTGAATACTTCTTGAATATTCAGATGTAGACCTGTGAAACAAACAAAATATTCCAAAATAAATCTGATCTTACACGTCTATATATGTAATCAGCTATTACCAAAAACAACAACTTTAGATAGACCTTCTGAGCCATATGCTGTCAATCATCTCAACGCGGTATTATGCCAGGATGGGGCGGATGCCAAATGGTGAATATAAAATCAAAAGATAAGAAAAAAAAGTTGGGGTTTCGTACAATCTGAAAATTTCTTGAACAGGAATTGTATCTCAAAATATTATATTCGCATTTACGGAGTTAACGTCACCTTTTGATAATGGAAATGGTTTGTAAGATACCGATCCGAGTTCATAATTTAGAAATATTTATTAATTTCCATGTTTCATGCATATGATACGATGTATGAATTTAATCGACATCCACATTGTTGGCCGTCAGATAAAATCGTGTGATGGGATTTTTTACCATATTTTTGAAGAATAGAGTAGATTTTATAGGACAGTACGCTATTTTATTTTAAAACGATTACATATTATACACACACACACACACACACACACACACACACACCATGTAATATAAAAACCATGAAATAATCGCTTAATTTTATAAATAAAAGAACGCTGTTATGAAATATTCTAACAATTTTCTTCAACTTTACAATATTGTTTCAGATATAGATATGCAATCTTCGTATAAAGACGACTCCGCCAAAAGTTGTTTTCGTAAGTTTAATTTTAAAAATACTCCCGATACTAAGTTAGAAAAAAAAAAGGAAGCTATTTGTTTTCGCATTTTGTGATCTGGCTCATGATGCTAATCGTGCGGTGTTGATCACAATCTAATTCACCCGATAAAGACTGACTGCCTCAACTCATTCGGTACGATGCCTTTGTTGTGTATCATATTAAACAAGTTTTGTCAGTATGTCTGACAACTGGATACATGTTTATACAGATGGATCTGCCCATAAAGGAACTAAAAATGCTGGGTATGGGTTTGTAGTAGAATACCCAGATAAAACCTGTGATAAAATCCACAATTCTTGCGGAAGCTCCAGCTCAAACTACGAGGCAGAGGCAGTTGCAATAGAAGCCTCACTGCGACACCTCTCTTCTGTTTTCCAGCTAAACTCTTCAAAACTTCAAAACACTGTCATCTTCACAGACTCCAAATCGGTCCTCCAAGCTCTCGATTTAGATAAACTCTCCTCAACGTTCAATAGTTTAAGATCTCAACTAGATGAATTCCTTACAACACACAGTAGACTTATCTCTCCAGTGGATACCGGGACATTCAAATATACCAGGAAATGACAATGCAGACAGACTAGCCAGACTCGGATCAACACTTTTACAACCATCATTTCCAGTATCCTTAGACACAGCGAAACAAATAATCAAAACAAATAAGAGAGAAGAATGGATGAACAGTTGGGCAATGAGCACCACGGGTAGATGTATGTTTTCCCATATGACGACTCCTGTAAAGACTGATTGCCTAAATAAGCTCAGAAGACACCAGCAAAGCATCATCTTTCAACTAAGAACACAACACATACCGCTCAACAACCATTTAAGCAAAATTACAAAAGACACATCCCCTTCCTGCCCCTATGTCAACACCCCAATGAAACATTAACACACCACTTGCTTGAATGTCAACCTCTTGAAGACCTGAGATGCACATTCCTCCCACCAAATCCAAGCATCAGTAACACACTTTATAGTCACCTGGAACAACTACAAAAGACATCTAACTTCTACGTCATGGCACAAGACCGAAGGGCTAGAGCTCAGGTGGTCGCTGGTTCGGATAAGTAAGTAAGTCAGTATGTCTATACCGACATCGCTCAGTGTATCCAAAAGCTCAATTGTAATGGTATCCTGTCCAAAGGCTTTTTTCTTTTCTTTGCAAGCTCTTTGCTCTACTCATTTCATGATTGTTGTACCACTACCGTTCTATGGCAAGTCTTCGGGGGCCGTGTCCCTGTCATCGTCTGCGTAAAATTTTTTCTATATTAGATTGTGCCCATCGACGTAAAATCGCATCGTTGCTCATGATTATGTTTCCATTAGTGTCTCTTAAAGAAGAGACGCAAAGAGGCAAAGAAGGAATGGCTAAATGAAAAATGCTCGAAAAAAGAAAATAAATCCAAAGAGAACATAAAACAAGGGCAATGTTCAAAGAGATCAGGAAATTGACAAAGAACAAAAAAAAGGGAAATTGTATAAAAGAATAACGGAAATATGATATTCGAAGAATAAGAAATTATCAAAAAGATGGGGAGTACCTACCATGGACCAAAAAGAAATCAAACATTCTGGTTCTTATTGATGCAGGCCAAAGGTCCAGAAAACTGTTGGCAGAAGTTAAAATGACAAAACTGACTTATTATGGACACCTCCTGAGACACAACACCATCCAAAATTCAGTGCTAGACGGAAAAGTAGATGGCAGAAAGACACGGGGCAAACCAAGGAAGTCCTGGATAGGAAATGTGGAGGCAACAACTGCTAGCAAAAAGATAATCGACTGTTCGGTAATGGCCCTTGAGCGTGAAGAATGGCGTTCCATGACATTCAACCTCTGTAGGGATACGGAACTCCGGTAAGGTAATGTAAGTGCCTCTTAAGCAATTGACTTTGGTGATAGACTTCTTTCTTCCGGTTAACTTTGCAATCGAGTCGTGAAAAAAGCTTTGAGTTAGAGTTTTTGATTTTCTATTTTCATTAATATTGATTTCTATAATATAGGTATTATAATATTAAATGAACTATAGTGTAAGTGGTGAAAAGTTGTTTCCCATCACTTAGCTTTACTGATGCGAAGACTCCCAACTCAGCAAATGGATTTTAACTTAAGAGATAATTACATCACTTAAAACAATGAAAATCTTAAGATGCTTATTCGTACAAAGTTGATTTTTTTAAAGGCTCTTGAGAAATAAAATGGCCTTATAAACATACCAGTTGTCTACGTGAATAGATGATAAAAGTGTGGACCAATGTAGAATTCATCAATCATACTTTCCCGCTAAGAACAAATTTCCAATTACAGTTAATCATTAACAATCTCTTTGCACATAAAGCACAGAACAGTGCAGCACGAAACAGTGCAGCAAATTTTGGGGAGTCTTTCCACAAGTTCCTAGCAGTGAAGGCCAAAAGTCACAATGGAATTATTTTTTAAAGACACCCCTCCCCCTCCCGAACCCCCAATATATTTATGTAAATAATATAGTAATTAAACAAAATATTAACAGATACGATTAAATAACAAATGGAAGCCAGTGCTAGGAACTTGCGGAAGAACAGCCAGATTTTGTAATACTGTAAATCAGTTTTTAATAATAATGCCAAACCATCTCAGATTAAATCAAACCCACATGCCGTTATCTCGATAATTCGCAAGTATTTGAAAAATGACATGTTAATCTCTTACCTATCATACACTCCCGAAAGATTCCATTCTCTTCTTTGGTCGATATGAAAATAGTAGAAAATCTAGAGAGCAAGCAGTGTTGGTCATCGGTGTTAGGCTGTCAACAGTCAAAGTGCATTTGAAATCACGATTTTAGTTCGGTAGGCTCGTGTGTTACAGTAGTGAGTTGTTGTTTCAAAAATGTAAACAAAAGGTACACTTAGTAAAAGTCAATGATTTCGCATCTCTAAAGGTGCAACTCTACATAGAAAACAAAGCAAATCATAATAAAATGTGAAAAAGCAAAAAGGTAGATAGTATGCGCTTGGTTAAGAAGCTAACAGCATTGCCATCCGGAAATATAACGAACCAACACACAACTTTGTGTAATCTTAAACTTAAACGTTTAAAGTCTGGTTAATACTGTTTAGTGAGAATGGGAGCGAACTATATTCATGTTTTCGTCCAACCAGGTCATCAATCACATAATTTGTTGTTCTCCAACGATTGGATTTATATTATCAAATATAAACACGCTGCTTTGTTTATGACATTTGTAAACATACCCATGTGTCAAGATGAATAAAATGACCAATCGTGATGTTCGATTTTTAAAAGGTGTGAACACTTTTCACTTAGCGCACTGTGACCAATGACCTCGAGCACATGAATA
>NC_088360.1:45522105-45534605 GCF_034508935.2 Berghia stephanieae
GAAGTGCATTAGATGCAAAGATCATTGTATGACAACCTGCTGTAAATCGTTTAAACAACACAAGCCATTTGTCTATCATAACTTATGTGTATATCAATAATGATGAGAAATATAGGGTATGGAGAAGTACCAGTTGAAAACAGAGAATAAAAATATTTCTGTATCAGAGCCAAAATCGGGATTCAACTTTCACGGCACCCTCCACCTGGCTGAGAAAGAGAGATCAGAGAGAAGTCCCACCTGCGTTGAGATATTATGATTACAACCGGATAAAAGAAAACAATAACAATCTCCTATTACTTTCATTTATCCCTGAAAATAGCAAATGCTTGAAGCAATACTGTAGAAGTTTAATAAAATTGCGCGTAGACAGTTTTCAGAATAGCTCCTTTTTATAAAAAAAACGGAACACTATCATTTCATGGTCTTTGTTTTTATAATTATATATATATGTATATATATATATATATATATATATATATATATATATATATATATATATATATATATATATATAATTTCAAGTATAATTCTATATATTGTAGAAGTTGATCATAATTATACTTGAAATGTTTTGTAAATAGCTCCTTTTATCAAAAAGTTGAGCACTATTATTTCATGGTTTTAGTTTTTATAAATTATATATATATATATATATATATATATATATATATATATATATATATATATATATATTATGTGGTAAATGATTCTATGAGTTGATCATTTATCTTGTCTCTGTTATTCTCCTTATTAGGCTTTTTCTATAATAATTGATTTTCTCTTTAATTCTGAAGGCCCATAATCTTATTTACCACCTGACCTATTTGTCATCGTGGGGAACAAAAACAACTTTACATGTCCAAAATGTGTATTTACTCACATCTGGAGAAACACCTACCATATTTAAAATCCATTTCTAAATGGCTCTCTAAACTCAAAATCACACAGTTGAGTAAAATACACCAATGATTTCCCATGGGTTTTACTGGCATTTGCCAGTGGGAGATCCACAAATGTACATTTCTACATATGTCTAACGAGCCACAACCTGCTACGTTTGTTGATATTCTTGATGGGCGAAAAAGACAACGTTGGTGTGAAACGATTTACCTACCACTAAACCAACCATAGAAAAAGTGAATAGGGGGTTTCATTTGATTAATCCTCCAGATATGTAACAGCACATAACTAAACATGTACTTCGAAATTGGAGTGCAAGAGTCATCAATAATGCCGTACTCTGGAAAAGTTTTTTTAATATTATTTTTTTTTTGGCCAGAAAACTCGTACTTCAAAAATCGCATCTTGTCAAAAACTCTCTAACCTGGGACTTTAGTAAAGTACCAGGTTTGAGAGGTTTTGATAAGATAAAGGTCAGCTTTATCGGTCACTATTTGAAGGACGAGTTTTCTGGCCAAAATTTTAAAAACGTATTTGTCTACAGTACAGCAGTAGCCGTAAGCATTGTGAAAACAGGTTCATCGTAAGACGATTTTTCCTGTTTGTCCTTGCATATTATGATATGTTGTACAGATGGTTCATCTTAAACTACGATACTTTTGGAGGTGTGGGGTTGGGTTTGATATTACTATATTGTTTATTTCTTCGTACTGTAGAGTCTGAAATTTCATTCTCATTTCATAGGTCAGCTGAGTATTCATCTTATTGATGCTATGCATATAGCCAAAATACTTGCTACATCCGCCAGCCAACAAAACTATGTGAAACCTTGAACGTTTATAGTCTGATTGATAGAATTTAGTGCGAACTACTCATAGAAACGTTGGCTAAAGACAATAACACAAAGCTGAGTGACGTCAAGTTTGTCCTTTCTAAAAAGCTGTACTGACTTTAGCGTCCGACTCTTTGGTATAACAAAACGATGGCAACAACTTAATCAAATCATGTATAGCTCTTCTAGTCTAAACTTATTTTCTTACCAGAATTATTCAAGGCAATCATAATGTTAACATTAATTGCATCTCTAAACAACTCTAGCATAGAGAAACAATATTAACCAGTTAGTTGTCGTACTCTGGAAAGATACTTATTTAAATTTTGGCCAGAAAACTCGTCCTTCAAATTAAAAATATCATTCTGTTTAAATGACCTTCATCTTGAGTAAAAACTCTTTTCGGAGTCCCAGGTTTGAGAGTTCTTGCCAGGATGAGCGTCATTTAAATCGATCTAGTTTTTCTGGCAAAATTTTGAGATACGTGTCTCCCCAAAGTACTGCAGTAAAGTGGTTAAAAATTGCTACCGTTGTACTATTTATGGTCCAAATGATCACTTTAGACAGAAGGACAACGTGCAGTGTCACAGTAAATGCCATTTCCTGAATAAGATATAAAATTAACGTATAACAAATTAGAATTAGTTAGAATTATGTATGGATCAAACAGGACAGTATTTTACCCACGTGTAAAATGTGTAAAATGAATTACTTCAACATATGTGCATAACGATTCGTTCAGCTTTGATAAACCACTTGAGGGTGTTCATATTGTCAATGCATTACAATAATTCTTTACGCATAATTATTTATAAATCAAAGATAGATTTGGTAAATTCATATGAATTTTAATACGAAACAACTTTTTAATCTTCTACAGAAAAAATCACAAAATGTCATGATTTAAAACGTGCATCACAGATGGTGTGACGGTTGTCATTCTGAGACGACTTCCAAAAAGACGTACACATCTTAAGTGGAATGGGACGGAAAGACTCCAGAAAATTACATAAACAGCCTTTGTTTGAAGTAGGCTTAGTTTCGGGCATTCTAATTGATACTTGGCATCAAAGCTGTTAACATGTCGTCTCCTGTGTGGTACGATTTTCATGTGGTTGGCACATCTTATATGTTGGAAAAAACAAAGACAAGTTATGTTTGGCATTATTGCCTAACAGGTGGGTACATAAATGATTGCAAGTGTACCCTCCATATATTTCCCTCCCCTTAGGCGATGGAAACGTTATGCGCTGGTGATGATGTCTTAAAAAAAACTGTGTAGCAGAGATAATACTATCTATATAGGGTGTCCATAAAGTTTTTCCCTGATTTCAAAGACGCATAATTCTAAAACCATCACATATATTTTGCATTTGGTTTTAACCATCTTCTAAGGAAATGTCAGATATTGATGCCTATTAGTTTTTGATCTTAATTACATTACCGAATTTAGAAAATGAGCATAAATTTAAAAACCTAATTTTTCCTCCATCTATTTCTGAATAACAACAGTGCGTCAAAAGTCTCTTATTGTAATATGATTGTATGGAACGAAATTTCAAAAAGTAGCTCAACAACGTTTCGTAACCCAGTTTGACAGACGATTACAGACAGAACATGAAACTATATTTTAAAACAAGAAAAACACAATAACGGGTATATTTTCTGATACATATAAAGTTTTGGTATTGACATATGCACACATGACTTATAGCCTCATATTCCTTTTCCGTAAAAACGATTATTGTAAATGTCTATTTAGATACTAGACTTTTATGCTACATTCCATCTCCATTACTATTAAGCATAGATATTTATTTCATTGAGATGGTGTTCCTCCAACTTGGATTCAAGACGTGTGTGAACTTCTAAATGAAAAGGTTTCAACCAGATGGATTGTGAGAGATGGACTTGATTGCCTGGCCGCCTGGGTCACCGGACATTTCTATGTATGACATTTTCCTAAGTGACTACGTCATAGACATTATTTGTTAAGCTCCCATACCATGTCTTGGAACACTTACCATGAATAAAATTTGTTATTGAATCATCACGCCACAAAAGCTACAAAACACACGGAAAACAATCGAAAATAGGATGAATTTGCGAGTAGCCATGGCAACCATATTGAGGCGCAATGAGTAAAAGATAATGGTCAATATATTGTAAAGAATTTATGTATTAATAAGTCTACGTTTAAATAAAAATGACCATAAAGTTTTTCTATTAACGATGTAATTAAACAGGGAAAGACTTTAAGGACACCCAGTATTTTTATATTAAAATTGATTTTAGTGTCCCAGTGATTGTAGTAAAACCTTGATGAATAGGAAAAAAGCTGCCTACCTTTTCCGTCTATTTAATTTTCTTAACGAGATTCTTTGAAGAATGTCAAGCTATAGAAATGTGGCTGTCGAACACTATGTCATAGCCTGGAATAATATATGCAAGACCAACCTAAATCGCGGGCTCTCTTGATTCTTCACACATTTTACATACTTACGACAGATAAATATGAAATACATGGTTCTTGAAACTGTACCATATTAATGTTAAATATTGTTGTGTCAAGATATGTAATTAATGCTCACAAATTAGAAGGTCAGCTGGCTCGGCAGATAAGCGTGTAAAGGTGGCTATGGCCGAGCACTTGTCCATATTATTCTATGATACCTTTATGATTCTTAATAATGGCCTAGAAAAAGCCGGTGTCACGTGATTCGCGGTTTACTTTTTTTTATTCCAAAAGGAATTGGGATAACAGTTCTAAATTATCCTAGATAGCATTGTAAAGGATTTAAGCGTTGTAGAAATTAGTGGAATTATACACAATCCATATCTTACAAGAATTTCACAAACTGTCGACTTGTAGTAGTCCACGAAAAAAAAAGTGAAAATGGACAACTTGGGACAAGGACTGGCAAAAAAATGTTGTTTTTTTTTTTTAAGCATGAAAGATATTGAAACAATGCCAGATAAAAGCAAAGGCAAAATACAAAAGAAATATCACCTGAGAAAAAAAATCAGCCATCAGCCAGCCTTCACTGTTGATTGGATCGTACCCCGAGACGACCTGAAAACAGGCCAGACGTGATACCATAATTAGATTTCTTCCTTATTCTTTGGTATTCAATGTTTACTAATGATGCAGACAAGAGTTAACAGTCGAGTTGTCTATTCTTGTGAAAATACTAACCATTAAATCGTCCCAACCATTGAGTAACATCTGTGGTGTAGCGGTAGCATGTCGGACCTGTAACCTGAGGTTTGATACCCAGACAATGTAGGCTAACTTTTTGGGTTGTTTTTTTTTTTTTCTTGGAGATTTCTGTCTGCTGTATTCAGCGGTTTCATACACTTTTTCCGAGAGTAGTAGTAAGACATAAGCACCCTGCATCCGGCGATGTTTAGTCAGGGAACGTTTTTCCACGTACTTGTCTAACGTCAAGGTCAATACCTTTTTTACAAATTTTGTTCTTTCCCTTTTTAAAAACCCATTTGTGTATTTTGTTTCCGTTTTAAATCCTCATATCGCCCACAAAGACAACTTTACTACCCATGGCTAAGAACTGGTCTTGTAAAACACTTAGCAATTAAAATGAAGGCGGGAGCTTTGTCGGCAATTAGAATACAAGAGCATAATGACTTCGACAAATCTTACTCAAGCTTATCAATAGGGAAAGGCAAACCTCTTGAGTGTACAGAATACAGATGTACAGCATGGGTTTCCAGTGGAGAGAACCAGCGGGAGAACAGGCACAGTTAGCTCTGGAAACATGCCTAAAATCACGAGCCTGTAGAGTCATCAACCTATTCTCACAAGGATATAAGTTTTGTAAACACTTCTTGTTCATACTACGTCCTATGATGTTAAAACAATTTATAACTACGTAGCAAAATATAAACATCATTTTCGAATAAAATTTCTGGCAATGCCTATAAAAATTTATTTAAAATGCGCTCTACGCGTTTGGACATCACTCATAAAATAAAGAATTTCTTTCATTTATGAATTCGTAATTTTTCATTATAATACAAATTCATAAATCAATAATCTTTGAGTCACAAAGTGGTTTGATATGCGGTAGCTAGCTAGAGCTTTGAAAATGAGTCCATAATATTAGTGATTCCATGTTGATATAGATATGTGTTATCAAGTATTAGCTGGAATGTGTCTTGTTCTTCATATAGTTAAACTGACCCTATCTGTATGCCTTCATACTAATTAGTAGTTGGCAAAGACAGCGATGGATATTGTAAATATTGCCTAAAGAGCGCTAAAAAGGCAACTTATGCTATACGAAAGCGAAAGGTGGCCCCATGTGTCACGCTGTGGAAATAAATAAAGCACTGAGAAGGGTAGTGATTATTCAGAGTATTTAGAAATGAGGTTTACAAATGGTTTATATTCACCTATTTCGATATAGTAGCAATAGCAGGCAAACTACTCATTCCCTCCAACAAAGACATTAAAAAAAAAAATCAATGCATTGCAGTGTAGTAACGAGATAAAATCATTATAACATTTGTATCGTGCAGCTATGTGGTCTAGTGGTATGACACTCGCTTTCGGATCGGACGATCCTGGGTTCGAGCCTCGCTCGGCTCATAGTTGAGTCGTTTGAAAAGACTCTTTACTCATATTCTCTCACAGTGCTCAGGTGTAAAATGAGTACTTGGCCGTTAACAGCTTTGTCTCTGTCCGAAATAATTGTAATATCGCCTAACAGGCGTCATGTCTCGTCCTACATGTTAATTGTTGCTGTTGGCCATGGACCCCTTGTAAAGCGCTTTGAGCACGTTTAGTGAATATTGCGCTATATAAAAGCTCGTTTTAAAAAAATCTGCATCGGGTGCCTTGCCGTCTGAGTAACAGGGCCTCCTCCAATTGGTCAAAAGGGTGAAGTCTACCAATCATTTTCTTCATTTTATTTTCTTTTTTTTTTTTTTTGGATAAAAGTATTGTCTTTTTAAAAAATCAACAGACTTTACCGTGAAATAATTTTGTTGGATATTATTTGGGAGAATTTTGTTACTTTGTTTAAATATGCTTTAAGTCTTGCACGACTGAACTCAATCACGGGCGAGCGATTATCTTCTATACAAAACGGGAGATATTTCTCTCAAGACAGTCAGTATCTCGCACGCAGTTCATCTTTGTCTTGCCTCAATATATAGTAAAACCAAAGAAGCACGACCAAAAACACATAAAAGATATGAACTCTCGCTTTCTGCCCATCTTTCCGGCGCCACTCAACTGGAAAATTGCCTTTGTTTAGGTGGAGATAACTTCTTTGAACCATTTGACCTGCGTATAACGATCTCTTCACTAATAACTCGACGGGAAGTCAAGTCAGTTGACCCCGCCCCCTTCTTTCGACCCGCCCATTGCCTTCCTACGGAGAACTCTTCTTTCATTGTAGCTTCTAGCTTGGATAGGACACTTTATTATAATAAAGAGTATTATAACACACCCTGTGGCCATCGGACGGGCATAGCCCACAATAATTACACCTCCCATCATATTAACGCTTTCAGTAACAATCTTGTTTTCTATATCTAAAAAGACAACTTTTGAAGCATTAGAAACCATTCCAAATCGGGATCGGAAGTGTCAATGGTCACTTGATAGTGATGTCTCATGGTCTGGGGACGGTATCTCGTCTTGTAAAAAAATGTCAAGCGATAATGAGCGTGTTGATTAACCGGGTGGGTGATGATTAACTCAAAACGCATGTCCCGGTGTGTTCAAAGCATTTTAACAGACCAGACACGATTTGAATTAAGTCTCAATGAGTACCTGACGAGCAAGGGATTTGGTTAAAAAATACCGAGAACAAACAATGGCGCCCAACATACGATTCGTACTGCTTGATCTGGAAGTGTGATAACATACTGCCTAAAGTATTGTAAAACGGATAAAGGAATCAAAGAATCGCGCTTTATGCTTTGAAATTATCAGGTTTTCCCCATAACATTATTTACTTATTTGACATGTTCAGTATACATCTCTGTTTTCTAATTTGGTAATGCATGATAATCTTATCAAGTTATACTTCCAGTCACATTTTAAGCTTAGCATTATCTGTAAACACCCGTATCTTTTGTACAGAACAAACTAATTTCAGAAAAAGAGATATGAACGAAATGGAGGGAGGGGTGTGTCAGGAAAGAGGAGAAAGGTCGTTTCTGATGATATAATAATAAATATATTATTGGATGGCATTGCACTACAGTCTGATAGTCTGGAGCAGTAGTCAATCATATTAATATAATTTCTTTTATTCTTGAGCACGATCATATCTCCAATTTTCTAACTCAGACAAAAAGGGTATTCTTGGGTATTCTTGTTAGTGTCAGACGGTTGTTTGATCAATTATATATCGATGGCCCGTTGATCAAACCTCTGAAGTATAGTATCGCAAAGAGGCTACTTCAGAAGTTTGATCAACGGGCCATCGATATATATCAATAGATTATTCCTTCATCTGCTTTTGTTGCCATATTGAAGGCGCGATTCATTTTTCAAAAAGATATAAACGATCAGTTTTTCCACAATACTTTAATTTTTAAGCCATATATCCCGAAAGTTTTAAGTATATTCCCCTTCTTTACTTTTCTGGTGAACAAATAAAAATCCGATCTATCGCGTTGCTTTATCTTGATAAGACATTCCTTCAAGTTTCCTTATGAAATCAATAACAAAAAAAAAATGATATTCTGTATATTTTAAAAGTGATTCTTTTTGAGTCATCATTTATCATCTGGTTGTTTTGCACCTGAATATGTTGAGGCATTGTAAAATATAGCAAGTAATTATACTTGGTTCATTTGTGTTTGGACTTCTTAGAGACCTCAGATCTTAAGCTTCCTTTTCTTCCACATAAAATAATCAACGTTCCAAGATCTTTTACTTGAGGACAGCCATCCCAAATATTTATCTGCCGCCTCTTTGGCTTTTAAATAATCTATTGGTATTTAAATTGTTTTTGTTATTGGCTGAAGAATGGTTTTGAGCCCGAAACGTTCCTTGTTTGGTATTTTGTTCTTTTTTGAAGCTGTAATATTCATCTTTATTCATTACTTTCTACCACTGATTTGGATCACTTTGACTTGAGAAATTATCAACAGGGGATAGCAGCTCTAAATCTTTGACCACATTTTGAAATACCAAATGCTAAACTTTACTAATATTGCTCCTATCCCTATCATAAAAACATAAAGTATACTCCCCCAATTCATAAACCTCTAACAAATTGTTTCCCCAATTCGCTCCCCTAGTCAAAATTAGCTCCAGGATGCCTTTCAATCTCCCCAGTTGGCTTGTGGCGCACGGGAAGAACATGAAAAATATTATAGTTATCTCCCGTGTCCCTATGAAAATCGAATTTTCCGCTCGAGGAGAGTTCTACTGGCCCATGGCATTGTCGAGGATATTTTACACGAGGGCGTAACCCGTTCCTTCATTAGCCAGATCAAAGAATGAGTGTAGCAAAAGGATCGCAAGGCTTTCACATGGAACAAAAGCAATTGAGCAATTAGACTACAATTGAAATTGTCAGTGAAGTTTAACAGTTTGTTAACACGACGGGGTGATCAGTGAATTGGTGAGAGGAAGAATAGCGGTGGTTGTGGTAGTGCTGTTGATGGCGGCGAACGACGAAGATATAATACTATAAAGATTATGATGATAACGATGATGATGATGATGATGATGATGATGATGATGATGATGATGATGAGGAGGAGGAGGAGGAGGAGGAGGAGGAATAGGAAGAGTAGGAGGAGTAGGAGGAGGAGAAGGAGGAGGTTGAGTTAAAGAGGAGGAGGAGGAGAAGTAAGAGGAGGAGGAGTAAGAGGATGGGAACAGGAGAAGGAAGAGGATGGTGTAATGAGAAGAGGGGATGAGAAAGCCAAGGAGGATATGGATAAGGTGAAAAACCCGTGGTGGTGGTAGAGGTGGTGGTGGCTACGATGTAAAGATGATGAGGAGGGAGAGTAAGAATAGAGGAAAGAAGAAGAGAAAAAGGAGAATGAAGATGGGAAAAGAGGAGAAAGAAGAGGATGAGGTTATAAGAGGTAGGCAGGAGGAAGAAAAGAATGAGAAAGAGAAAGTGTAATAGGATGGAAAGGGGGGGGGGGTGTTTGGTGGTGGTGGTGGTGGTAACTGTGATGAAGAGAGTATACTGTAACCATGATGAGGAGGAAGAAGAATAAGAAAAGATGTAAGAGGGAGGGGAAAATGCGGAGGGGATAAGGTTGTAAGAGGAGATCAGGAGGAAGAGAAGGATGAGAAAGATAATGAGGAATTGGATGGAATTAACATTTCATTTTCTCTGTTCCATGAGAAGATCTTAATGCTACCACCTCAAAGTCATCAACAAGCTCTAACTAACCATTTGTCAAGTCAATTATTCGTTACAGAATTGTCTAGTCTACCCATTTAGGTAAAGACAAGTCGCGATGCTCGAAAAGGTAATCCGCTTGTCTGCGTTTACATTTCCATCCATACACAGATTTACCGTAAATGTATCGCACGTGCGATAATGTAAATGGGCTCTAATTGTGTGGTGGTATTCATTATGGTTCCAGTTGTCGGACGTGATATAATTTATGGTGGAATTCAACTTGGCATTAACCAGATAACTGCCGTACTCGGGGGAAAAATGTATTTTAAAATTTGGCAAGAAAACTCGTCCTTCAAATGACTCTCATCTTGGTAAAAACTCTCAAACCTTGGAGTTCGCGAAATCCCCAGTTTGGCATGTTAATCACGATAAGGATCATCTAAATCGATCAATATTTAAAAGACGAGTTTCCTGGCCACATTTTTTAAAACATGTTTTTTCCAGAATATCTGCAGTTAACTGGTTAATTGCAATTGATGCTGTACGTCTAGTTAAAAAATTCACAACAGCTGCCAGACGGATACAACGTACCAACACACAAAAACAATTTGTAACCTTGAACGTTTATAGTACAATTAATACAATTTAGTGAGAACTACTCATAAAAATAGCTTAATATTAAAATAGCTTAAATATTTTGATTATTATTAATGGTGTCAACATTACGCTGCTTGAATAATCCATTACTTTTCAATTAAGAAAAGGTGGATTGGGAGGCGGGGGGGGGGGTGTCTAAGCCCGAAATATTTATTATTCTTACGTGTCGCTGTTGGTCAGGGATCCTGTGTAAGGCGATTTGAGCCTGTTTAGTTGATATTGCACTATATAAAAGTTCTTTTTCTTAATTTAAAAAAAGCATCCGACTTAGTTGGTACCGATTTCAGAAGGTGGGTCCCAAATTCTTTCCAGTTCACACTATATTCTATACTTTTCTTTTCTTTAATCCCGTTCATGAACGTACTTCCTTCAACCATTTGGAATCAATCGTCCCCTTATCATGACCATCCGACAGGGTTGCCAGATTAAGTTTTCGAAAAAGAAAAGCCAAACCAAGTCACAGAAAAATAAAATGGCAACTGGTCGGAAATAATGCCAAACTTTTCTAGGCATCACTGTTTTTTAAAAAAAGACAAAACTAAAATGTACATTAAAATAAATCTCACTGCCAGGAGTTAAATTTAACCTCGTTGTCCCAAATTAATGATACGATTTTGCATATTTTGGGAAATGAGTGTCATTTGTCAATAAAATATTTGAAATGAAGTGATTTTAGAAAAATGCCAAAAATACCAAAACCAATTTTCCCATGCCAAATCTTTGAACTTTGGCATTATAAACACCAAATTGGCAACCTTTACATCCGATTGTTTCTTAGATGAATAACAGTCAGATACATAGAGACACTCTAGGCACCTTGAGAGGTGTTGCTATGATAGCATCTCACCCTTGGTGCCTGAATCAAAACAATAGCCATCGTTGGGAACTCTGGTATTTCTTGACACACAGTCCAAAATAAATCATTTATACAGTGTTTTGTCGATGACAGGACTGTCTCGAACTGGTTCAAAAACCTTTAAACTTTAACATGTATTAAAAAATTTGACCAGAAAATTCGTCCTTCAAATATAAGTCGGTTTAAAACAACCTCATCTTACAAACACTCTCACACCTGAGAATTCGCGAAAAACATTTTTTCTTGAGTACGGTAGTTGTGCGGCTATGAGGTCTAGTGGTACGACACTCGGATCTGAAGGTCCTGGGTTCTAGCCTCGCTCGGCCCATAGTCCTTGAGTCCTTGGAAAAGGCTCTTTACTCACATTCTCTCACCGTACTCAGATGTAAATAAGTACCTGGCCGTTAACAGCGTTGTCCCTGTCTCCCTGATACTAGAAGGCGCATTATATTATGATTCATGGCACAAAATGTTGTAAGATCTGCAGTGCTATTTGCAATTAATTGAAAATAATTATTTTTATAAAGTAGTCATCTAACGCTGAGTCCAGTTGACATCACCTTGAAAATGGATTAGATTGATATTATTATATACTTTTGTGATTTAAAATCTGCTTTGTTTCATACTGATTATATATATTTATTTTTTTTTGATCTTTAACCAACAAATTTTCTGTGTAAGGTCTACTATAATATCTGCCCGATCTTAGGCTCGATTCTCAGTGAGAAGGATGGTCTCTATTCAAGACATTATTTTTTACATGTATTTTTCTGTCAGCTTTGTCTGGCTGGCACGGCATCACACATGACTATTCTATTTTCTTCCTAATTTCACACTTCCATGTTTACAATATCGTCGTATAAGATAAACGCGACATGGGAGGGAAGCTGGTAAGATCCATCGT
>NC_088360.1:45537105-45554605 GCF_034508935.2 Berghia stephanieae
AGAGAGTGAGAGAGAGAGAGTGAGAGAGAGAGAGAAAGAGAGAGATTGAGAGAGGGAGAGAGAGAGGGAGAGGGAGAGAGAGAGAGAGAGAGAGAGAGAGAGAGAGAGAGAGAGAGGAGAGATAGGTAAATGGCGAGAGATCATTTTAAGCCTTGTTTTCTAAATATTAACGGGTATTTTCACCGTTTCATTCATTTCTCAACAGCACCCAATTCTTCGTTGCTTTTGGAATTGTATAAACTATTCACATTTTGAAATTTATGTGACATCACTGATTCTTAAATACACATTGTCGGGCTCGTACTGTTGGCTGACAAAAGGCATAACTTTAACTTTCCTTTAACTCCTTGCCAGTAGCTTTAAAAAAATCACTCCTGTTGTACATTTATAAAAGAGATGTGTGTGTGTGTGTGTGTGTGTGTGTGTGTGTGTAGGGGGGGGTTAACACTTTCTCAATTATCTCCGAAATATTTTCTTTAATTGTTTTTTACTTTCACCAATTGATTTTATTTATATGAATAATTAATGTATTGAAAATAGTTATGTTTCTATAATAATATGCCATTGAACCAAATTGTGACCCGCCGTCTCAATACGTTATTATGTTGGAGTGATATTGAAATTGAAAACATCATCCGTAATCAAAAATATAAAACTTGGGAAAAGCTCATTTGTTTGGTAAGAACGATAGGTATTGTTTCATAAAGTGTACAAAGCCAATGATTTCATACATTTAATCATAATAAACTTAATGTTCACTTTTTTTTGCCACCAACTTCATCCTGATATAATCCCAATTTGAGACGGTGAATAGAATTTGTATTAACTCCTGTGTTTGAAATTTCGAACAAGTGTCCAATGCCGCTGTGAGACCTTTGGAGGGCGTATTGGGAGAGAGTCCGAAATTTCAAATGGTTGTGTTCAAGAAGCTTACAATTATACCTCTCCAATAACATTGACTATAACATTGCTAATCAAATTATAACATATTTTTACAAAGATTTTTTTCTCGAATTTCACAATATGGCATCAAGTATTATCAAAATGGTCAGAATATCATTTGGATCAAAATCTATTTTTAATAAAAACAAGCTGTGCGCCAGAAAAAAAATTCTTGAATTTGAATTGTTACTTTCTTTGTTCTGTTTTTTTGTTGTTTTTTTTTTTTTGGGGGGGGGGGTGTTGGGGTTTGGTTTTTTTTTTTTGGGGGGGGGGGGTTGTTGGGTATTTTTTTTGTTTTGTTTGTTTTTTTAACAAAGGATAATACTCCAAAGTACAAAACAAAACGAGTTTTCCCCTAACCAAAGGAGTATGATCATCAGATTCAGGGAGTAAGTTTAGGCGGTATTAGTATTTTCTCGGCATTCCTGGCGTCTTTGTTAGCTCACAGGCTTCATGACATGAATGGAATAGACTAGCCTCCGATTCGGGAACCACTTTATACCACCGAATTTGCTCATCCAGCTGTAAATAGGTAGTTGGATCTCTTTAGAACTACTGCGAAAGTAAAGGCAGCGTAGAAAGTGATCAGTCACTCTACTACATCATATTATATTATCATGAGACTGCCACAGAAAAAAGGCAGTCCCAACACCTATTCTGATTTACTCTGACAAAACACGTATTTAACATTTCGGCCAGAAAACTTAACTCGTCCTTCATAATATATTGATCGATTAAAATGACCCTCATCTGTGTAAAAACTCTCAAACCTACGATTTCATTGGAGGACGACTTTTCTGGCCAAACTTATAAATTCCTTGGGGGCGGGGGTTCAGAGAGTTCAGGCATGGGACTCACCTTGATTATCTTTACTTCATCTGGACTTAAAATGGATAAGGTCAACTCGATGAAACTGACGAATACAAATACTTTATTTGATGGCATGTTTTACAAAAATTAAAAGCCCGTAACTCTTACATCATAATTTTCTTCTCAGCACCGTAGACCGTATATTACGTGTACGAGTGTCTACTGATTGGATTTTAATTGATTAAAAATAATATTATTAATTAAAAAGGAGTGGTGGAAATAAATTGATTCAAATTGCTTATTATCTTTTCTTATATTTTATAATTAAATGTCAAGTAATGTCTAAGATTTGTTGTTTGTTGTTTGTTTTTGTTTTTTATTTTGTTATAGTCATAATGAAAATTTATCTAGGTCTTGAAGCTTAATTTAATTCTTTAATGAATATTAAGGTTGAGTTTAAGATCCATTTTAACCAAAATAAGATATTATGTGAATGTTTCTAGTTTCTACTTTATCAACAATCTGAATGAATTTGTCATTTTTAGTCATCAATTGTCTCTAAACGATCAGCTTTATCAATTTGTTTTTTAAAAAACTTTTTTGTTTCATGATTCTCTCTCTCTCTCTCTCTCTCTCTCTCTCTCTCTCTCTCTCTCTCTCTCCCTCTCCCTCTCTCTCTCTCCCTCTCTCTCTCTCTCTCTCTCTCTCTCTCTCTGCTCGCTCGCTCGCTCGCTTGTTTTCAAGCATGGTTCAAAAGTTTAATAAAGTATTACAATCCTTAAAGCAATGAGCAAACTTAGGTGATAATGGAATGGAACGACCCACTTCAACTCGTTAGACTCATCTCAATTTCAACACATTTATGATAAATTAATATGTGGATTTAAAACAAACAATACATCTTCATTTAAAGTTTCCGCAACACTTAGTTTAGTTGGTTGAAATTATGTCTGAACATGGAATCAAATTTTTAAAAACGTGGTTGCAGGGACGATCATGATGTGCATCCGAGATAAATAAATATACAACAAAAACATATAATAAAATATACATGTTATGAGACATATATAAATATTTAGATAAACTAATATGGCAAAATGCATTATCATCGTGGTAGTAATGATGATGGTTGAATTTGGTTTGAGGGTAGGGATAAGGAGGTATAATTAATGCTGATATTTATATAATCTGACTTAAACAGAGAATAAGAAATAGAGCTTGTAGAAGGAGCAGTCGATCGATTAAGAGGGAGGGTAAGGAGGAGGAGGAGGAGGAGGAGGAGGAGGAGGAGAGAATAAGATAAAGAAAGAGGGAGATGAGGGAGAAAGGTGGGGAAGAAAGACTATTTATTAAAACGTCATAAATAAAACATGGGCATAAACAATATTAAAAATATCAGATGGAAAACGTTGGCATAGAGAATCTGGTTTACTTTTTCAAAATGTCTGTATTATTGATTCCTCCATAAGCGTTATACCATCTTTACACGTTTTCTGTTTGTGCAAAAGTCATGAGAGCTTCCTTTGTTAAGTTTCGGTCCATTAAACTGAACAAAAACGTTTTGCATCTACTGATATCAAACGCCGTTCGCATGAAATATTAAATAGAAAATTAAAGGATAGAGCTTTTGAAAATGTTCAATGTATATCAACAAATTTAGCTCTTATTGATAATTTATTGATTTTAATATGACAAGTCATTGCAAAATTTAAATAAGGTTCTTTTTTATATAAAACTTAGACCAAGAAAATATTTACTGCCATGGTCTGACATATCACGTTTTTATTCTATTGGCCGCAAACTTTTTCTTCAAATGTCAATCCATCAAATGGCACTACAAATGTCAAAGACATGAAACTTTTTATTTCGCATTTTTGAAGCATTTGGACAAGATGAGCGTTGTCAACACCAGTAGTAAAATCAGCGTCAGTTCTCAAGTGGATTGTATTTGTCACAAATACAAAGAGCATAAGATAAAGAGGACAACTTTTGACTGACAGTTAGTACCGTCTGTTATCTAGCCTCCGATTGTGTTCTCGTGTTCACTGGAAATGGGTTATAAATTATTAAACATTACTTTCTCCTATCACACCCAAGACAACAATGACTTTATTATAGCTAAAACTCCAATCATCAAAATACATTTTTCAAAAACTACCACATAAAAATATCTTTGTCCAGTGATTTTATGACAGGTTATGAAAATAATCACGAGCTTCTATAAAAAATAATAAAATGCGTGACATCCTTATGCAAAGACAGCAGCATTCACAAATTTTCTTTCAACATCACTGCATGCTGCTGTTTTGCAAAAAGTGCAAATCAAACATACAATTTTAGAATCAACATTTAAAAGGTACAAGAAGGCGATGAGGTATACACCCTCGAATACGTCATTACATAATGGGTTTTTTTTTTTCATTATATTTATTAAGATCACTACAATGCCACTATTTTAAAGGGGAAAACGTGTTAATGTTAACTACGCTGTCACTTCTTGAGATGCCGAAACACCGTCTGAATGCGATTGGTTGCTATTATTAGACAAGTTCAAGTTGTTTGCCGCCATGGTCTTCCGTCTTTGTCTGTACCATGACGTCCAGTCTGGTTGATATTGTTCACAGTACATCTTGAACAACGTCACCTATGAATAGTGTTATCAAATAGAATGTTTTAGAATGTTGATGCATCACATCATTAATTTTGTCATATCTTTGCAATATTGACGCATAAAGAAGAAAAAAGGTAAGATAATTAGAAAATGAATAAATACGTAGATAGATAAATAAATAGATAATTTAAAATTAAGAAGCTCAAACCCTTCAAAGTAAGCTGTAACATGTCCACTTCACTCTGTCGCTTTGCTAAGCCTATGCATTTCAACCAAAAAAAAAAACTTAATTAAAAACACTTTAAAGTAAAAAATTGCTTCATATTCCGTACAGTATCATTCTGGAATAAGCTGTTTTGAAACAAAATTTTCTGTTCGTATCAACTTGTTTAAAAAAGCAGTTGATAAAGAATATCCCTTTTTGGAATTTGACTATGACGATTGAATGAATTGAACTTATACTTAGTGTGAGTTTTCAATACTTCCCTCCTGTATTGGCAATTTATATACATTATTGGTTTGTTGTGGGTTTTTTACAACTCTTTTCAATCTCTTGTGAAGTTGTGTTTTATATTATGATGACAATATACGATATGATATGTGAGTGAACATAATAATCATATAATTTAAAACAGACAGGGTATGTCCTCAGAAGCCGTCGCCTAGGTATTCCCTAAAACAAGATAGTTAACCCATCAAACAAAAGTATGATGTCAACAGGAATCATTCATACTGTCAAAAGTGAGCAACTTGAAGGTTAATAATCTTTTCAAATTAAAACAAACAACAAAACGAACTGTCTGAAGCGGGGCTCGAATCCGTTACCTTCCGTCACAGTTCATTTCATAGCCTTGGTGACTCGACCACCTCGTTCCCCCCCCCCCCCCCCCCCACTACTTTGCTCTTATGCATGAAAAAATATATTATTAACTGACCATATCAGGCACAGATGCTGTGGTAGGCCGTTTGGCAAGGGCTCTAAGTTTGGCTGTGGGTGGATGTGTCCATTTGGATGCAGTTGTCTTTGTAGAGATGGGTCGTGATTTGCTCTCCGTCTCCTCTATCTCATTCAAAAGGATCTGTCTGGCCTTAATAATCAAAAAAAGTAAATAATATAATCTAAATTGAATGATATTAATGTACACACACACACACACATACACACACACACATATATATATATATATAATATATATATATATATATATATATATATATAAATATATATATATTATATATATATAAGCATTAATAAAGCGTTTTCCAAGGAATTACCATACCCACGCGAATTATAATGTTTCATTTATTCCCCAAGCAGGCCATATGGAACCATATTTCTATCTTATACAGTACAATTGCCTGTTAGGCGTCCTTTTTTGTACTAACAATCCCCCCTCAGGTCTGAAAAGACAAATTGTTCTGGTCTCATTGTTGTCATGGAAATACTCTCATCCAACGCAAAATAGTGTCCAGAACAACAATGTTAAACCAAGCCTATAATGGCATTCGGTAATCAGATCTGCTAATACGTGAACATAGATGACTATAATTATCACTTTTTTTTCAATGTTTCTTTTTGTGTGTGTGTGTTGTTTTTTTTTTGTTTTGTTTTTGTGTATGTATGTTTTTTTGTTTGTTTTTTTTTGTTTTTGTTTTTTTTTTCCTACTTTAGACAAGCGATTTTAGTTGATAATCAAATAAACCAATGACAAAGGAAAGTCGTCAAGTAAACGTGTGCGTCAAACGTGAGCATTTATAATACAACAATATCCATTAAACGTGCTTAAAGAGCTTTACAAAGGGATCCTAGCCGTAGCCTTTGTAAACTCATGGCCTGATACCAACCAAAAATATTCGTCATAAAAGAAGACGAAGATCACGAAGTAAAACGTAATTGTGAGTTGCAATCAATATTTCAACCAATAGATAGTTCGAAGATGACGTCACTCAGGTCTTTGTTATTGTTTTTTGCCATCCGCGTTTATGAGTAATGCTCACTGAACTGTGTTAACCTGGCTATAAACGTTCATGGATACTCACAGTTTTGTGTGTTGGTCCGTTATACTTCCGGATGGCAATGTTATGAGCTTCTTAGCCAAGCGCATACTATCTATAGAATAATAGGTCTCCTTGATCACTTCTGACAACAACCCACTTTTCACTTTCGTTTGGTGATCATCATCTTCTTTTGTGACGTAATTTTTTGGTCAGTATCTGACCTTTAGTTTAGCAAGTCCACGCCCTATAGCCAATAACAGCACTTAATAATTAGAACGAAATAAGACTCTTGTTTAGCAATATTACAATTTTTTCCGACATACACAAGGCTGTTAAGGACAAAGTAATCATTTTACATCTAGAAGAACAGTGAGAGAATATGAGTAAAAAATGCCGTTTTCAATGACTCAACTATGCACCGCTCTGAGCGGGACTCGTACCTGGGACTTTCCGATCCAATGTCGAGTGTCATACCACAAGACCACGTAATAAATAATAATAATAATAAATAAATAATAAATAATGAATTTATATAGCGCCTAAACATCCACGTTAATCGTGCTCTTTTGCGCTTGACATAATAAAAATGTTTTTTGAAAAAAAAAAAATAAAAAAAAAAATTGCGTAGCCGCAAAATTAATCCTGAATCATGCTATACTATGGTAATGAATGAAATAATCCTGCACCTCTTCGTGTGAACGCGTTCAAGTACATTAAAGACCATCACACAAACCTCAATTCCATCAAGGTAAATCTCACTTCTAGAGCTTGCTCTGTTGGAAAGGACAATCTCGGGAAGTCTAACGGAAGGAGAATCCAGCATAGAGCTATCCATTGTGGGTACCCTATACAGACGACAGATGGGTACCCAAGGCCGCTGGTACATTGTGCCCTCCCTCTCGAAGGAAAGGCACCCTTGTGGTCTTGGCGTTCCAACTGGGGCTGGAGGAAGAAACAAAGAACTGATCTTTAACTCGGGCTTTACTTGTAACTTCTATCTTACCTCCTCTGGTTCTGTTTTTCTACCCCCTCTCTCTCTCTCTCTCTCTCTCTCTCTCTCTCTCTCTCTCTCTCTCTCTCTCTCTCTCTCTCCTCTACCTCTCTCATACATATACACACATCATATACTATATCATAATCTACTTTCACTTTCACTTCCTGATGAGAGCAAATTCTTTTTCTCCTCTTCTGATAAAAATCGATACCTTGTAGCCCCGAAAAAACACGTATTTAAACATTTGACCAGAAAACTCTTCTTTCAAATATCTATCAATTTAAATAACCCTCACCTTGGCAAAAACTCTGAAACCTGGTACTTCGCGAAGTCCATGTTATATGAGTTTTCACTTAGATGAGAGTCATTTTAAATCGATAGATATCTGAAGGATGCGTTTTCTGGCCAAAAGTAATAATTATGGGTGGAGAACGGCAATATTACGCCCTCCAAAAAGTGTATTATATTTTTCTTTCGTCTTGGCTTAAATGATTTTTATTCCTATATATAAAATCTGGCATTTCTACAGAAAACTGGAAAATCAGAAACCCGAGAGCTCCCAGGTCCAATGCTTATTAACAAATCAAAAGGCAATCTTAATTCAATGGTTCTTGAAGCAAACTTTTGCCCTCTATTTATATTTCTTAATCGCTTTACATTCATAAATTCGTTTTCAAACATTTAAACATACAATACTTCATCTGAAATAAACATAGCTTAATCTGAAAAAGTATTAGTGTTTAAATTCTATTGTAATTCTACTTTCAACTCCCCCCCCCCCCCTCCCCGACACACACTTCCCTCCTTAGAACTCATTCACATCCATTCTTCATATCTGTTTAATTCCTCATTGGTATAAAGAGCAAACCAAACTGAGTGAATCTTAATAAAATCGCGTTATTAGTTTTTTTTATATTTTTTACATAATGGAGGATTTTTATATGAACAATTTTAACTTAAAGTTTGGATTTATTGTGAAAGATTGAGATCATTATATTATACCATAAAGTCAGTGATATGCTGCTTCAAATAGTAAAATTAGTAAGTACCGCTTTACATAAATTAAATGTCTATTAATCAGAACAATATCGGAATATCATTGTCTTATCAAAATAGTTATGATTATACATATGCTATAATGATATGTCACATTTGAATTTATCCTCTATATTTTATTTAAATAATTAGCATAACTAGCTATTTCCATGATTAGATAAGATGAGTTCAATAAATTCCAATAACTAACAAACCTGCTGTTATTTCTATCATATTATCAATACGAACAATACCATTAATCTACAAGCTTATAGTAAAAACATATTAGAACAATAAGAAGCATATAAAATCCATATAACACATAGATACACCGTAACATCACACACGCATTCATAATGCAAATGTTTAGCATGTTCACATTTAACAGTGACTTATAACAAACACAACACTTGAGCTTTGAGCTTTTATATAGCGCAATATCCACTAAACGTGCTCAAAGCGCTTTACAAAAGACCCCTGACCAAAAGCAACACGTAACATGTAGAACGAGACATGACGCCTGTTAGGCGATATTACAATTTTTTTCCCAGACAGATAATACTGTTAACGGCCGAGTACTCATTTTACCCCAAGTACGGCGAGACAATGTGAATATAGGGCCTTTTCCAAAGACTCAATCATGCGCTGAGCGAGGCTGAGCCCAGGACCTTCCGATCCGAAAGCGAGTGTCATACGCCCAAACAAACAAAAATAATCCGAGTAAAGCTAGGTTACGATGGTTATTAACCAGTTTACTGCTCTACTCTTGGAAAACTGGTACTTCAAATATCGATCGATTTCAATGACCCTCATCTTGGCAAAAAAAAAACAAAAAAAAACTTTCAAACCTGGGACTTTGGGTAAGGGTTAAAATGATACTCTAAATTGAATTTTTAACTTAACTTATACCATTTGGGATAACATGTATGCTTTTATTGAAAATAATGTGTTTTAAAAAAATTCAACTTCAAGACGAAAGGCATCGTTTTGACTTTATATCAAATTTCTGTCCCCTAGATGATTCTGACGTGATACATATTAGATGCAATGGGTCAGATATTATTGTATTCTATTTTGATCACGTTAAAAACAATTGATTTAAAATCCCAGAGGTTGGAATGCGTCATTGTAATACTGTTGTTTTGTTCATGGGGTGTAATCGAAGTATGGGGCTACTCCAACATTAATCTATATGTATATATATATATATATATATATATATATATATATAATATATATATATATATATCATAATGTTTCTAAAAGTAAAAACTTATTAACATAGCATCACATCGCATGGATAGATACTTAATAATTTAGGATAGTATCCTTTAAATGCCTTTGATATCAACAGTAAAAAATTTATCAATCAATCATGAGACCAGTTAGTAAGAAAACAGCACTAGTCATATTGCAATCTTAGATCATATATCTCTCGGTCGATCAACGTTTTAAAACTATCGAGAGAACATAACATGCATTATTTGTTACGAATCTAATATTATTCCACAAGAGAGTGGTAAAAAATATTAAAGATTTTTGTCTAATATTCGTATGTATTACATTTGGATAAGTAAAGTTTAAATTTATCTCCTTCTGTAAACGATACAAATGAGAAAGTAATGAATTGTGGTGGAGGATACACTTGAGATTATACTACTGGAACAAGTAACCAAGCACACCTCATCCAATTTAACTATGTCATTATAAGTAACAGGATCACCAAAAAAAAGTATAGATCATTAGAAATTAAAAAATATCTAGAAATAGAACATATTATGATATCAGACCAGCCTGCTTGGAATTGGAAAAAAATCGTAGTTTTTTCAGGGGTATTAACGCAGTAAAAAACAAAATACAAAAATTGAGCTTTGTATAGCATAATATCCACTAAATGTTCTCAAAGCGCTTTACAAGGACAGTAGACATTATAACTACCCTGAAATGATCAATCTGTGTTTAAATACATTAATTTGATGCTTTAAAATCCTTTATTTACTATCTCTGGCAACAAAACTTCATTTTCAAAAAGTTTATTGAATTAAAAATCGTTTTATATAAGTGTCAATTAGAACCCAAAAATTTGAAGTTGTACGATATTTTCTAGTTAGTAGGCAGGTCTGCATATACAATGAACATGATATTTCGGTAATGGTTATTTTGATGGGGGAAAAATGTTAATGTTGCTGCTCGAAGCTCGAAGAAATAAATAACAATGTGAAATTGAACGTGAGCTTCAATTAAATATACGAAAACAGATAAAATGGACGTCTCGGGTTTCCCCTTTATAAAAAAACAGGATGAATGAAACACTCCAACGAATGAGATAATGTGGTTGTGGCGTTGTTAAGATTTATATAACTTATAATATATATAACGCCACTACAAAAAATTTCTCATTCGTCTGTAGTGTTTTATTCTTCCTGTTTTTTTTAATAAAGGGAAACCTGAAACGTCCATTTTATCTGTGTTCGTATATTAAAATGAAGCTTACATTTAATTTCACATTGTAATTTATTTAAAAACAAAACAACACATTAAAAAAATTTTGGCCGTGTTAGCGATACTACTCGTAAAACTATATTCATATATCTGAACTGCTCGAGTAATATAAACCATATCAAAAATACTCTGATCGTAATAACTTGCCATATTTTGGATTGACTAATTGCCGTCTTTTACCTGCAATGTTGAAACCCGTTAGATCACAACAGAATCAATAATAACACTCACTTTTATCTGTGTGAAACAATGATAATCATCTATATGAACGATTCGAACAATGTCAGTGGTATTGTAAGCCTTCTCAGTTGTATTTTCATATTCCACGAATGAGTGAGCGAGAGTGTCAGAGAGAGAAAGAGAGAAGGAGAGAGAGAGAAAGAAAGAGAGAGAGAGAGAGAGAGAGAGAGAGAGAGAAATAAAGAGAGAAAGGGAGAAAAAGAAAAGATATATATATATATATATATATATATATAGAGAGAGAGAGAGATAGAGAGAGAGAGAGATAGAGAGAGAGAGAGAGAGAGAGAGAGAGAGAGAGAGAGAGAGAGAGAGAGGAAGAAAGCGGAAGAGAGAGTTTGATATTATTTTTTTATTATTTTGCAATGTAAAAAACATTTTGTTCATGTTTCATTATTCTATCTATCTGTCTATCTATCTATCTATATATATATATATATATATATATATATATATATATATATATATATATATATATCGATCTATCGATCTATCTATCTATCTATCTGTCTGTCTGTCTGTCTATTTATTTCCCTACATAATTATAAATGTTCTTGTGACAGACGATACATGAACTTGCACTGAGCATTGAGCCTTTTTCCGTTTACACACGTGTTTCCTGAGCATATTTTCATAAAGCCATAATAACTTTCCTGTCGAACAGCGGATACTTCATGTTCAGCTACTAAATCTTATTACAGTCATCTTTGGTTAAAACACACCGTACTCATCAGTTGGTATCTTGAATGTTGTAAAAATGTCCTTTAACAAACAAAAATATATTATTAACAATTGAAAAGAACAACAACAAAATAAATAAATAAATAAAAATTTTAAAATCAAGAGGAGAAATACGTAAATCTGATCATGTTTTGACTATTATACATTCTGATCACATGACATGTGAAAAAGTTCTAGCCAGTATGAAGAATAAAAACTACCGATTTTCTTTGTTTAGAACCAAGCTGTTGTTTGCCAGGAGGACGTGACATCAGACTATTGAATCCCATTAATCAGTATATTTGTGACCAACCAAAACAAGGAATTTGTGACACACCTTGTGATCACGCGGTAGAACAATTGGTATTTTACTAAGACACGTACCATCGACAGTAATCATGTGTAGTATGCTATGTCAACCATTGTTTACTGTATGACGAATGTCTGAGAGGCGTGGTTATCTAAGTGTCTATTTTACGACATTCACCAAAATAACTGGGAAGGTTAACCAAACTTGACTTTTTAACAAATTCTGTGATACCACGAGATCGCAAAGCCTCATACCGTAGCCATCGTAAACTTATAGCCTGACACAGACAAAAATGACGTCAAAAGACAAGTCTTTGGCCACAAAAGAAAACAAATCGTGAGTTGTATTCAATAGTTCAACCAATGGAATAACTTGTTTCCTTGAGCTCTACTAACGACACCTCAATAGACGCTGCACAAACCTTTAAAATGACGTCAAACTATAAGTCCTAGAGGGTTCTAGAGTCAGGTTTTAGATAACGATGGCAACGCTCAAACGAAGGATAATAATATGGACATTTACCAGAAGCAACAATCGAACGGTCAACAAGTCTCGCTTGAATTTGATGACTTCTCTGCGTCCATTCCGAGGCATTCAAGTGAAACTCGCCATCCCTGAAAAGAAAGTATCAAATTTAGAAATTAAGGAGCTGGCACCGGTGCCACATAAAGATACAGATCTGAACAAGTGTGTGTGAAAGTTGTTCAGATCTTTATATGAAAAGAAAGACATTGGGGAGATAATAGGTGTTCAGCGACACTCAGACTGTCATATAACACTTTTGTTATCGCATTCTCCTTTTAATTTTGTTGATATCAAAGTAGTCATTCGGAGCTGAAATTTCCATAGTGATAGGAGTCTATCCGGATAAAAATGATTGCAACAAATTACTTGCCGTCTCGTGGATAGGACGACAATCTATGTCAAAGTTCTTTCCGCCAAGTCTATCAGAATCAGCTATTGGAAAATATTATGCAAAATTAATCATTCATTTTGCTAAATATTGCTATAAAAAGTTTAGTGTTTGTTTTGGGGCAAAGAAACCCCCCCCCCCCCCCCCCAAAAAAAAAAAAAAAACAAAAAAAAAACCCCAAAATAATAGGGAAGATTTTGTTTAAGTACATCAGCAAATTGATGAAAAGTTAAGATAAAATATGTCATCGTGTCACTATCATCATCATCATCATCAACATTTCATCATCATCATCATCATCATCATCATCATCATCATCATCATCATCATCATCATCATCATCATCATCATTGTCGTCGTCATCCTCAACATCACCATCATCAAATTATTACCTCAATGTCGGTGAAGCTTTGGCAACGGTGATCAGGATATGAGCAGAAACGTAGTGGCCACTTTTACATGCCAGGAGTAAGGCAGTGTAACCAAGAGTGTTCCTTTTGTCTGCATTCAGGTTGAACTAGGTACGAAAATAAAATAGAAATGATATTTTAATTGTAAATAATTTCAGTTAATTAGCGGGAGCTTTTACATAGCGCAATATCCACTAACGTGCTCAACACGCTTTACTGGGGATATCTAGCCAACAACAACACTTAATATGTAAGTCATGACGTCTGTTAAGCGATATTACAATCTTTTTTTTTTTTCAGACAGAGACAACTCTGAGAAATAAGGAGTGGTGGAGAAGAGAGGGGAGCAGACATGGAGAAAGAGGTTGTGAGAGTGAGGAGGTAGGACATTTTCATTAGTTTCAAAGTTGTGTTTTAGGCAGGTATCGCCTAATCGAACAAAGTAAGTTGTTTGAAGGACAGGGCGTCACTCTATTCAAAGCGCGGCTTCGATGTAGCTACTCTGTCCAACTCTGAAATATTTTATGATCAATTTGGCAAAAATTAATATATTTCAAACATCTTTACGTTCAGATATTCAAACAACTCAAACATTCATAAATTCAAAATTTCATAAAAGGCTCACGGTTAAGATTATCTGACAAATTGAAGGTTATCTTCTTAATCTATAGCTGTATGAGTTGGTGGTTTTCTGGTCAAAATCCAAAAATGGGATTCGCCATTATGCGGCGACGTGAAAGACATGGTATTTACAAATTTACAGTATTGAGCAAATTTCTATGTACACTTGAATAAGAATCCACAATTTTCCGATCCAATAAACGAGTACCTTGCCACTGCGCCGTCGACTCGCCCATGAGATGATTTGAGCAGTTTTAACTTAGATGATTTGGCAAAGTGGATAAGGCAATGTATTGTAACTTGAAGAACACATTTCAAGTTCCAATTCAAACACTTTTGCATTTTTCTTGTGTAAGATTATCAAGGGGCAATCGCAAGGGGAAGGACTCAAGAGGCAGGTAGAAAATCAGTGAGAAGAAAAAGAAAAAAAAAAGAAATGACACCCTTTGGTTGAATTTTGGGGGAGGTTCGAAAGTTGGTAGGAGAGAAAAGTCAATGGCACTTCTTATTGTTGACCTTATGCGTTAATGAAATACCAAAGAGGATTGAAGTAGTAAGATTAATAAGGACCCGATATATTCACGTGCGTGATAAGAGTGATTATTAATGGCGTGGTACGTATTGGTGTTTATGTTATCCGTCATTCTTCTGTCTAGGAGTGCCTGGCGGACTGCGTCCCAAAAATAGATGTTTTCTTGGAATATTTTTTCTGACGCAAATCAATATCATAAGAAAATGTAACAGTTATTCAAATGAGGATGTATCACTAATCTAATTGATAATCTAACCGCTATCGACAGCTGGTCAGAGAAAAAGAAGAAGAAGAAGGAAAAGAAGAAGTAGAAGAAAGTCAGTTTTACATGGTATAATAAATTCATCTCGATGTAAATTATATATGTAACAATCACATCTGTCATTAATTAACACTATCCGTGTTTTATTACCTTATGAAAGGCCTGGGCTAACATCTGTACAATATGTGGATTGCCACATGTAGCCGCGTGATGTAAAGGAGTGTTACCATCATTGTCTGGTTCATTCAGATCAAGAACGTCTTCCTGTTGGATTAACACAATAACAGGTTAACATTCGATAAGGATTTCCATTTAGACAAAGTAGATTCAATTGTAAAGAAAATATCAAACTGATTAGAAAGTAGACACTGGCTGTAACACAACGATCTGAAAAGTGTGTATGAAACAGTGCCAGATAAAGCAAGAAAGAAAATTACAAGAAAAATAATATCCCAAAAATATCAGTCTTCCTCGACTGGATATCAAAAACAATGTGAAATTGAATATACGTTTCAATTCAATATACGAAAACAGATGAAATGGACGTTTCGAAACGTCCATTTTATCTGTTTTCGTATATTAACTGGAGATCGAACTTCAGACCTCCTGATTCCCTTTGTCTGGCACTGTTTTATACACACTTTCTTAAGTTATAGGGGACGAAGTGGCCTAGTGGTTAAGGCATAGCACATGTAATTTAAATCTCAGCTAACTTTATCTTAAATAAGATGGTGTTTTTTTTTCAAACCTTGGAAAACTTCAGAATGTTTGTCACAAACCATGGAAATTATAACATGTTATGATATTCATATCTGTTTTGAATATAAATACGATTATTTTAGAGCGCAGCCTTATATATATATATATATATATATATATATATATATATATATATATATATATATAAATATATATATATATATATATATATATATATACATTACATTTCCATTACTCGAGCCTGCCTCAAGTCGTTTGATTATTGGTTTTATCTAGTTATCTATTTATTTATTATTCCTTTATTTATTTATTTATTAATCTATTTATTATTCATTTCAATAATAATAATAATAATAATAATAATAATAATAATAATAATAATAATAATAATAATAATAATAATAATAATAATAATAATAATAATAATATTAATAATGAATAATAATAATAATAATAATAATAATAATAATAATAATAATAATAATAATAATAATAATAATAATAATAATAATAATAATAATGGTGATGATGATGATGATGATGATGATGATGATGATGATGATGATGATGATGCTGATGATGATGATGATGATGATGATGATGATGATGATGATGATGATGATGATGATGATGATGATGATGATGATGATGATGCTGATGGTAATCATAATAATAATAATAATAATAATTATTATTATTATTATTATTATTATTATTATTATTATTATTATTATTATTATTATTATTATTATTATTATAATGGTATGAACTTAGATTTTGAATTGCGGCTATGTGGTCTAGTGGTATGACACTCGTCTTCTGACCGAAGGTCCAGGTTTTGAGTCCAGCTTTGAGCGACGCATAGTTGAGTCCTTGGGAAAGGCTCTTTCCTCACATTCTTTCACAATACTTAGGTGTAAAATGAGTACCCTATTGTTAACAGCGTTGTCTCCTTCGAAAAATAATTGTAATTTCTGTAATGTCTTGTCCCACATTTTAAGTGTTCCTGTTGGCTGGGGACCCATGTAAAGCGCTTTGGGCATGTTTAGTGGACATTTCTCTATATAAATGTTTTTTCTACTTTTTTAAGATTTTTATTTACGAGAATTGAAACAGACAATTTTAAATCCGTAATACAAACCAATTGATGCTATTCATTTAGGTAAAATACTCACAACATCCACCAGCCAGATGAAAGAAACCAACACAGGAAAACTGTGTGTAAACTTAAACGTTTATAATCTGATTGCTATAATTTAGTAAGAACTTAACACTGACAAGCTCTTATATAATTACAAAGATAATATATTACCTTTAATAATAACGCCACAATGTTTTGCCGCCCATTCATACACGCGTATGTGAGCGCTGTTCTCCCCATTCCGTCCCTCACGTTAAGGTAGGCCCCAGCCCTTAGGAAGATGTAGGCCATTTTGTAGCCCAAATCGTCATTGTCTATGATACAAGCGAGCATCAGGGGTGTTCTGCCATGGATGTCCTTTGTGTCAATGCTAACTCCGTGTTTGTCAACCAGCAAGCGAACCTGACGGGAAAGAATTTCCATCAATTTTAAGCTTGACCGTACAGAACGGAGTGTTTGTAAACATTTTGAAATATTTGATAATTTGAAAACATCGTAGTTCATTGGTATGCCTACTTATATGTAGGCAATTCTTTGCATGAAAAAAATATAAACATTTGATATTGGAATGTATCAAAGTTTTCATATTTCGTTGTCCTGATCAAATTTCTAAGAAATAAAGAAGGATGGGGTGGGGGTGATAAACGGCCAAATTGGTTTCAAGTGCTTTTTTCTGGCCTTGTTCTTATCACTGTGTATCTATAGGAATGCAAGATGCCAACAATAAACTCATTAGTAA
>NC_088360.1:45564605-45567105 GCF_034508935.2 Berghia stephanieae
ATCTCGACCCCTTACCGTGTGATGCGAGTGCTCTACCATCTGAGCTATTGGGACCCCCAAACCTAGGTTTTATTCTGACTTCCGGCATTCAGGTCTAACTCCGAATCAATTCTGCCATACATGGCAAAAGTTTTGTTTATTTGTTTTGTTTTGTTTTGTTTTTGTTGTTTTTTGTTGTTGCTTTGTTTGTTTTGTTTGTATTTTGTTGTTTTATTTTTTTGCCAGATTTGTTTTCACTTCAACTATCGATAAATTAGGATGAACCTCAATTTGTCAAAAATCCATAAACTTAAAATAAGTCTCATGTATAAGAATTTGGTCTGGTTGGGATTATCCATAAGTAAAAAAATAATTATTCCAGTTATTCATCCCATAGGGGAAATTTGTCTTTAGGGTCTATTCCAAGGGAAGACTGGAATAACCCAGGCTTTAGCCGCAGTGCAGTCCGCAAAATGAGCTAGGGCAAGGCGACTTCCTCCGAGCCACGCAGCCCAGCGGGTATTAAAACTCAAAGAAAGACCGTACAGCTAAGCCAACATTGATCTATGATTGAAAAATAAATAATTTTGGCAAAAATGATAATGGAGATTTGTCAGTGTCAGATAGAATTGGCCTATTTTATTATCCGCCAATTTCACGCGGCTGGTTCACCAAACTCATTTCCTTTCTCGCTCCAGTGACCATATTGCCCCCCATTGGTGGCCTCAATCTATACTGTATACTGGCTCTCAGTTCTTGAGATAGATTTACATTCTGCCTTTATTCTTAAATCTGGCTTTTTATTAATTTGTTTATTCTACAAACTTAATCTGGCATTTCGATTTTCAGTAATCTTTTCAGTAACTGAATGGTAAGAATGCTTGCTGAGAGCCTTGTGGTCCGAATTAGCTCAGTTGGTAGAGCATGCGCGTCACACCTTGAGGTCAAATATGAAGTTGGTGTGCTGTAATTAATCTGACATCTCTGTCAATCCAGCTATGACTGGGTAGCAGGGTTTGTTAGACCTGGCGGAAAGTATTTTCAAATAGAGTATTATCCTATTCAATGTATAACTAGCAGTTGTTTTTGCCGGTTTAACGCTACAGAAATCGGGTTAAGTTACGGCTCTGAACGAAAGATAAAAAGAAAGAGAGACTTTTGGTTTAATGCCTAGTCGATCTGAATTTGATTTCTATACGGTATTCAAATTATCTAATATCTTGCTATCTGTGTATGTTCAACCGTTGTTTCCCCAATAAACAACAGATAATATTATGGAAATATATGATATGTGTCTTATTTGTGTACATATATTACACATTGTCTTATCTATACATTGCAAAATAAAAATATTACAAAATTCAACTATCTAGTTGAAGTAGCTATGAATTGTTTCCGCAGTCAGATTCATGTGATTTAATATAGGCTAGTTTGCAACCAATAATGGAATACAATCGACCTTTTTTTCTTCATATTATTTAATTCTTATTTATTTTGTCTTCACTGTTCATTTATAGAGTATCGGGATGCTCAATACGATTTTAAATGGTTAATTTACTCTTGCATATATAATATGGAAACATTTCATTCAATATAATTCTCCTCTTTGACAATATAATATACTGACCATTGCCTGTAGCCCTCAAATCAGCGACTTCTCATTAGTAGACGATGCCTCAAATGCATTCAATCCTAACCCGCGTGAGGTACCGTTGCCAGTGATATTCTCGCAAGCCATTTTCAGTGTCTTTTGACTTTGTCATAGAAATGAATATTTGATGTTATTGAATGTTCTAGGGATGGGTTTGATCATATCTCAACCTGGTATGTGGCTATTTGGATCAGGAGGTCCAAGGTTCGAGTCCCGCTCTGAGCGGCGCATCATTGAGTCTTTAAAAAAAGCTCTCTGATCACATTCTCTCGCCATACTCAGATGTAAGATGATTACCCGGCGTAAAAAGCGTTGCTTCTATGGGGGTAAAAATGCTACATCGCCTAACAGGCGTCAAGTCTCGTCGCGTCCTACATTTTAAGTGTTGCTGTTGGCTAGGAACCCATTGTAAAGCTCCGGTGTACCTCGTGGATTTATGTCAAGATTATAATCCAACACGGCCATTAAGGTCGGCTGAAGACTCTCTCTTTATCGTCCCAAAAACCAGATTAACCTTTAGTAATAAGTCTCTTTCTGTAAGTGGCCCTATCTTGTTGAATGCGCTCTATCCAGATGTAAAACTATTTGGGGCTAATCAGTCTTTTTAAAAACACCTTAAAACAGACCTTTTTTTTCTTCAATGCTTACGAATAGTTTCGCTCACAGAATACGACCTAAATCTAATTTAAATTTTAAGTTTACTTTATTCCAGTTGTGATCTTAAGTTCAGACTGGCAATGTCCACTGTATCAATGAACTTTTTTTCGGCAATTAATCAATTCAAATGTCTTTCGTTCGAATAAGTTACTAATGTTAGTGAGTAATATTGGTGTATGTGTGTGTATGTTTGTGTATGAATGTAAATGTATC
>NC_088360.1:45572105-45582105 GCF_034508935.2 Berghia stephanieae
CTGGGGCCCAGATGCGTCACCATATCGGGATATACACCATCTATCCCAGCTGCTTTGCCGTTCTTCACTTCGCTAATGGCTGCACCCACTTCTCGGGGACTGAACGGGGCCGTCCAGTCCGACTCCTTCGCAGGTAGCGAGTCCAGAATCGTACGGTACGCCTTGCGGACACCGCGCTCAAAAGCCTGATTAGGGATCCGCTTGCTACGGTTCTTAATATTCTTGGCAATTGTGTCTGCCTCGCATTCCGGTGCAGCCTTCGCGAAATTCCGATCTGGGTCCAATTTCTTTATCAAACGCCAAGCGTGGCGGCTGGAGTGTGTAAAGTCGAGACTTTCCACGGTCTCCTGCCACCGTTGCTTCCTTCCCTCTGCCAGAGACTGAAGTAGTCTATCGGCTGTGTCCTGGGACTGGGTCTGCTGGTACTCTCGGTACAGCTCTTCCGACTCTGCTGTCCAGCAAGGGGTGTAGAATTTCCGTTTGCCCCGTGGAATAGAGCGTTGAGCGCTCTTAACCAGTAGCCTACTAAATCTGGTTATATTCTTGGACTTGGGAGGAATGGCAGGGCAGACCTGCTCGATATAGGAACTGAATTCCTCCCAGTCAGCCTTCCTGAAATTCCATCTGCAAAGTGGGAGAGACTGCACCCTCGGTATTGTCACCCCAGCTGTGACAAGAACCGGCCTGTGCTGGCTATGCGGAAAGTCCCCGAGGACTGTCCGCTTCACCTGCAGCGGTTCACCGTTCGCGCCTTTCGTTACGAGGGTGAGGTCTGGAGTATACTCCTTCTTATGGCGGGTACCCCGGAAGGTACCCTTGGCTGTAGGATCGTACACTAGGTGTAGATCATTACAGTCCATCCATGAGCGGAGTTGTCTTCCTGCCTCGTTGCAGTCTCGGTAGCCCCATTCGTGATGGTGGCTATTAAAGTCTCCCAGACAGATGGAAGGATGGCTGACCACCGGTACCGGTGGTGTAGTCCAAGTCGCTCTAGGTGGTTTGTAGATATTATGCAAACACAGTCCACCTACTTCCACGGAAATTCGGTTCACCCCATTGCTGTCCGTTACGCTCTCAATGACCCTTACCTTCGATGGCTCTTTAGCGTAAACGCTAACCCCTCCTTTGAGCCTCGAAGTGTCCTCGCGTTGGACCACCGTATAGCCTGGGATCTGGAATCGGGAAGATTGCGCGCCTGAATAAAGGTGGGTCTCCTGTAAAAGGAGGATATCAACGCAATGAACGGCCAGTAGCTTTGATAAAAGCTCATTTTTTGCCATACTCTGGCTCTCGACGTTCAGGGACAATATACGCGTCAGTTCGCCATCCCCGCCGTCGCATTTTCCAATCGGCAGGCCGCGAATCGATTGATGCATGGGACGTTTGCTTTTTTCTCGGACGTGCCGACGACCCGGGCGACACGAACGCGGTATTATTTGGCTAGGCTTCAGACCGCTTCGCCATTGACGGGACTGGTTGGGACTCGACATAAGGACAATAGTGTGGCGCCCGGGATAGGGCTGCTATTCGGGCACCGGGTTTGGATCAAATTTAGTCACACACCGGGGCGAGCAGCTCATGTGGCTCGTTGGCTCGATACCCGGGATGGTCTCGTGACGGTCGACCGGGATTTACACCTTTGCCCTCCCGTGTGCCTCAAGCCCCCTCACCAACTGCAAGGTAAAGATCCACGAGGCCAGGCGGAGTTGTCGTACCAGTAAGGTACCATCACCGCCGTGAAATTTTTATTCTCTATTGTCTTCTGGTACTTTCTTACTCACTTCATTGCTTGTAATAGAACTGTGCCATCATTCTAGGCATGTTACGGTTACGACATTGTAATAGAACTGTGTCATCGTTCTAGCCATCTGTAATAGAACTGTGTCATTGTTCTAGGCATATTACGGGTACAGCATTGTAATAGAACTGTGTCATCGTACTAGGCAGTGCTGTAGTAAAACTGTGCCATCGTTCTAGTTCTAACAAGCAACTTATAAACAAGCCATCGTAACACAAAATTGTTATAGTCTTATTGTTGTCATGGAAACACTCCCAAACCAACGCAAAATGATATTGTTTGTCCATTTCGACCATGCTAAATCAAGCCCATAAATTAAATGCGTTCGTTATTCAGACCTGCAATTATGTACAGCTATGTCCTTATTATCATTATTATTGTTTGTATTATTATTACTTGACTTGACTTAGATGCCTTTCGCGTCTCGACCGAAAGATCGGGTCGCCTTGGCTGTTTCCAGTATTTCCTGTGTGAGGTGTCTCCAATATTGTCGGTCCTCTGCTAGGGTTCTCAGATTTTCAAGGTCCCCTGCCGTTATGAGACTAATGCTTTGTCCAAGTGTTGTGAGGTTTTTGTTTAGGATCACAGGGAGTGTTGTGATCGGTCTTCCTCTGAAAAGGTTCCCGTGTTTTTGGAAGTATCCCGACATGGCTTGGTTCGCTGGTATGTTTTTGTCCCTGCGTAGAATGTGACCGAAAAGTTGCCATCGTTGTTGTAAAATGTCAAGGGAGATTGGTCTTTCTTTTGTGATCTTATAGAGTGATTCATTTGAGATCTTTTTGGGGTATTTGATGTCCAGTACCCTTCTTAGTTGTGTGCAATGGAAGGCATCCAGATGTTCTTCTTCGGATTTTGTCAACGCCCAAGTGCCGCAGTTATACAGAAGTACCGGTTTTACAAGAGCATGGTACAGTTTCAGTTTGGTTTTTCTCTTTATTTTGTCACCTCTAATCCATACATTGGTGAGTTTACTGAGTGCGGCGTTTGATAGCTGTTTTCTTCTTTGTACATCCTCGGTGTCTCCAATTAGTGAGCCGACTTTCTTTGTTCTTTTCCATTCCTCTTTGTTCCTCGATATTGTTGTAAACTCGGTTTTATTGGCATTGACTTGGAGGTTATATTTCATGAGGCTATTTTGTATGATGTCTATATTTGCTGGTGTTGATCCAATAAAATTGACATCATCTGCATAGGCGATTTCTCTAGGGATTGCATTCTCAATATGAGTCGTTGGTTTTGGAATGACTTTTCGAACTTCTTTTAGAGCGTGTTCTAAGTATATTGTGAACAGAATCGGCTCAGACTATCTCCTTGGGGGGTCCCGATGTTACTTTCGAACTGCGTCTGTTTTGTGGCCCCATATATCCTTGGTTGTATCTTTGTGTTGCTGAGGAGAAATCGGATTATTCGGAGCTCGTCTTCGTCTACTATTTCTGTTAATATCTCCAAAAGTTTTCCTCTGTCGATCGTATCAAAGGCTGCGGACATATCGATTCCGGTTATTGTTATAGATATGTTTTCTTTGAGTGCCTTTGCTGCCAACCATTTATGTGTCCATACAACGTCCGATGTGCTTCGGTCTTGGCGAAACCCGCTTTGGCTATGTGATAGATATTTTTCTATTTTCGGTCTAATTCTGTTGAGGACAATAGTTGACAGTGTTTTTCTTATGGTATTCAGTAATGTTATTGGGCGCAGGTTGTTTACGGGTCCTTTCGTTTTTCCTGGTTTTTGTATTGTAATTAGGACACCGCTGTTTATGTCCCAGTCTTTGTGTGTTGAGAGTGTTTTGTTCATTATGTTTGCAATGCTCAGATCCAGGAGAGGGTACCGCATTTCAGCAATTCAGCGGGAATTTCATCTTCGCCTGGGGATCTGTTATTGTTTAGGCACTTTATGCTATTTCTAACTTCAGTTGTTGTGATGCGGTTGTTTAGGTCTCTAGGGTTTCCTGAGAAGGGCGATAGTTGTGAGACTTGTTTGTGAAATTTCTGCTGGAAGTGGTCAGTTACAATGTCAAGGATTTCGTTGGGATTTGTTGTCTGTTTGCCAAATTTATCCTGTAGTTTTGGGTTCTCGAATGGTTTTCGGTTCAGAGATTTCGTCGCTTTGAACATAGACGATGCGTTATTTTTGGACTTTTCTATGTCTTCCACTTTTTTGTCTAATTCCTCGTTTCTGTGTTTTATTGTAAGTGATCGAATTGAATGCAGTATTTTGTTTCGTTCCGTTTTCAGGTTTATTATTTCTTCCGAGTCTTTCGTGTTTTGTATCCTGATCCTAAGTTCTTTTTGTTGCCGCGATAGATCGTTAATAGCGATATTAGGCGTTCGATTTGGTTTGTTCTTATTTGTATTAATAGAGCCTGCACTTTCTTCCCCCGCTATTACTATTATTATTATTATTATTATTATTATTATTATTATTATTATTATTATTATTATTATTATTATTAATATTATATGAATATTATTTTCAAGAAGGTAGAATAGGATGTAAAAAGTAAAAAGTGATATCTCTTATCATTTTAATTCTTAATTCATTTTTCGTCACCTGGTTCATTCCCAAATATTACGGGATTGAGGCGGATAATATACCATTCTTACACTCTTACATTTTAGAATCCCGGACGTGTTCCCAACCATTGCACGAGCTTGCGAGTTCGCGTTGGGAACAAAGTTCGAATTCCAAAAGCCAGGAGTGTAAGAAATCTTTTATTCTGCCCGTCATCAATCCGATTTCGTCATCTTGAAAACAAGACGTTTTTCAAATACACTTTAATAATACTTCTTTTAAAGAATCAATTTTTTGTGAAATTTAACGATTTATAATCTGACGTCACAAATTATTATTGTAAACATGATATTATATCTAAGCGGGACTCAAACCCAGAATCTTCTGATCACACCACAAGACCACATTTCTGACTGTATTTACAGTTTCAATATCTAAACCGTTCTGTAATTAAGCAAAAATTTCTGGTCAAATTGATTAAAAGGCGTTATGTAATATTTGACAACCCCCCCCCCCCCCTCCCCCAATTCTGACTGCAACAACAAGGTAAGCATTATCCGCAATCTATAAATTAATTATTCTCATCACGGAACATTTTGGATTTTAAAAAGAAATTGTTTCTAACAATGTCTATACAGCTTGATCTTGTTGCTCGTATCCACCCATTTCATCCAATATTTTTATTAAAATAATTACAACAAAAAGACCTTCAACCCTCTCCTTACCACCTATTTTGTTACGATGCAACCGTCACTTTTCTCATCCAGGTTTCATTTCTTTTTTGCTATAGCTATAAAAACTTGACATGCTGTAATAGAGTTCATATTGTCGAACAATATTATGTGTAGAATGTGCTTGTTGCTTTTCTGTTTGAGTAAGAAATGTCTGTTTTTGTGTTGGGTAGGAGTGAAGTTTTTGAGAAAATTCTGAAAATGGCTGGTAAGGAGAAGGTTAAAATTGATGTAATAAACACGATGTTTACTTATTTGCAGGTCTGACAACCTAAATTATTATGGTATAATTATGGACCCATTATAGTATGGGATTACTTTCAAACTAACGCAAAATATTGTCAATTAAAACATGTTAAAACAAATTGTTATAACAACCCATAATAGCATTCACTAAGTTATCAGACCAGCAAACATATATACGTCAACTAGACATTAAGAGTTAAACGTGAATTATAGTTATTGTGCACTGAAACAACACCAGCGCACATAATATCACTCACCTTATATTTCATTTTATTGAATATCAATCTTAAAAACCATTAAAAAATTATGTGGACAACAATAATGTAACTGCGCTCTTCATTCTACAACTCGTTACTAACTTTTCCAACGTGTCAAATCACGGTAGAAAGGAAAAACATTGTAACAAAACATTGTAACAAAACATAGTAACAAAACATAGTAACAAAACAGCACTTGTTTCAAAACAACGACATGGGACATCCATTGTTATTCAGCGGCCTGGTCTGTCATTCGTTGAAAATGCATGATTTTTAAAAAGAATTTTGGCCAGAAAATTAGTCCTTCGCATAAGATGACCCCCATATTGTCAAAACAGTCAAGCTTAAAGACTTCAATGAAATCCCAGCTTTGAAGAGTTTTTGACAAGGTCAAGGGTCATAATAATGATCAATATTTGAGGGACGTTTCCTGGCCATAATCTGAAATACGTGTATTTTCAGACGGCAGTGATGGTGTCATCGACCCCTTGTGGATTTGTTTTATCACAACTTCAAAATAGCCGCATCGATCCTTGTGGTCGGTTCTTTTGTTCACAAGGTGCCATATCAATCGGTATTGATTTTATCATTGACTTGGGTCAATCCTCTAATAGTCTCGGCAGATTATCAACCCCCCCCCCCCCCCCCACCCAACAGCAACACGCAACATGTAGAACGAGACATGACGCCTGTTAGGTGATATTACAATTTATTTCCAACAGAGACAATGCTGATAACGGCCAGCTACTCATTTTACACCTGAGTACGGTGAGAGAATGTGAGTAAAGATCCTTTTCCAGGGACGCAACTATGGAATGAGCGAGACTCGAACCCAGGAACTTCCGATCCGAAAGACCACATAGCAGAAACTGGTTAACTGGTTTAAGAGCAAAACATTAAAATTCTGTTTCTGATCGTTTTAACTTTCCATTTCTTGTTCGTTTATTTTTTTTAAATTTATTTATATTTTTTTGTTTTGTTTTGGTTTGGTTTTTTTTTTTGTTTTTTTTTTTTTTTTTTTTTTTTTTTTTTGTGTTTTTGTTTTTGTATTTTTTTGGGCATCTGCTGGTTCACCTCGATATGATACCATTTTGAGGCGATGGGTTACAAATTTTCTTTTTGACCACAACGCTGTCTTCCGGCCGGTGATTTATAATAATCGTTGATGTCTTTTTCCATAGCCTATAACAACACAATTAAAAACTTAATTTGGAAATCATTTCAGTAAACCACATTAAGAATAAATAAACTCCTCGTATTGTGCCCCTCGTGCCCACGGGTAAAGCGGGGGAATCGTTTCTCATTTTATCATCTCAATGAGTGGTAAGGCGAGATGGTTAGTGCGTGGCGCGCCCCTTGTTTACTTAGCAAGTGATCGTTTCAAATAGCAGTATTCTGTATCCAAAGAAAGCGTTTAAATGAGTGTGAAAATAAGGCAATTTAGCGACCTGTTGTTGAAAGATTCATCACTCAAGAAGCCATTTCGTAAAAATAATTTTTGAAAAAACCGGAGCGGGAATGATATCCCTTTGGATGGATTTAGGATTATCAGGACAGCTTTTTAAATTTTATTCCCAGAACTGCCTAAATATCTGACCCTAAAAAGAAAAGCATTTATTCCTTTTCGATCGATTAAGATGGTCGCTAACTTGTCCAAAAAAATCTCCAAACATCAGACATCGTAAAAGAAAAAGAAATCAACAGCTTTTTCGAAGAAATCACGGGTTAGAAACAATTTCAAAAAGTGGAATCATCGAAAACGAACAGTATTTCGAGAATTAAGTTTTATGGCCAAAGTTAGATATATCTGTTTTGTCGGAGGACCTGAATCTACTGACGGTATGTCGATACAGAAAACATTTCGCCCACTTTTTTGTGCCTGCATTTTTTCATCATTGTTAAATTTTGTTTTCAAAAATAACTCGTTTCCCTTTTTTTCATATTTTTCTCTCTGGAAATGCCGTAGATTAAGTTTCCTTGTTTTGAAAATTATGTTATTCGTTTCTTTTACGGGTCTATCACAATTTACATAATATTTTCCGGTTTCGTGAGTCTAAATCCTTCGTAGTTTTGTTACTCTCGTCTCATATTTCATAATTCCATACGTTCTCTTAACACGAGTCTAATGTTAATTGCTGTTATCGCTCACATCAGACTTGATGTATGAGGCAGAAAGTGAGAACTTTGTTTTTGGAAATAGAGACATCTTCAAAAGATGTGATTTGAGAATTAATATAAAATATAGCGGGTCGTGGGTCAGAGGAATTTAGGGAGGGAGATGACGGGTGTGGGAAATAGAGAAGAAAAAGAAAATGGTGACGATGATTATGATGAGGATAATGCTGCTGCTGCTGCTGCTGCTGATGATGATGATGATGATGATGATGATGATGATGATGATGATGATGATGATGATGATGATGATGATGAAGAAGAAGATGATGATGGTGATGATGATGATGATGATGATGATGATGATGATGATGATGATGATGATGATGATGATGATGGTGATAATGATAATGATAATGTTAGTAATTGTGGTAGAGTATGAAAAAAAGTTAAAGAATAGTAGAAGTAATTGCAACAGCAACAGCAGCAGCGGCAGCAGCAGTAGTAGTAGTAGTAGTAGTAGTAGTAGTAGTAGTAGTAATAATAGTAGTAGTAGTAGTAGTAGTAGTAGTAGTAGTAGTAGTAGTTGTAGTAGTAGTAGTAGTAGTAGTAGTAGTAGTAGTACTAGTTGTTGTTGTTGTTGTTGTAGTTATGGTAGTAGTAGTAGTTGTAGTAGTAGTAGTAGTAGTAGTAGTAGTAGTAGTAGTTGTTGTTGTAATTATGGTAGTAGTAGTAGTAGTAGTAGTAGTAGTAGTAGTAGTAGTAGTAGTAGTAGTAGTAGTAGTAGTAATAGTAGTAATAGTAGTAGTACTAGTAGTAGTAGTAGTAGTAGTAGTAGTAGTAGTAGTAGTAGCAGCAGCAGTAGTAGTAGTAGTAGTAGTAGTAGTAGTAGTAGTAGTAGTAGTAGTAGTAGTAGTAGTAGTAGTATAGGCAGTAGTTATAGCAGTAGTTGTTAGTAGACGCAGTCGTAGTTTTAGTAGTGGTGGTGATGGTGCTGGTATTAGTATTGCTTTTCGAATTTTGATTCATACACTTGTAACTGGAGAGAGAGAGAGAGAGAGAGAGAGAGAGAGAGAGAGAGAGAGAGAAGGGAGAGGGAGAGAGAGAGAGAGAGAGAGAGAGTCGGGAAATGATGTTACAATGTCAAACATCGCAGTATAATCATCTTATCATGTATTTTTGCATGCCATAAAAAAGCAGATAGGATATAAATGTTCCAAGAGCAGGTTTAGATCCGTAAACAGACCAGGATGTTTACATGGGTCTGTTTACGGACCTAAACCTGTTGAAATCCTATTATGTGTTTATATAAAGCATGGAAAGTGATAATATATTCAGTTATTGTTTTAGCTGTAAAGGAACCTGCAGTTTGTGAACTCTATTAAAGCAAACTTTTTACTACAGTTTTCTGCTACCTTGATTCAAGTTCTACTCTCTGTGTACAGGTACTTACAATATTAATATTGATATCCGTCTTTGATTCACATTTAAGTTTGACAAAAGTAATGCCATATTTTCTTCAATGTTTCTCTCTTATGATATTTTATCACTTCAATGTTAAACATAGAAATTGCAAAGTAATAATAATATACGATTCTTACACTCTTGCTTTTTGGAATTCCAGACGTGTTCCCAACCGCTGCACGACTTGCGAGTGCACGTTGGGAACAAAGTTCGAATTCCAAAAAGCAAGAGAGTAAGAAATCATTTATTCTACCCGCCAACCAATCCGATTTCGTCATCTTTGAATAAAAGACATAGATATTCAAAAACACTGAAATAATATTTATCTTTAAGGAATCACATTTTTAGTGAAATTTAAAGATGTATAATGTGACGTCACAAACATGATATCATTACGCGTTACTATTAGGGAGAGGGGTGGAATAATATGTATATTTCTATAGAGCCTTTCGTCTAAACCTCAGAGCGCTTAAATACCAACAAGACAATGTTTACACTGATTACATTAACACAAATCAACCGATATCAAAACAATAAAAGTCTGAACAAAGGACCACCAAAACATAAAATGTAATAAACAAAAAATGAATATAACAGCTTCAAAAAAATAACAAAACACCCAAAACCGTTCTTCAGCCAACAACAAAAAATAGAGAGATATAAATACATTACTAAATTCCAGATTGACGACAGAGAAAATTTTCAGGTTTTCTCTGTTGTGTAGAAAAATCTTGGAATGTCAAATCTGGAATTTATTAATGTATTTGTCTTTTTTGTCTGTTTGTTTTTTTTTGTTGGTTGAAGAAGGGGTTTGAGCCCGAAACGATTGATACCTTTAGATATCCTAACAGACTCTCAGGAAGATACCATGTTTTTAT
>NC_088360.1:45589605-45592105 GCF_034508935.2 Berghia stephanieae
TCTTAAAAAAAAAGAAAATAAGAAGAATGCACAAAAAATTAAAATTTGATGATGGGAAAGCCATTTTGAATAAGGAAAATAAATATTAATGATGCGTCGCTCTATCTTAAACGTCTCGTGGATTGTTGCATTTATTTTTAATTAGTCGAAGGGAACCGTTTACGAGTGTTGTCAAAACTAATAAGTTTGTTGACTTCCCCCTGCTTGATGACTTAAGCAGACTCGCGCGTATTAGGAAAACATTTCGCTTCTTTCTCTCTCCGCTGATGAAATGGAATCCGAGTGTTTTTTACTTTTAAGTAAATATTTTGCTCGTCTTCTTCATTTCTTTGCTCACGCTCCTTCCATGAGATCTTGAAAGATGTTATCAGTGATACTTGAAAAATAATACATGATTGATTTTGTATATAATAATCATTGTTGTGAATAAGTGTTGCATTGTTGTGTTTAAAGAGATTTATTCGTGGTGGTTGGTGTTGGTGACTGTCAGATGGAAGGATAAGATAAATGTAAGGTGGTGGTGATGAGAGTTGTTAAGGACGACGGCTTTTGTAACTGAGGTGTTGGTAGTCGTGGTGTTGACGGTTTGCGGCGTTAAGACAAGATTATAATATAATGGTGATGCTGATACTGATGCTGAAGATGATGTTGATGATGATGATAATGGTGATGAGGAGGAGAAGGATAATGATGATGATGATGATGATGATGATGATGATGATGATGATGATGATGATGATGTGGAGGAGGAGGATAATGATGATGATGGTGAGGAGGAGGAGGATAATGATAATGATGATGATGATGATGATGATATCATTACAATATTCTTAACGCAATTACCAAAGCCCATTACACACACAATATATATAGAAGATAACACTACGAGTGTATACAGGCGAGCATTGATTGAGACTTGCATTTCTAGTACTTTTCCCATTCCTCTCTCAGACTCAATGTAATGTATATTGCAACATATTATAAAGTAGGAATGAAGATTTCGACATAATATAGATAACCTTATGCCAAAGAATGCTTATTACAAGTACGTGCTGCATGTCGCGGTAGCAATTGCTATGCTCGGTAGCAATTAAAATCCCGTCATTTAACCAGTATAAATTAGCGATGTAAATTCACGAGTGATCTCCCGTTCGCCCCCTGAAGTGAATTTAGAAGTACATACTATTGCTGCTATAATGTTGAGAGGGTCCGTGTTTCATCAATCGTTTATGTTATGCCGGCTGTGCACCAACAATCTTGGCCTAGCCTAGGGCTCCTTTTAACGCTCTTGGGGCTCAATCAGTGGATAATGCGCTCTATAAAAGTTCAATTTTTGTCAGGAAAGGTTGTTGGGTTTTTTTTTATTATTATTCTTTGTGTGTGTGGGTGTGTGTGTGTGTGTGTGTGTGTGTGTGTGTGTGTGTTTTGTTTTGTTTTGTTATTGTTTTTGTTTTTTGTTGTTTTTTTAAAAGTTTGTTTCGTATTGTTTCGTTTTGGGTTTTGTTTTGTTTGGTTTTTTTTAATTTATTTCGCTTTTTTCTGTTTTTGACGAAGATTGGTAATAAACTTTTAAAACGTTCTTAGCATTAAATGAGTTTGCTCATCGCTTTGGCTAGTGTCAGCATTATTAGTTTTTAATCGTCGTACAATTATTTGCAGGTCTGACAACCTAAATGATTATGGGGTCGTTTAATTATTAGAAATACTCTAAAACCAACGCAAAATTATTATCCATTAAAACAATGTTAAATAAAGCACATAAACGCGTTCGTAATCAGACCTGCAAATATGTGGACGTCGGTTTTACTCCTATTAGCAACTTACATACTTCGGTTCTTATTATTAAAATTTATGGCTTCAAGGCTTCGGAGTTTTCCATGAATTAGTTTACAAAGAAAGTAGTAGTTGTTTTGCCATGCATTTTAAGGGCAAGTTAACCACTGCAAAGAAAAATCCCAGGCATTTCAGACCATTTATCTACAGCGTCTCTGCAAAAGGCATCAACGTCCGCTAGCACACGCTGCCCACAACAACAGTAGTGATGTCCATCTCGTGTACAACACTGTAACTGACCACAGCAGGGGATGACCAAGGTAAGACACGGTTCATTACAGGAGCGACCCCTACAAACATTCATGGCATTGTTGACTTCAATTCAACTATATCGTGTTTCGTTTGCGTTTTACATTAGAATATTATGACTATCGTTTCCTGTGTCAATAGGATATCGAATGTAATATGTTATTTCTGTCATAAGCTATCAATCTGAATCACCAAGTAGCCAAATGACCCAGGCTTGTCTTACATTGACAAAACGCATTTGTGTAATTTTTTCTACTTTAGTTATTCATTGATCAAAATAATCACCTTCTCAAAAATTCTTAAAACCGATAATAGAGTTCAACAGTCGTGACGTCACTGCTCTCGTCATGACGCATAGTAACTTAGTAACTGGTTCTAACCCATCGGAACAATGGCGGACACCCTTATGAAGTACTTC
>NC_088360.1:45597105-45602105 GCF_034508935.2 Berghia stephanieae
GAGTTTTTTTTATTTTTCTTTTTAAAATGATAACGATTTAATAGAATTGTTAGTTGACCTCGTCTTACTTGTTATTGTTCTCAGTGGGAATGTTAACTATAAAAACACTAAAATAAGCGTGACAGACAAATTCCCTCTCTCATGTTTTTATGGTTCTTCGTGTTGTTTATTATTCGTTCTTTTAGTCTTAGTGATACTATAAGTCGTTTATATCAAAAGAATCTGTCTTACTGATTCATTCTTTAATAGTGTGATTTTTTAAATATAAATATAATTCTTGTTCTACTTGAAAGTATTTCATAAATGTAAATATGCCATGCAAAATTATTTTTAATTGTTAAATTCTATCTTCTGTGATATGATTTCAATATGGGAGATTATTTTAGATACAAGTAAATTTATGATTTATGTATACTTTATTACGCTTTCACTATGGAACAGTTTATATGTAATGATATTTTCTCAAAGAATCAGATTCAACTTTCAACCTTATCTCGTGTAGTCCATTTCAAAACAGATCTAACGAGTCTGATAAAACACTTTTTGTTCATTTTGGCCTGAAAACTATTGCTTCAAATATTACAGATCCATCAAAATGACCCTCGACTTCACTTCAAGTATTAAATCTGAGAACTCTTTTGAGTCTCCTCGGATTTGAGACTTTATCACAAATTTTTTGATTGGCATTTTTCATCGGTGTTATTTGAAGCAAAAAGAATGTTTGGCCAAAATGAAAAATAAATGCATTTTATCAAAAACAACAGGAAAGATCATTTTCTTCCTTTTTTATTGTTGTGCTCATAAGCGGAGACTAATGTACACCAATTTGAATGCGAGTCGTTTCTACAATAAGCACAGATTACCAGGGTCACTGAAACAATATCATACCCTACATTTTCCCCAGAAGATACAGTCCTTACCAAACGTAAAAATAGCATTTATGGAAATTCTGTAGTTTCCTGGTCGTAAACCCTTCAACAACAAGGTCGCGCTATACAAATGGTAAAAGCTTCAGTCGATTCAAATGCTCGCTCCATCTGATAATGTTTATCTAAGCGACCGAAACGTATGGCAGTCAAATTGTCATTAATTCTAGTTTTCTGTCTGTTCCCGAGTTTCTGGTGCTGGCTACATGAAATTCTATAACCATCTGTAACATTTCGAGTCTGTGGTTAAAATACAAGATGTAGTGCTTATGTCCCCGAATAATATCCATGTCGAGGGTGTGAAGGTGTCGAAAATGGAAGATCAACAGGGGAAGCGTGGATCAGCGACATGGTCTTTTCTTCGTACCGAAAAGTACTGTTCGATTACCCGCCGCCGTACTTTTTTTTTTTTGGCCTTGAGCAAATCACCTTGCTCAATTTGCGGCGCTGCATTGCGGTTGACGCCTAGGTTATTCCAGTCTTCCGTTGGAATAGACCATAGAGACAACTTTCTCCTATGGGATGAATAAGGGGAATTTTATTTATTTATTTATTTATTTAAATGATTAATTTGTCCTGGTGTCTGACATTGTCATGAAATTAAATGCGGGTTTGTGATAATTGAATTACAAACTAAATTTGATAATCGCCATGTAGATACATAAAAATTGATATATTATAGGTTGCACCAAGATAATAATAGATTAAAACAAGTAAATCAAAGTGGTTTTGGATTGCTCACAACATTTCCATAAGTATTAGGATTTATTCGATTTACAATGAATGTGAGGCTATGTGGTCTAGTGGTATGACACTCGCTTTCGGATCGGAAGGTCCTGGGATCGAGTCGATCCTCCACTCGGCGCATATTTGAGTCCTTGGAAAAGGCTCTTTATTCACATTCTCTCACCGTACTCAGGTGTAAAATGAGTACCTGGCCGTTAACAGCGCTGTCTTTGTCCGAAAAATTGTAATATTGCCTAACAGGCGTATGTCCCGTCGTACATGTTAAATGTTGATGTTGACCAGGGACCCCGTGTAAAGCGCTTTGAGCGCATTTAGTGGATATTGCTCTATATAAAGCTCAATTTCTTAATTTTCTTCTTTTTTAAAAAGTTTAAACCTTATTGGGGTTTTTTTCCAATCCAATTAATTAACTTGACGCACGTTTAAATTATTTTCGCTGCATGTCACATGAAACCAAATTTCCGTTTCATATTGTACAAAGCGTCCGTTAGGCGTCTTTTCTGAAACAGTAAATTTACAAGTCACCTTTATAGTCAGGTACTTATTAACACCTGAGTCAAGTGAGATAATGTGTACGACGGTGACTAGAGTTTTTAATCATTGTCACCCTCCGTCTCTAACCATGCTTAACATCGCTTTGTTTTGTTACAATTACCGATAACGTTACGTTTCCAAAGATTACGTTTAAGCCTTGTCTTTTTATTTGTAGTAGTCCGAGATGTCTATCATCCAAGCATTTTCTACAACCGAGGATTTTGGTGCTTAAAGTTTGTGTAAAGCTCGCTGTTTGGATTCCATACGCAGGCATAGATGTTTTATTGTGTCTATTTTGCACACTTTTCTCAGAGTTTCAGTGACAGTTCTAAGTCATTATTTTCTAAATCCAATAAAAGAGATCGCGAACTTTTGAATAAAATCGAATTGTGTTCAGTCCGTATGTCTTTATAGATAGAATGAATTTGACGTCACTTGGGTCTTTGTTATTGTTTTGTTTTTGTTTTTTGGTTTGTTTTTCTTGTTTTTTGTTGGGTTTTTTTTTTTTTTGGGGGGGGGGGGAGTTTTTTTTTGGCATCCACGTCTATGAGTAATTCTCACTTAACTGTATTATCCAGACTATAAAAGTCCATGGTTACACAGAGTTTTGTGTGTCGGCCCGTTATACTGTACTTCCAGATGGCAATGTTGTAAGTTTCTAAGCCAAGATCTATAATTGTGAGACCTGGACTCTGAATGCAGAACAATAAAGGTGAATCAATGTGTTTGAGAGTAAGAGTTACCGGAAGTACCTTCGCGTGCCATACCTGGAAAATAATAAGTATGTTATTGAAGATATAGAACAGCTGGCAGGAAGACATGGTACCACTGATGGCTGTGGGTTAAAAGAAGGAACGTTCATGGTTTGGACACTTAGTCATACGCAACATCTTGTGCAAGACATACTTGAAAGGCACGGTTGAAAGTCAATAGAGAATATGAAGACAAAAGAATATGTGACAGGACAACATCAAGGAATGGACAGGTTTGACGTTATACGAGCTCCATGACCGAGATGAGTGGCACCAGATTGTGAAGACACATTGAGTGAGTGAACTGATGATTAAAATAGAAAGGAAAAAATAGAAGGTCGCGTTTTCATGCACCTCCATTGGAGGTGTACAAAAACGCACCGTTTTTATGCACCTCCGTTGGCGGTGATGGTAAATGAATGAAAATGTTGCTGCATACGTCCATGAGGTTTAAATAGTTTTAGATTGTAGTTTAGCACGCTGCTTAGTGATTACCTATGTACGTTTATACAATGATAATAAATTAAAGAATAACAATAATTTAAAAAATCAAAAGTAAAAAGAAACATGGCACACAAATACTGATAATAAATAAATAATTTTAGAAAATTAAAATCGAAGTTTTTTAAAAACATGATAAAAAGTTTTTGAAGAAAAAAATGATGTCTTTCTCAATAAAGTAAACTTTTTTTTTAGATGTCTACAATGGGAATCGAACCCAGTACTTTCAAGGTTAGAGCCTGACAGCTTCTCCACTAGGCTACGGAGCCACCCGACTGTTCATCAGATTTAATAAGGTCTTTCTTATTATTTTTCCTTCAATGCAACTTCTATTTTCTGGTTTTATATTTCGATTTTTTAAATTATTATTATTTTTATATAAATTCATTAACAAAATCATCCTACAGGTGTCACAATATAACTTTCGCCATGTCCAAATACAGAAACACAATATCGCTGATGAAATTGGGTGGGATGCGCATGCGTGACGGAGGTGTATAAAAACGGTCTGTTAAGATACACCGTCAACAGAAGTGCATAAAAACACTACGAAAATATAATGTGTGTCCACAGTGCCTGAAGAAATATAGGCACTGTACTTGGTATAATATTACTGAATAAAGCAGATAAGAAAATATGAATAAGAATAAAAAAGTTGATTGATAGGATGATTTTTGCTCATACTTTTCTTCATGCTTCATCCATCACTGTTTTATCCTATTGTTCAGATTTTCATCTTGCTCCAGAGCCTGTTCCCCCATTTTTAATGTCTTCGGAACTTCTGTATTGTCAAATCACGAGTAGCTTCCTTAGACTCCGGGGTTTTTTGTTGTTTTCGTTGAAGAAGGGGGAGGGGGGGTGAAAGGGGGGTGGGTTGAGTAGGGAGGGTTTATCACCCTTTGGGGGGGGGGGGGCGGGGGAAGAAGGTTTCTATTCATTTAATTAACAATACCATAATATCCTGCCACTGTTGAAAAGATCAGAACAACTTTACAATTTTTCTAAAGATCAAGTAAGCATGTCTTTTGAAATAATAAAAAGTCCAAAAAAAATCTGTGGAGTATTTATGTGGAACAAACAGCATGTGAAAGCTAAATGGCTCATCTGTGTAAACTATTTGGACTTTGTCGGGGCTAACGTCTAATCAAGTTTGTTAGGGATCGTGAGCTTTTGGTTACATTGTAACAACAGTTATTAAGAGGACGTGGTACACCAGTTTGGACTGCCAACTTCACAAGGTGAAATCTTCGGACATTTTAGATGTTGATGTCTCCCTACTTTACATATCGTCTGAAAACACCCTTTGACTTTTAATCAGTGACATCTATTAGTGGGCTCTGCTTTTAATACATTAATCTATCAACCATACTAAGCCTACGCCCTCCCCCTATTTAATAAAAATTGCACTGATGCATGGGAATTAACTGTGCATCTCGATGTCATTGGTTTATATATGGAACTTTTTAAAAATTTCATCGATCTGTTGATGCAATGAGATGCTTTAAATGATCAACTAAGTGCGTTAGAAATTTATCTTAAT
>NC_088360.1:45607105-45632105 GCF_034508935.2 Berghia stephanieae
TATTCTTTTAAGGTTTCGATAGCTTAGATTAGAGACTTCGCTTAACATCCGTCCAGGATGCAGCTACGGTAGGTTTTTGTTTTGTTTTTTTCTTCTGAATTACACGGCAGTGGTTTGATAGCTGAGTCTGATAGATCAGCCGGAAAATAATTTGTGATAGACTGCTGGCCTATCCAAATAGGTTACTCAACCCACCTCATGACTCTGAAAGACTAGAATGTCTGTATTGAGATCCTTTTTAGGCGACTTCACGGTGTCTTGAATTGAATAGGCCTAAAGCAGATTAATTGCTCTTGCTTGATTTAGTTGTTTAAACTATTTCACTTTTCATTTTTGATGGATACCGATATACTCATGATCAAAAATAAGTAGGCTACACAAATTTAAAATCAAGGCTGAAATTCCACATACAGGCGGAGGACTTCCGTAGTTTCACAGACCTTAACTAGAGATACTATAACCTGATGAAACATGTTTGCCATCACTTGCAATATATAAACTGAATGGAAACACAGTAAGTAATAATGGCGTCATAAACAACCGAGTCAGAAAATAGTTTTTGAAGTTAGAAAAATCACACCACTTTAGGCGTCTACTATATCCATTGGGCATTGCAACTTAAATTCCATAATCTCTAAAAGATTTAGTGACATAAATAAAAGTGCTGTGAAACTAAGAAAGTCCTGCCGCAAATATTGTCATCTGTTATCTCGAGTTGGGTTGAGAGGATAAAAACCACAGTCCTTCCCCATTGATTATTGTATGTGTTTAAAAAACTGATCTCAAACGTTAATAAACGCGGCTATGTGGTCTTGTGATATGACGCTTGCCATCGGATCGCTAGGTCCTGAATTCGGATCCAGCCATGAGTGGCGCATAGTTAAGTCCTTGAAAAAGGCTCTTTGTTCACATTCTCTTACCATACGCGGATGCAAAATGAGCACATGACCGTTCACACCGGTGTCTTTCTCAGAAAAAAATGCAATATCACACAACAGGCGGGATGTCTCGTCCTACATGTTAAGTGCCGCTGTCGGCTTGGGATCCATTGTAAAGTGCTTTGAGTATGTTTAGTGAATATTGCACAATATAAAGGCCAAAGTTTTTTTAAGTATCTATATTATGATGGCTTTACTTAGAATATATATTAAATATTGTTTTTGTCTCAAACAGGTCAGAATTTTATACTACATCCTCCCCCAACTTCATCAGTAATGCTTTCATAACCACTAAACATGTGATCTTGAGAGCCATATCAATTTGACCATCACCAAAAAAGAGGAAAACATCACGCAGGTAAGAATATTTTGTCGTATTTCAAATCGGCATTGTCAATGAATAACTTTGTCTAAAGAAAATAGTAGTTAAACACGTCTTGGACAATATCTGAATTACAACACCTGGCACGTCATAATTTGTTTTTCAACAATTTTGATTTTCAAAAATTCCATCATTAGAGATTATGTTGAAACTATAAAAAATGAATCAGATAAAGACGGAGTGGATCTACGTACTTTGTCTTTGTTCATAAATGATCCCGTTTTGATTTATGTGGATATTCTGGATATATTTTTTTTCTGAGCAGGAGGTATTCTATGTATTTAAAAAATCAATGGAATCGCATATCCTTTTATGATTGACATCAAAGCTACAAATCAATGCCTTCTTAAAAATATGCTCTGCATAGTAGTGAAGACGGAACAGATCTTATCTCCTTACTCAGATGTACATTCTAATATAAATAATATTCCTTCATAGCCATGAGATCCTAATGACCTGTCCTGTCGTGTTCTGGAAAAAAATTACCAGAAAACTTGTTCTTCAAAATATCGATGGATTGAAATGATCGGTATTTGAAGGACGAGTTTTCTGGTCAAAGTTCTTTTTCAGAGTATGACCGGTCTGGACAATCGGTTTAGGTGGGAAAAAACTAGAATGGATTTATATCACAATATAAAAAGCATAAGATAAAATTGTGTATCATTTTCTATGCTATGAAATTGTTACGACTATGATGGTGGTGATGCTGATGGTGGTGATGCTGATGGTGGTGATGCTGATGGTGGTGATGCTGATGGGGTGATGATGATGATGATGATGATGATGATGATGATGATGATGATGATGATGATGATGATGATGATGATGATGATGATGATGATGATGATGATGATGATGATGATGATGATGATGATGATGATGATGATGATGATGATGATATGATGATGATGATGATGATGATGATGATGATGATGATGATGATGATGATGATGATGATGATGATGATGATGATGATGATGATGATGATGATGATGATGATGATGATGATGATGATGATGATGATGATGATGATGATGATGATGATGATGATGATGATGATGATGTGATGATGTGATGATGATGGTGGTGGTGGTGGTGGTGGTGGTATAGACAAATCAACGTAAGACAACGGTTTTAGACAATTGAAATCTTATTTGTGTGGACATTCTCTTAAAGAAATACAAAAATAGAAGTAGGGTCAGTCATTTTCAAGTTGTCCAATTTATTTTTACAGTACTCTTGCAAAAACCCTACCAGTAGCGCTGTTCTTTTGCCATCACAGAAAAGGGGGACAGTTTAAAAATGCATCTATCAAGAAAAGTAAAGTATAACGACAATGATGTACATGTTCATATCATCTGTTCAAGACAAAACAGCCCGACTGTCTAACGGAGGGTCATAAATCAAATTGGTAAGTCTACAACATTGACATTTGCAGACCTGTCTACTACTACTACAAAAACTATCGAATTACGATTTCTTGGCTTCAATTTCAGAACATCATAAGCATCTAAGTCATTAAAACTTTTTTAAAAATGAAACATGCCAGACGGCATAATTTAGATTATGAAGTGTTATTTAATTCTTGTGATGGTAAAATGTTGATCCATAATGGTAAATATGGCGCCTACTATTGCTATCTCCTAAAAACATTAAATTTTAAAATTTTCATGTAGGCAGGTTTGCATTTACGACTCATCGCGTCCAAACGGTTTTATGTCGTGGTAAATCAGATACCATTCAGAGGCGACAGGCCACAACTATACAATAAATGAATGTGTCCACTATTAGTTGTCGGAGTTCAAACGATTATTTTGTAGTCTGTCTACTTTTTATGGGGGGGGGGGGGGGAGTTAAGATTTTGGCAAGAAAACTCGTCCTACAATTATCGATCGATTGAAGTGACGGATGTTTGAAGACCGAGCTTTCTTGTCAAATTTTTAAGTGGTTTTTCAGAGTAAAGCAGATCTTGGCAAATAAAAATGAGAATCTGGGTGGAGTCTTTTGACCTCCCATGGTGGGCAGGGGGTCATTTGCTGTCTTCTATCCCCCTATGTTTTCGGAGTTGCTTTCCATCTTTTTCTTGGAATAGAATTACTTGGTTTTGTAACAGAGAAACAGTCAAATGTATACCGTTAGATCTGGTAGGTGATATTTCTTCCATGCACTGTTAATTATATTTTTGTTTTTCTTTTGAACATATCTTGTTAACATTTGAAAGTTTTCCTCTCAGTGGAGTCCTTCGTTGGTGTTGGAAGAGGCGTTTAGATGATTTCAAACTATTTCCATAATTGGAATGAACTTAAAGCCTACATCTGTTCATTTGAACCAATTTCCTGTCTTGATTTTTTTTAAATTGTACCTACTTATTTTTTAAAAATTATTTAATTTACATCTTATTTGTTGGCATTGATACTACCCAACATGTCGCAAGCGTCGAAAAAATCTTTAAAACATACAAAAATGAGAAATGATTTTATACAAGAGAATTGATAAATGCATAACTTTAATATATTGCATATAATTTCAACAATTGATTCGGCGATGATAGTGTGTTAAATTAAAGGGTGTAAAATTAGTACCTAGCCGTTAGCAGCGTTGTCTTCCATGTCGGAAAAAAATGTAATATCGCCTAACAGACGTCATATCTTGTTCTACTTGTAAAGCGCTTTGAGCATGTTTAGTGGAGAATGCGCTATATAAAAAAGCTCATTTTTTTTCTCACCAAAAGAGAATGTATACTTATTCTACTCTACTTTGTCTAGAAGCTCAATTTCTTAATAATCCTCGGGTTACATTTATCATCCGGCCGTATTTCAAAAACGTATACAGTAGAATCCGGCATTTGGTCTTAATCTATTTATTTAAATCGGGGGGGGGGGGGGGGGAGTCGGAGCCGGGAGATATTTTATTCATTGTAAATTGCATTGTTACATTTAAATGCTTTTAAAATTAATTTTTCGTGAAAATGTAAATATGTCGTTCATGTCGGGTTGGTATTTTGTGTTCAAAATGAGAATTTTACAATGGCTCTATTCTGACCCGTGCACTTATAAATATGAATATAGATAATGAATACCTTCCATTTCTTTGTCGTCCTCATGTTACTTTACCATTTTCCTCCTCATTGCAGATCTTCATTTTTACAATGCATCATTTCAAGAAATCATGTAAATGAAAATTTGTCAAGAAGCGAACAAGTAAATTTGTCAAGAAGCGAACAAGTAAATTTGTCGAGAAGCGACCAAGTCATCTCTCGTCTTGCATCTGAATTTATTGTTGCAATCCGCTTTCAAGTATGGTGAGATCGTCTTTATGGTGGTTACCTATCATAATCTGTAGGATTTTTATGTGTCAAATTATCTGCTCTCCTGTAACAAGATTTATTGCTTTTTACTCGTGTTATCAACAAACCATAGATGAAAGTCTATTTTTCTCCCATAAATCATCAATGCTAGATGAAACTTACCTCAAGCAATGACGGTAAGGATTATTCCTATGAAGTGGGAATTTGGTTTAATAATAATGTAACCTTATGGAAAGATAAATTTGATAAGTATTATAATGATATTGATTATTATGCCCATGTGGCTTACGCCCAGTCTAGACATGGCTGGGATGTAGAAACCAGGGCTACATTATACCTACCATCTGTCTGTTTTTGTCAAAAATGAGAAGTGGCTTTGTTCAGATTTTTTAGATTTGTTTTTTTCACTAACCATCCCCCTTGCAGTGTGATGCGAGACAAAACTATTGCAGTTTCTTACTATCTCAATATACTTGAGTACATTTGTACACACAGGGTGATGGAATATTAGGGGTGGGCATCTAGAACACGATTAAGGATGGTTGCTGGTACCATGCACCTATTTCTCGTAAATCATCTTTGATCTGAACAAAGCCATTGTGATTCTCATTCTGAAAACCGACAGAGGAAATTACTCCTTCCTTTCTATTTCTGTTCTCCATTTCATCTAGTCCTGTCTTGATCTTTGGCGCTTAATATAATAATAAATAAGATTATTGTCATAATAGCAATTGTCATTTAGTATTCAACGTATATGATAATAACATGAACAGACACTCACCTACCATTCTCATTCTCATTATGAACAAATGTCTTGCAAGCGCAGTTGAAACAAAACAAAAACTTTATGATAATGATGATTGTAATAATAATAAACATGATGAAGATGATGCGGAAAATCATAAAAATTAATTATGCTGATAATGTTAATGTAGATGATATTGGTGATAATAGTAGTAATTATGGTGGTGGTGTCGTGGTAGTAGTGGTAGGGGTAGTAGTTGAAATATTTGTATAGTTGTAGTTAATATAGTTGAAGTAATAGAAGTTTCTTTAAATTCAGGATTAATGCATTTATCGACATTTTAACCTTTTTTTTAGTTTAAACACCGATTTATCTAGTTTCGATTTAATTGTATCTCATTTTTTTTTTCTCTTTAAAAATCCTTTTACATATCATAATTCACATGCTTGTTTTGCTATTGGCTTCATACTCAATATAGACATCTATTTACAGTTTTCATTAAGGGGACTGGGTGGGGATCCTGACCTCCCATAGTGGGCAGGGAGGTACATGCTGTGTCTTCTATCCCCCATACCCGTTTTCCAATTGTTTCCTGTCATTATCTTGGAATGAGATTACATAGTTTTGTCCTGATCCTTGCCGGAGTTCCTTGGCTGGGAGGGAAACAGTCGAATGTATAGTTATAGTTTTGGGAGATGATATTTTTTTCCTTGTAAATCATCTCTCTGTTATGCATTGTATTATGTTTAGTTCACATATTATATTATATGATTGGTAAACATTTGAGTGTATTCCTTTTAGTTGGGACCTGTGCTTGTGTCTGGATGAGACTTTTAGGTGATCTCAAACTAAGTACTTTGGCGGTGTGCTCTTGGAATCTACATCTGTTGCCTATTTGAACCAATTCCCCTTTGTCTTACCTTTTCTTTTGTGCTTTTTAATTGTAGTTCTAGAACTTTTTACTATCCCATTTTCTTCCTTTTTACTGGCGCTGATATGACCTTAATGTGTTGCAAGCGCCGTAAAACCCTTAAAAACAAAAACATAAAACATTAAGGGGAGAAAATCACGAAATAATTGAAATGATAGGGAATACATAGATATGAATAGATTATAAATAAACCAATAATGAAACACAAAATTGCAGAAATAGATAAATGAATGAATAAATAAATGAAATATAAAATGAGTGAAAATTGAAAGAATATTGAAAGAAAAATAAGTGAAAAAAGCTGTCAGTAAGTGGAAAAAAATTAGAAAACTGAAGTTGGAGATTTGTCTTAAGAAAAATCCAATGGTCATCCGGTTATGTCAAATTCAATGTCAGCTATATTGTAGGGACATCAACATTTTATAACTTGTATCTCAAGTTAAATCTTCTTTACAACTAGTTGTTTTTTCGTGTTTCCTTTTGTTTTTGGAAGCCATTGCGTTTGTGGAATGACCTTCATACAGCAATCACAAGGCAACATTGATATTTTAAAACCTTTTTTGATAGGACATTTCTATTTTTCTCTTGAATTTTCACCTCGATATTCATCAATATTAATTATGCGTCATTCACTATAACTACAAACTTAAGCATTTCATACCCCTTGAAATGAAACACAACCCCGTGTAAACACTGAACATTGCTGCTTAGTTTCGAAAACAAAGACACTTTAAGTAGAAATGTGAGACAAAAACCCAGATAAAAATATAAAAATAGTTGCATTATTAAGCACAAGCTAGGGTTATAAAAATAGATAATTCGATATTTATTTTTTTCATACTCCAAGGTTACAAATTGGGTTTGTTTTGGGCATCTTGTTATATTTTAATTCGTTGGTTTTCCATATATTTCAATATCTGTCTAGCTTTATTCAAATTGGTACATTTCGTCTCCTTTTCCTGCAAATGGGACGCATCAGTCACCTCTTTCATCCTCTGAGATCCCCCAAGATGTAACTGGTCTTCTGTCGCAGATCTTACAGTAAATAAATCTATTTTATGAAATCTCTGTTTAATTCAATGTGAATTGCCTTTGTAATCTTCCTTTGTTTAACCTGTTCAATTTTTTTTGATTTGCGTTCTTGACATCATTTGACTGTATTTCCTTACCTCTCCTAAGCAGGTGACAGAAACGTCGCCATCGTTTCTCTTGAGAAATGAACAAGAAAGATCATTCATTGCATTCGTCTATTCTTATTTTGTGGGTTATCGTTTAATGGACATCGCATGTTGGAATTTTAAGTTATTTTTGTGTGTGTGAAGTCTTAAGATTTCGCTTCGTGTTAATGGTTTAAAAGTTTACTGTGGTACATATATTAAGCATTGACTTCACAAGGGGTTCATAATGATGTGATCTAAAGAAAAAGTAGGAGAAAATGAGCGTGTTGAAGAAAGGCAACCAACGATCAACCTTAATGAATGCTTGTATCAGAGACATCAATTTTAAAAGAAAATATTATTACATTTCCACTTAATCAACTTCTGTTTGCCTATCAATTAAATAATTTAATATTAAATACACGTTTTAGGCTATAGAGATGGAATTTAGATTTTATTACTTGGTTCAAAGATTTTGTAATAAAATAGTTGTTGCGTAATTGACCAATAATTCATCAATACTTTCCTACTTTTATCCTCGACTCGTTAGAATCACTTCGTACTCTCTTTGGGATCTTTTCATTAGTCGGCCTTTTCTTCACATACTTTCCATCTTTCCATTGTTTCACTCTTTAATCTCCTTGTTTATTCTTTGTGAAAAAGCATTTCAATTATTGGATTATCTCTGGTGTAATGGTAACACGACTGACGAACTAATCAGGAGTTCTGAGGTTCGATGCCAGTGGTGCAAAGTCTTAGAATACCTATAAAGCGTATAATGACGCTCAGCATAGTTTTTTCGGATTATAGTTCACTGATTGCCTACAAGAAATAGTTATAAAAATTAATGCCGGTATCTCGAGAAGACTGTAATTCTCCGGACCTATGAACGCCTTTGGCAAACAAAATACGGAATCAGCCATGTCAATTTCATGCTGTAAATTTAGATCGGATGCTACTGTCATTATTTCTCCCGTCATTGCCGTATTACATTGAATCGTTGCCTATTTTTGCAAGTAGTTTTGTTTTTTTTTATAAGAAGTCTGTCAAAAAGGTGCATCCAGCTGGATTTCCTCTGTTTTTATCATTGGTGCTCATTTCATTTTCAATGGTGCACTAAATGTCATAATGCATAAATTTTGGTTATTCGCATAGTTCACCAATAATTCAACAATACTTTCCCACATTTATCCTCGACATCAATATTATTCATCATTCACCAATCACCATCAGCTTGCGGGCGGTTGGAGGGGCTGCTGGTAGGGTCTGTTTTCTATCCCGCTTGTCCCTTTCTTTGCGGATTTCTGTCTGTGTCCTGAAATGAGATTAATTGGATTTTTCCAGGCCGTTTCGTTACCTCGGGTAACTGGTTGTAAGTCGGACACAGATAGATTTCTGCTCTATCGTTTCCTATTCTTCTATTGTCTTTCTTTTTCTAAGCCACTTGTGAGCCAAACGTCTCGCAGGTGGTTACACCTAAATCTACCTATGTCCTTTTGTGTTGTGTCAAGCTTCATCTCATTGTGATCGTCCTATGTGTATCATTTTCACAAGAATTTCTGCTAATAATTTAAGTTTTATTTAAACCGATTGTAGTTAAAATGACAAATTTTAAGAGTCACAATAACACTGCTTCAACATTGCGAAAGTCATGACTGACATCTTAACCTCTTCACCCCTATCTCCGCATCAATGATTCTACCCGAGTGTTTTCCCACTTATCACACATCCATATCAATACCGACAAGACGTCATCTCGTTCCTTACCGTTGCAATCTATCTAATCATGTTCCCGAATACTGCTTCAATAATGGCACAGTCATGCCTGACATCTTCAACATCCCCACAGTCACTTGTAAAGAATTTCAGCTATACGATTGTTGGTGCAACTTTTTTCACAATAAAACCCAATATGATTTAATACACTACATTTTTGGCATTCGGTATCAAATACAATTTTGAGAGTCTCTTTTCATGAAATCTAATAGGACGGAATCTCTGGACAATTATCAGTTAAATGTGATTTAAAATAGTATTAAACAGTTCTGGAAGCTACGTAGATTCGGCTTTTATTCACCAATTTAGGGATTTTATATGCATCTATTTATATATTACTGAACACTGATAATGAAATCGCTTATGAGGGAGATGGTTGTGGGGGCTGGTGTTGGTAAGGATTGTGACGATGGAGGTAGAATTGGGGATGAAGTAATTGTGGTGATATATTTTAGGACTCGGGATTCCAAATGATGCTTCGACATTCTGAAACCAAGTGAGTCCACAGTCAGCCTTTCTTTCCACTGTCATTGTGGTCATTATTCTTGTGAGATACTGAGAAACGTACTTCTACCGGTCGAAGTGCACTGGCTTTTTTAGTATTGAACCTCATACATAAAAGTTACTCGGAGGTCTACGAATAACTGGATTGTATTTGTATGGGATGTTGTCTAACGGTGACTTTGGTAACGAGAACGAATGTAATTGGCTTGACTCTTCCTTGTCGAATCACCTTAGGGCTAGGTCTGGAACTGTAACATTATTTGATCTCCGTCGCTGAATTTGCGTCTTTCGTCATCTCCTTAACAACACCAACATCCATTGCCACCAATCTTGCCTTGGGGTCTATAAAACAATGCAATTTAATGTACATAATTTTTGGCATACGGTATCAAATATATTTTGAGAAGGTCTCTTCATGAAATCTCATAGGACGGAACCTCTGGACAATCATTAGTTAAATGTGTAATAGTTATCGAACAGTTCTGGAAGCTACCTAGATTGGGCTTTTATTCAACAATTAACGGGTTATTATGCATCTATTTATATGTTACTGCACGGTTAGGGCTTAAAAAATGGTCGTTATAAAAAAATATATCCCTTCGCAAAGGCATTTGAATCAATTTGTACTCTCTCTGGCATATTATCTTTTGTCGGCCTTTACTTGACCTACTTTCCATCTTTCCATTTTTTCATTCTTTAATGTCGTTGCTTATTCTTTATGAAAATGCATTTTAATTATTGGATTATCTCTGATGTAATGGCAACACGAATGACCAACTAATCAGATCTGAGGTTCGATGCCCAATGGAGCAAGGTTGATTTTTGCGATGATCTGTTTTAATTTCATTCTGCTTAATCTTATAGTCTTACAATAAATATAATGCGTATAATGACGCTCAGCATAATTTTTTCGGAACGTACTTCACTTATTGCCTACAAGAAATAGTTATAAAAATTAATGCCGGTATCTCGAGAAGACTAGTGTAATTCTCCGGACCTATGAACGCCTTTGTCAAACAAAATACGGAAGCAGCCATGTCAATTTCATGGTGTAAATTTAGATCGGATGCTACTGTCATTATTTCTCCCGTCATTGCCGTATTACATTGAATCTTTGCCTATTTTTGCAAGTAGTTTTGTTTTTTTATAAGAAGTCTGTCAAAAAGGTGCATCCAGCTGGATTTCCTCTGTTTTTATCATTGGTGCTCATTTCATTTTCATGGTGCACTAAATGTCATAATGCATAAATTTTGGTTATTCGCATAGTTCACCAATAATTCAACAATACTTTCCCACATTTATCCTCGACATCAATATTATTCATCATTCACCAATCACCATCAGCTTGCGGGCGGTTGGAGGGGCTGCTGGTAGGGTCTGTTTTCTATCCCGCTTGTCCCTTTCTTTGCGGATTTCTGTCTGTGTCCTGAAATGAGATTACTTGGATTTTTCCAGGCCGTTTCGTTACCTCGGGTAACTGGTAAGTCGGACACAGATAGATTTCTGCTCTATCGTTTCCTATTCTTCTATTGTCTTTCTTTTTCTAAGCCACTTGTGAGCCAAACGTCTCGCAGGTGGTACACCTAAATCTACCTATCTGTCCTTTTGTGTTGTGTCAAGCTTCATCTCATTGTGATCGTCCTATGTGTATCATTTTCACAAGAATTTCTGCTAATAATTTAAGTTTTATTTAAACCGATTGTAGTTAAAATGACAAATTTTAAGAGTCACAATAACACTGCTTCAACATTGCGAAAGTCATGACTGACATCTTAACCTCTTCACCCCTATCTCCGCATCAATGATTCTACCCGAGTGTTTTCCCACTTATCACACATCCATATCAATACCGACAAGACGTCATCTCGTTCCTTACCGTTGCAATCTATCTAATCATGTTCCCGAATACTGCTTCAATAATGGCACAGTCATGCCTGACATCTTCAACATCCCCACAGTCACTTGTAAAGAATTTCAGCTATACGATTGTTGGTGCAACTTTTTTCACAATAAAACCCAATATGATTTAATACACTACATTTTTGGCATTCGGTATCAAATACAATTTTGAGAGTCTCTTTTCATGAAATCTAATAGGACGAATCTCTGGACAATTATCAGTTAAATGTGATTAAAAATAGTATTAAACAGTTCTGGAAGCTACGTAGATTCGGCTTTTATTCACCAATTTAGGGATTTTATATGCTGCTATTTATATATTACTGGACACTGATAATGAAATCGCTTATGAGGGAGATGGTTGTGGGGGCTGGTGTTGGTAAGGATTGTGACGATGGAGGTAGAATTGGGGATGAAGTAATTGTGGTGATATATTTTAGGACTCGGATTCCAAATGATGCTTCGACATTCTGAAACCAAGTGAGTCCACAGTCAGCCTTTCTTTCCACTGTCATTGTGGTCATTATTCATGTGAGATACTGAGAAACGTACTTCTACCAGTCGAAGTGCACTGGCTTTTTTAGTATTGAACCTCATACATAAAAGTTACTCGGAGGTCTACGAATAACTGGATTGTATTTGTATGGATGTTGTCTAACGGTGACTTTGGTAACGAGAACGAATGTAATTGGCTTGACTCTTCCTTGTCGAATCACCTTAGGCTAGGTCTGGAACTGTAACATTATTTGATCTCCGTCGCTGAATTTGCGTCTTTCGTCATCTCCTTAAACACCAACATCCATTGCCACCAATCTTGCCTTGGGGTCTATAAAACAATGCAATTTAATGTACATAATTTTTGGCATACGGTATCAAATATATTTTGAGAAGGTCTCTTCATGAAATCTCATAGGACGGAACCTCTGGACAATCATTAGTTAAATGTGTAATAGTTATCGAACAGTTCTGGAAGCTACCTAGATTGGGCTTTTATTCAACAATTAACGGGTTATTATGCATCTATTTATATGTTACTGCACGGTTAGGGCTTAAAAAATGGTCGTTATAAAAAAATATATCCCTTCGCAAAGGCATTTGAATCAATTTGTACTCTCTCTGGCATATTATCTTTTGTCGGCCTTTACTTGACCTACTTTCCATCTTTCCAAGGTTGATTTTTTCCGATGATCTGTTTTAATTTCATTCTGCTTAATCTAATAGTCTTAAAATAACTATAATGCGTATAATGACGCTCAGCATAGTTTCGGAATATAGTTCACCGATTGCCTACAAGAAATACTCATAAAAATTAATGCCGGTACTCGAGAAGACTGCATTATGTCATTTTCCGACCAATGAACGCATTTGTCAAAATACGGTATCCGCCATGTCAATTTCATGGTGTAAATGTAGAACGGATGCTACTGTCACCACTTCTCCCGTCATTGTGATCATCATTTGTGTATCAATTTTACCACAATTACTGCTAATATATTATTAATCCAATTGTAGTTAAAATGACAAATGTTATTAGACACAAAAATAAAATTATAAAGCTCGGCCCTCATTACGTATATAATACGTTTTATTCTTGTTTACCATTCAGGAAGGCACTTACACCGAATTTTAGATTGTTGTTTTTCTATTTGACTTAAGATCATTCATTCTCGATAAATTCCATAAATCATCTGAAAGAACATTTCAGGACAATCAGTGAATCAATCAAGTCGTATGTGTTGGAATAGACCTAAAGCAACAAACAAACAAAAATCAAGTCGTATCATACATTTTTCAAACTTTGGAAATTAGTTCGTTTTCATCTTTTTATTTGTAAGTTCTGTCAGCAATGTCGAAAATTAAACAAAGAAACATACGAATTGTGTGTCGGCTGACATATGTGAGGATGTTTGAAGTAGATGACAGAAAAATGAAAGGGACGGTCTTGCTATGTAATAAACGGTACGAGTTCTAGAAGCTAGAGGTTTTAGTATCGAAATCATGATAGGGAAATCGGATGGAAGGTGTGTTAAATGAGATCATAATTACAGGGTTCTCTTATTATGGGATAAGGATATGGGAAAGGGTATGTCCTGGTTGTGCTGGTAAGTGTAAGAACATGATGACGGTGATAGTTACGAGTTAACAGGGACTGAACACTAATTATGAAGTCGCTTATGATGGAGATGGTTGTTGGTGCTGGTATTGGTAAGAATTGTGACGTTAGCGGTAGAATTGGGGATGTAGTGATTGTGGTGATATATTTTAGGACTTGCATTCCGAAGCTTGCTTCGACTGTATGAAACCGAGTGAGTCCACTGTCATTGTGGTCATTATACGGTCAAGCGCTAAGTTAAAGCGCTATATGTTTTCAACATTATTCTTATTATTTTATTCATGTGAAATACTGAGAAACCTACTTCTACCGGTCGAAGTGCACTGGCTTTTTTAGTATTGAACCTCATACATAAAAGTTACTCGGAGGTCTACGAATAACTGGATTGTATTTGTATGGGATGTTGTCTAACGGTGATCTTGGTAACTAGAACGAATGTAATTGGCTTGACTCTTCCTTGTAGAATCATTTTAGGGCTAGATCTGGAACTGTAACATTTGATTTCCATCCCTGAATTTGCGTCTATCGTCATCTTCTTAACACCAACATCCATAGCCACCAATCTTGCATTCTGGTCTCATCACCATTCCCATTTCTCCACGACCCATTCCACAAAATTCACCCATAACTTCAATCTCCAGGTCTTTGATTCTACCCGAGTTTTTTTTCCCATATCACATATACATATCAATTCGACAAGAGTTTGTCATTATGGTGCTTACTGTTTCAACCAATCCAATGCTGTTCCTGACGACTGCTTCAACATTGCCACAGTCATTGCTAACACGTGCACGAAATGTCATATAGCTGGCGATTTTTGATATGTGACAGTGAGGATGTTGGTGGTGTTAGCCATGATTGTAACAATGTTGAAGTACTCGTCAAGAACAGAAATGGATTGATTACAACGGTAAGGCCCGAGATGACAGTTTTGTTGGTATTGAGATATAGGTGTGATAATGGGAAAACACTCGGGTAGAATCATTGACGTGGAGATTGTGAATAAGGGTGACTTTGTTGGAATGGGTCGTGGCGAAATGAGAATTGTGATGAGACGAGAATGCAAGATTAGTGGCAATGGGTGATGGAGATGTTAAGGAGATGACGGTAGATGCAAATTCAGCGATGAAGATGAAATAATGGTTAGTTCTCGACCTTACCCTAAGGTGATTCAACCAGGAAGAGACAAGCCAATCACATTCTTCCTTGTTACCGGGATTACTGTTAAACATCCCATACGAATACATTCCAATATTCGTAGACCTCCGATTCACCATTTTGTCTAGATTCAATACTGAAAAAAAACCAGTGCACTTCCAGCGGTAGAAGTACGTTTTTCAGTTTTTCGCATGCATGATTACACAATGACAATGGGAAGAAAGGATTAATGTGGACTCACTTCAAATCCGAAACGATATATCACCACAATCACATCATTCCCAATTCTACCTCCATCGTTACAATGCTTACCAAACACCAGCACCAACAACCATCTCCCTTATAAGCGATTTCATGATTAGTGTTCAGTGCTTGCTTCCCCGTGACTGTCATCATCTTGCACCACTAACACTTACCAGCACACCCATGACATATCATTTTCCATATCCGTATCCCACTATAAGAAAACCCTACATTTTTATCTCATTTATCACACCTTCCACCTGACACCTATCATTATTTTGATACTAAATCCTCTAGCATCTAGAACTCGTACCGTTATAGTTCTTAGCAAGACCGTCCTTTCATTTTTCTGTCATTTACTACAACCAATCTCAACATCAAACAGCCTCATATGTCGGCCAACACACAATTTGTATGCTTCTTTGTTAACTTTCGACATAGCTGACAGAACTTACGAGTAGAAAATATAAAAACGAACTAATCTCCAAAGTTTGAAAAATGTATACGACGTTATCATTCATTGAATATCCTGAAATGTTCTTGCAAATGTTTTTGGAATTCATCGTGAATCGAAGATCTTTAGTCAGGAAGAAAATCAACCATGTAAAATTCCGTGCAAGTGCTTTAATGAATGGTAAACCCGCATAAACGTAAATTATCCTTAATGAGGGTCTACTTTATTAACTTTACTGACTGAATATGATATTGCTTTTCTTCGTGGTACCGATAATACCTAAAAGACATAATTACAATGTAGGTTAATCAATGAACTCAATACGGATAAAAGAATACCAAGCGTCATTATTCACACAGCATTTACCCAAGTTTCCTAATCATAAAGTCCCCTGAAAGTTGCAGTTGATCTCTCACTGTCGTTACGTCTCTGACCATCCCATCAGTCTATCTGGCATCTTTTCTTTAGTCGGCCTTTTCTTTACCTACCATCGATTTTCCCATCGTTTCGCCCTTTAATCTCGTTGCTTATTTTTTGTGAAAACTTATTTCAATTATTGGATTATCTCTTTGGTGTGATGGTAACACGACTGACCGACTAACCAGGAGGTCTGAGGTTCGATCCCCAGTTGAGCAAGGCTGATTTTTGAGATAATCTTTACCCCCCCCCCCTTTTTTTCTGCTTTATCTAACAGGTAGTCTCACAATAACTATAATTTTATAGTGTCACTCAGAATTTAAACACATAATTTCAGGAAAATCAATATGAGATTACATCATTGTACAATACATTTTACGCAGGAACCTTGGAAGATGAATTCAGCTGGTAATTTGAAATTAGCAATAAAGTGCCTAGAGCTCCAAATCCTAAAACTGATGTTGCAGAAATGTGAAAATCAGCAATTTTGTCAATTTTTATACTACATACCCCCACATCCCGATTGAAGAACTTCAGAACCTTAAGTTATGATGCTCCTTTCAATTAATTACTGAGCTTTTGCTGATAGCTTTTCGAATCTAAACCATGAAAATCCCAATGCTACAAATGTAAACAAAACTACGTAAAATTATTAGGCTACAAGTTTATGTAGAGATATCTGGTCTATTGTGCATTCCTATACCAATATCCAATAGCTAATAAAATCAGTCATGACATCATACTAAAAAATATTGAACCATTTGAGTATTATTTTTTAATTCATTCCGCTTAAAATAACCTACTAGATAGTCTTGGATGTTTAGTATTACTTTTGGGAGATATAATCTTTTAAAAATCATCTCTATGTTATGTATTGTTAAGCTTTTCGTTTGAATATTATATTATTGGTTTATAAATATTTGAGTTATTCCTCTTAATCTGATCCTGTGCTTGTGTCTCGAAGAGACGTTTAGGTGATATCAAACTAAGTGCTCTGATAGTGTGCTCTTGGAATCTAGACTATTTCACTATTTGAACCAATTCCCAATTAACCAATGTTAAAATTAAGTCCTTTTGTTACTCTGCAATTTGTGTGTGTGTAGATTCGTGTGTCTGCGCGGGCGCGCCTGCATGCAAGGATGGCCGAGGAAGATAGAGATATAGATAGTGGTAAAGGGGAGATAGATTTATAGAAGGATAAGAAATATAGGAGGGAGGGAGGGAGAGACGGGAGTTTAGGGGAAAGGAGAGAGGGGGGGGGGGGGTGTGATAGGGAGGGAGGAATAGTCTCTTAAAAATGCAGGGTAACGTTCTTTGCAGAAAGTACCTTTAGCTCGATTGATATGATTTCACGTCTTCCACTTAAATCCGTGCAGTTTCTCTCCAAGCAAATCCTGTGCTTGTGTCTGGTTGCGACGTTTGGTTATTTCAAAGTATATACTGATAGTTTCTCTGGAATCCATTTCTATAGACCCAATACTCTTTGACTTTATTTTTTTCGGGTGCCTTGAATTATAAATCTAGAATTTTCTTTAACTATCCCAGCCTTTTACTGAGACACATTTACAAAAATAACAATTTTGCCAAAGTATATTATTTGTAAAAAGCACCGAGTTGAGTTTGTGATATTGTGATGATGATGATATGGCAATGTGATGATATAATATGATGGTATATGGATAGTTTGATGATAGAATGACAATGTGATAATGGTAGGTCAATGGGATGATGGTATGGCATTGTGCTGATATGATATGATGGTATAGGGATAATTTGATTGTATGGCAATGTGATGACATCGGGATAATGTGATTATGATATGGCAATGTGATGATATAATATAATGGAATGGTATAGGGATAATTCAATTTGATGATGGTATGACAATGTGATAATGGTGGGACAATGTGATGATGGTAGGATAATGTGATATCGGGATACCGTGATAATGGTATAAAGATAATGTGATAATATAGGAATTATGGCATGATGGTAAAGGGATAATGTGATGTTACTGGAATATGAAATAATGTGATGATGATAGAGTACTTTGATGATATTGTACTGTGATGATGATATTGTAATGTGATGATGATATTGTAATGTGATGATATTGTAATGTGATGATAATGCAATGTGATGACGATATTGCAATCTGATGATTATATTGCAATGTGATGATTATATTATAATGTGATGACGATATTGCAATGTGATGATATAGGGTTACTTTGATGGTATAGGATCAGTAAATAAAATTTCTTGAACAAAACCTGTGTTTTTTTTATAATTTATTAGGTTTATTTTGTTACTAATGGGATCCATCAAATAGCGACTTCCATTGTGATCCTTTGAGATCTAGTCTTGCTTACTTTTCTACGCTTGTCAACGGGCTAGTTGGTTTCCCTCTTTTCCTTTTTTTCAGGTCTTGTCCTAAGACTTGATGCTCCGGATTAGGCACATATCTACATAATTATCTACTTTTCATTTAGTTCTATCCTAACCTTTGTCTAAGCTAAAGCCTTGGTGGGGATCCTGACCTCCCATAGTGGGCAGGGGGGTAAATACTGTCTTCTATCCCCTTATATCTGTTTTCCAACATGCTTTCTGTCTTTGTCTTGGCATGAGATTACTTGGTTTTGTCCTGGCCCTGGCCGGAGTCCTAGCTGGGAGGGCAACAGTCAAATGCATAATTTTTGTTTTGGGAGATGCTATTTTTTTCCTTGTAAATCATCTCTGTTATGTGTTGTTATATTTGTTATTTTTATTGTATAATGCAAGCATTTGAGTGTATTCTTCTTTATTGGATTTTGTGCTTGTGTCTGAATGAGACTTATAGGTGATCTCAAACTAAGTGCATTGGTGGTATGCTCTTGGAATCTACATCTGATCCCTATTTGTTCCCAGCGGGTGGTTGGATGGGAGCATCACCCTTGAATCATATACCTATGATGTTCGCATGGGTGTACGATCCGATAGTGATGTCGTTTCTTCTTCTCTTTACTAGCCTATCCTGCTTCTTTGGTTTGTGATTGTATTTTTGACAGGGGATATTTTTTTCTGTAAATCTTCTGCCTGTTTGTTCTTGGTTATTTATAATTTAGCTTATGATATCTTTAGGTTATGATTTTGATTTGCATTTGTACTATTTTTGTTAGATTGCTTGTTTTTTTTGTTTCAGCAGTCTCTCATATAACCTCAATTGTGTTGGAAGAGACCTAAAGCAACAAACAAACAAACAAAAACTATTTGTTCCCAGTTCCCCTATGTCTTACTTTCTCTTGGGTGCTATAATTGTAATTCTAGAACTTTTTACTATCCCATTTTCTTCCCTTTTACTGGCGCTGATATAACCTAAATGGGTTGCAAGCGCCGTAAAACCCTTAAAAACAAATAAAAACAAACACATTTAAGCTAAAGCACCCTTGAATACACGCTGATCGACTGGAATGCGTTATCTACGATCAAAACACACTTGGCCAACTGGGTGGGGTCTGTCTTTGTCTTTGTCTTGGAATTCGATTACTTAGTTTTGTCCTGGCCCTTGCCTTGTCTGAGGGGAAAAGTCAAATGTATAGTGTTAATTTGGGAGATATTTTATTTCCTTGTTAATAATCTCTGTTGTGTTCTGATAGTTATGTTTTTGTTTGGAACATATTTTGTCAACATTGGGTGCATTCCTGTTTGAGGGATCTTGTGCTGGTGTCTGAGTGAGACTTCTCAAACTAAGTACATTGGTATGCTCTTGGAAGCTACCTGTTTCCTTTTCGAAAAACATTTATTTGTCTTAATTTTTACTGGGTGCTGTTACATCAGTTCTATATTATTTTTACTATCAATCTTTTTATTTTCCTGGCGCTGTGGCCAGGGAGGCATTTACTGTGTCTTCTATCCCCCTATATCTCTCTTCCAACATACGTTTTGTCTGTCTTTTGTCTGAGATTACTTGGGTTTGTCCTGGCCCTGGCCGGATACCATGGCTGAGAGGGAAAGTCAAATAGTGTTTAGAGATGATATTTTGTCTTGTAAATCATCTGTTATGCACTGTGTTATCTTTTGTTTACATATTACATATGATTTGTAAACATTTGAGTAAGTTCCATTTAGTGGTGCTGGGTAGGGTTCTCAACCTCCCATAGTGGACAGGGAGGTACTTACTATGTCTTCTATCCTCCTATATCTATTTTCCAACTTGCTTTCTGTCTGTCTTGGGAATGAGATTACTTGGTTTTGTCCTGGCCCTGGCCGGATACCCTGGCTGGGAGGGAAACAGTCATATAATGTATAGTTAGTTTTGGGAGATATCTTTTCCTTGTAAATCACCTCTCTGTTATGTACTGTATTATTTTTCCTTTTACATATGCATGATTTGCAAACAATTGTGTTCCTCTTGGAGGGGACCTGTGCTTATGTCTGGATGAGATATTTAGTGGTCTCAAACTTGGTATATTGATAGTGTGCTCTTGGAATCTACATCTGTTTCCTATTTGAACCAATTTCCTCTTTTTTGCCTTATTCTCGGATGCTTTAATTGTAATTCTAGAACTTTTTGACTATCCCATTTTCTTCCTTTTTACTGGCGGCTGATATGACCTAAATGTGTTGCAAGCGCCGTAAACCCTTAAAAACAAACAAAAACTGCTTTCTGTCTTTGTCTTGGAATGAGATTATTTGGTTTTGTCCAGGCCCTGGCCAGATGCCATTTCCGAGAGCGAAACAGTCAAATAAATGCATAGTTAGTTTTGGGAGATATTTTTTTCCTTGTAAATCATCTCTCTGTTATGCGCTGTATTATGTTTTGTTTACATATTATATATCATTTGTAAAATATTTGAGTGTCCTCTTGGTGGGGACCTGTGCGTGTGTCTGGATGAGACTTTAAGTTGATCTCAAACTAAGTACACTGATAGTAGGCTCTTGGGCTCTACATCTGTTTTCCTTTTTTAACCAATTCCCCTTTCTTACCTTTTCTTGGATGCTTTAATTGTAATTCTAGAACTTTTTACTATCCCATTTTACTCATTTTTACTGGTGCTGATATGACCTTTACGTGTTGCAAGCGCCGTAAATCACTTAAAAACAAAACAAAAAAAAAGCAATCCTCTTAGAGGGGACCTGTCCTTGTGTCGGGAGATTAGATTTCTAAGTGCAGGGATAGTGTGCTCTTAGAATCTACATCCGTTTCCTATTTAAACCAATTCCCCCTCGTCTTATCATTTTTTGGGTGCTTTAATTGTAATTCTAGAACTTTTTACTATCGCATTTTCTTCTTTTTTACTGGCGCAGGTATAACCCCAATGTGTTGCAAGCGCCGTAAAACCCCTAAAAACAAAATTTGCTGGCGCTGATATGACGTAAATGTGTCGCAAGCGCAGTTTACCCCTTAAAAGAAAAAAAAAACGAAATCAAAACACATTTGTACATATCCCTATCTTTTCATTGGTGACCTCAAAATACGCTGCATTTTGGTATGGATTTCAATGGAGAAACCGCCATCCTTTATAAATTCAATAACAGCAATAACCAAATCCATGATCCAGTTTAGATCTAGTTCCACGATGTACAGAAATAGCCCACATGGAATAAAGGCAATGGTCACCTATAGCATGTACCAGCTTTAAACGTTGATAGAGTTCTGCATGTCAATCATGAAATAGATAAATAATAAATAACTATTTTTTTTAGTTTAAAAACAATCTGGAGCTTTTATATATCGCAAAATCCTTTAAACATAGTGAAAACGCTTTACAATGAGTTCTTAGCCAACAGCTAAACTTAACATGTAGAACGACACAGGAAGCCTGTTAGTCGATAGTACAGTTTTCCCACGACAGAGATAACGCCGTGAACGTCTAGGTGTCCACCAATAATCTTGCTCAATGAAGAGGGGCGAAATGCGTGACCTTCCAGGTCACAGTGCATTGCCTTTACCACTCGGCCACCTCGTCCCTCCTCCCCGCCCCCTCCACCACCACCAAAATGTCATCCTCAAAATGATAATATAAAACTACATTTCAAGATGTAAAAATTGAATCAAGGTCACCGAAGATATAATAATTCGAGAAAAACAAATGTCATAAAGTGTTTAGATTTAGGACGATTAATGAGGCACAACATGGAAGATATAAAATATGGCTTCTTGGAAATATTTCTATTATTCTCTACCTCACTACTAAAGCACTCGCCTCACAGACGAAAGGAACGTGGATAGATCACGAGTGCAGTCGAGATATTTTCTGACCTTATTTTCAACCTGAATGTTTCACATTTACACGAGAAGGGATCAACTTTGAATTTCAATAATTCATATGATGATAAATCCAATGCATTCTTTCCGTGACTCAGTACACTTCGTTCCTTACAAAATTCCCCCACACACCATCCATGCATGATTATCTCAAAGGGACGACCCCCAACCATAGATTACTTTTCTCACTCCCGATGTTCACATATTTTTGTTATAAAGGTCGTAAAGCCACAAATTTTAAAGGGAAACCTCGATATTTCGCCCTCATACTCGTATCTTGTATATACAAAAAAAAAACATGAAAAACATGGACTTTTAAAGAGAGCAATGGTTTTGTGGTTTTGTCGTATGGCACTCAGCTTCTGAATTTTATGTCCCTGATTCGAGTTTCTCTGAGGACGGCCCACATTGACGAAATTTCTGTATTCATGTTGTCTCACCATGAAACATGAGTACATAACCGGCATCGGCGTTGTCTCTGAAGAAAAAAAATAATAGCGCCTAAGATGCGTCATGTCTTGTCTTATATGTTAAGTGTTGTTGGCTTGGTACCACTCGTAAAGCACTTTGAATACATTCAGGAGATTTTGCGACATTAAAAAATATACAAATAATCACTGCGCTTTATTGTCTTGCATTTCATTCCCCATCAGGTCGCATGATCTAAATTCGAAAGTTTTAGTTGTTATTTTGGTTTAGGCTAGTTTTTTGTTGTATTTTTTTTAATTTAAAAAATCAGTACAAATTGTTTGTTCAGAGTCGCTTCTTTACAATCACGACAAGACCTGTAGTCGCTACTGGATGGTCCATTTAGTCATTGACTACTGGGTGGGGTTCCCTACCTCCACAGTGGGCAGGGAGGTACTTACCGTGTCTTCTATCCCCTTATATCTGTTTTCCAACATGCTTTCCGTCTTAGTCTTGGAATGAGATTACTTGGTTTTGTCCTCGCCCTGGCCGGAGTTCTAGCTGGGAGGGAAACAGTCAAATGCTTAGTTATTGTTTTGGGAGATATTTTTTTCCTTGTAAATCATCTCTCTGTTATATATTATATTTGTTATTTTTAATGTATAATGTAAGCATTTGAGTGTATTCCTCTTTGTTGGATTGTGTGCTTGTGTCCGGATGAGACTTATAGGTGATCTCAAACTCAGTACAAAGGTGGTATACTCTTGGAATCTACATCTGATCCCTATTTGTTCCCAATTCCCCTATGTCTTACTTTTTCTTGGGTGCTTTAATTGTAATTCTAGAACTTTTTACAATCCCTTTTTCTTCCCTTTTACTGGCGCTGATATAACCTAAATGTGTTGCAAGCGCCGTAAAACCCTTAAAAACAAACAAGTCTTGCTTACTCTTTTACGCTTGTCAACGGGCTCGTGGGTTTCCCTCTTTTCCTTTTTTTCAGGTCTTGGACTAAGACTACTTGCCAATGTTCGATGTACAACTCTGGAAAAAAAAACTGTGTAGGTTCTTTGATTTCACGAGACTTAATGTGATCTGAAACTCAGTACACTGATAGTTTGCTCTTATCAACTTGTGTTCCCTATTTCAGCAAGTCCTCTATTTTAAAATTTTGTTTGGCCCTTCAAAATGGAAATCCTTTTCTTCATTTTACTGGCGCTGAAATGACCTGTGTCGCAAGCGCTGTATATCCATTAAAACATTTAAATAACTTATAATACGTTTTGTAAACATTGGAATGCATTTCTTTTGGTGGGATCGTATGCTTTATGTCTGGGTTAGGCCTTTTGGTGAACTTAAACTAAGTGTGCCAATGGTGTGCCCTTAAATTCAACTTTTTACATATTTGAGCCAGTCCCCTGGTCTCACATTTTCTTGGGTGCTTTCAATTGTAAATCTACAACTCTTTCTTCCGTTTTACTTGCGCTGATATTACACAAATGTGTCGTAAGCGTTGTAAAACCTTCAAAATATAAAACAAAACATTTTGATGCTCCGGATTAGGTACATATCTACATAATCTATTTTTCATTTAGTTCTAATCTAACTTTTCTGGGTGGGGTTCCTGACCTCACATAATGGGCAGGGAGGTACATACTGCGTCTTCTATCCCCCTATACCTATTTTCCAACATGCTTTCTGTCTTTGTCTTGGAATGAGATTACTTGGTTTTGTCCTGGCCCTGGCCGGAGTCCTGGCTGGGAGGGAAACAGTCAAATGCATAGTTTTGGGAGATATTTCTTTCCTTGTAAATAATCTCTCTGTATGTATTATTATATTTGTTATTTTGAATGTATAATGTAAGCATTTGAGTGTATTCCTCTTTGTTGGATTTTGCTTGTGTCCAGATGAGACTTATAGGTGATCTCAAACTAAGTACATTGGTGGTATGTTCTTGGAATCTACATCTGATCTCTATTTGTTCCCAGTTCCCCTTAGTCTTACTTTCTCCCATTTTCTTCCTTTTTACTGGTGCTGATATAACCTAAATGTGCTGCAAGAGCCGTAAAACCCTTAAAAACAACAAACAAAACAGTGTATTCCTCTTAGTGGGGACCTGTGCTTGTGTCCGGATGAAGCTCTTAGGTGATCTCTAACTAAGTACTTTGATAGTGTGTTCTTGGAATCTACCTCTCTTCCCTATTTAAACCACCTGAACTGTCTGGGTGGGGTTTCTGACCTCCCATAGTGGGCAGGGAGGTACTTATTGTCTCTTCTATCGCCCTATATCTGTTTTCCATTGGCTTTCTGTCTTTTTCTTGGAA
>NC_088360.1:45637105-45659605 GCF_034508935.2 Berghia stephanieae
CTCAATTATGCGCCACTCAGAGCGGGACTCGAATCCAGTACCGTCCGATCCAAAGGCGAGAGTTCACAAGATCACATGCATAGCCGCACAAAAAAGTGATGAGAGAATAGATTCATATGTATTGAAGGAGGAGAGAGCGGATGGAGTGAGTAAAGTTCTTGGATATTTATAAAAGGAACCAAATTGACGTCACTCATCTCATTGTTATTGTTTTTAGACACCCATTTTTATGATTAGTTCTCATTAAAATATATCAGACTATAACGTTCAAGGTTCCATGTAGATCTTTGGGCTGGAGTGATATTTCTGGCTGGCGGACTTTGTGAGTATTTTAATTTAACACAGAACATAGAAGGAAGGAATTTGACGTTAGTCAACCCGTTGTTATTGCTTTTAGACAGCATTTTATAATTAACTTATCACTAAGTTATATCAATCAGACAATGAACGTTCGCGTTTGCAGTTTTGTGTGTTAATATGTTATACCCCGATGGAGATGTCGTGAGTATTTTTCCAATACGCATAACATCCATACATTTACAATCCGATTTAAGTTTAAAAGCAACGTAGACCACGGAAATTTTTTCATTTGGTGGACAATAAAGATTTGTTATTTATCGTCATTATTATTATTTTTTATTATTATTATTATTATTATTATTATTATTATTATTATTATTATATTATTATTATTATTATTATTATTAATTATTATTATTATTATTATTATTATTATTATATATTATTATTATTATTATTATTATTATTATTATTATTATTATTATTATTATTATTATTATTATTATTATTATTTATAAAACAAATCGACAGTGTTCCCGTGGCAGGTTAAACGGGTACTCCTCGGGACTACTCGCATTCGCAGCCCCCCCCCCCCCCAACCACCACCGCCACCACACACACGCACACAGCTCTTTATTTGGGGGGGGGGGGAGGGGGGGCGCGTTGTTTGTAGATTATAATTCAGGGTTACAATGCCCACCTCTGTCATCACGTAGTCAAGGCTTTTTGGCATCTGCCAATCCCAAATGTCTGTGTCAAGGTCGACCGTCATGTCGCGACAACGGGTGAGGAGGAAAAAAAAAAATGAACTGGCATATTATTATATCATTACATTGAAAATCATGAAAACTATTTTTTATTTTGTATGAACGAAACTTTTGCCATCTACCTCTTCCTGGCGCAACATTTATAAAAATATTATTTAAAAAAAATAATAACACAGCATTTATTTGGCGCAATATCCACGTGCTCAAATCGCTTTACAAGGGGTCCCAAGGCAACAGCAATATTAAACTAGAAAGACGAGACATGACGCCTGTCAGGCGATGTGACATTTTTTTCCCAACAAAGACAACGAACGGTCATGTACTCATTTCACACCTGAGTACGGTGAGAGAATGTGAGTTAAGAGCATTTTCCAAGGACTCAACTCTGCACCACTCAGAGCGGGTCTCGAAACCTGAACCTTCCGATCCGAAAGCGAGAGTCATACCACTTGATCCATCACAAAACAGGGAGGGGCCCTGTTCTGTCGGCCAAAAAGCCTCAATATTAATTAAAATTTATTTCTAATTTCATCAATTTTTTTAGTAAAAACATAGTTCTTGGTATCAAACCTATTGTAAATTCGACGCTGATCACGAATCTGACGTCAAAACAGCGAAAATCCGAAAAAAAATTGTCCAATTTTTTATACTGCCACGCCCCCGATCGCCGATCGCCTCAAAAAATATTAAGCAAGACGGGCTTTGCGAGCCATGGACCGTACCTAGGTTTATCGGCCAGGTATTTGGCCACACACATTGCGTTTTCACCCCGGTTTGCCTGATCGGGGTCTGGACCAGGATCATATCCGGGCGTGTATGGAGCCTTTAAGTTGTAGTGGAATGTATGATTCTTTTTCCACCTTGAATCGAACTTAAAATTGTCTTAAACTCAAAAAAAAGCCGACAAAGGTCTATATATATTTTAAAGACAATATGTTATAAAATAAAAGCTAAAATTGAATTCTAATGGTCCTATACAAATCCTGCAAAATAGAGTATAGAGAACGTCTCTTGAAAAACTTGGTGTTGAGAGTCAATTCCAACGAGATTTCATTGCCGTAATGCGTCCTATATATATATATATATATATATATATATATATATATATATATATGTGTGTGTGTGTGTGTGTGTGTGTCTGTGCGTCTGCGTGTGTATGTGCGCGCGAGCGCCCGCATCCTGGTATTCAAATATCTATTGATCCTTTCCCCCCCCCCCCCCCCCCCCTTTTCAGTTGTTAATTTTTTGTTACATAACAAAACTCTATTTATTGTACTCAATAACAATGATAATAAACGTGCTCCAATACTTGCATCATCTATATAGAATGAACGAAATTGACGTCACTGCCATTTGTTTTTGTTTTTAGCCAGCCATTTTTACTACTTTTCACTTAATTATATCAGTAAGACTATAAACGTTCAGGGTTACACATAGTTTTGTGTGTTGGTGCGTTATAACCGGGGGGCCAGATAGCTCAGTTGGTAAAAAAAAAATAATTTTAAATTGAGCTTTATATAGCGTGATATCCACTAAATTTGCTCAAAGCGCTTTACAAGGGGTCCCTGGTCTACAGCAACATTTAACATGTAAGACGGGACATGCCGCCTGTTAGGCGATATTACAATTTTTCAGACAAAGACACCGCTGTTAAAGGTCAGGTACTCATTTTACACCTGAGTACGATGAGAAAATGTGAGTAAAGAGCCTTTTCCAAGGACTCAACTATGCGCCGAGCGCGAGGCTCCAACCCAGGACCTTCCGATCCGAAAGCGAGTGTCATACCACTAGACCACATAGCCACACAGTTGGTAGAGCATTCGCTTCACACGCATATGGACCGAGATCGAAGCCGGGTGCAATCAAGATTATTTCTTACCCCATGTCCACCCAGCAGCGATTGGGTAGCGGGGTCTGTTAGATCTGGCGGAAAGTACGTTGCGATAGATTAGCAACCTATCCAAAGGGTAGCAAACAATTGCTACTGTCCGTTTCACTCTATAGAAACCGGGATAAACTCCGGCTCCATGGGCCAAATGACTCTGAAGGATTAGTTACTTTACGTTATGTCAGGCTGGTGAATATTGTGATTATATGGCTAAACGCAAACCATCAATATTTTATTATGCATTCAGACCAGTCCTGCCGTTAGACCGTTTGAGGTGGTAGGTGGCACACATAATATATAACTCCCAGCCATGTGACGCAATAACTCATACTAGCACATAATATAATTCAATAATAAAGGGATGGCGAGGTGGAAACACCTGCTGTCCATATAACGAAGTTGGAATATTTTTACGAGTTGTTTCCCTTCGTCCATGCAATAGATGACAACAATGATTTATATTATAATGTATAAGATGGCTCGTGTCTGATTCGTTTTTGTTTTGTTTTGTTTTGTTTTTTTGTTTTGTTTTTTTTTGGTTGTTTGTTCGGTTTTTTTTTTCTATTCTTTTTTGTTATGTTTATTGGTTTGTTTGATTTGGGGAGGTTGGGGGGGGGGGGGGGGGGGGGAGGGTGTGTTATTTGTGTTTTTGATTTTTAAAAAGTTTTCGGTTTTGATTTTCTTTTTTTTTTTTTTTTTTTTGGTTCTTTCTCTTTGTTCTTTTTTTTTTCTCTGTTTCTTTGTGTGTGTGGGGGGGGGGGGTGGTTGTTAGTTGTTTTTTGTTGTATCTTTTTGTTTGTTTGTTTTTGTTTTATTTTGCTTTGTTATTTTGGAGATTTTTTGGGTCTTTTTCTTGGTTTTTACTATTTTTGGTTTGGTTTTCTGTTTTTTGTCGTTTTCTTTGATTTTTGGATTGGTAATTCTCCATTGATTGTCAATTTAAGCATGTATTTATACAACGCGTTCCCGAGTATCTTTTTCTGAAGCATGAAAGCGACTGTAACAACCCATCTCCCCTCTCCCCCCAACCCCTCCTAGAAATACGACTGTTTTACAATTAATTTATCTATTTATTTTCGTTTGTTTGTTTTGGTTTTACTTTTGTTGTTTATGCATATCATATTTTTGTGAAAATGAGCTTCGTTACCAAATTACTTGATTTGACATTTCAGCCGACAACTTCCTGCTGACTTTATATCTCTCCATGCGGCATGCTTTTTGTGGTTTGAAATGCTACAACAACTAGGTCATTAAAATATTCTTATTCTTATTAGCCTTTGTGGATACCGTTCTCACGCTACCTTCCTCATACCAGGGTCTGGTCAGTTCACCCAATTTAAGGAAAATGGAAGTCTTTTGTTCCATCCGTTTATGAGAGAAAGTGTACTCTTTCAAAAGATCTGAAAAAGTGTGTATGAAACAGTGCTAGACAAAGCTGAAAGTAAAAATACAAGACCCCCCCCCCCCCCCCGCCCCAATAAATCGACTGGAACACTCACACCTTTTCAGAAATATATCTTACACCAGTGCCTGCTCCCTAATTTGTTATTTTAATTCTTTCAAAATACCAAATAGTAAAAATAACCTTGAAAAAAATGAGCTGAGAATTTGGGTTCCAAAATTTAAGAGCTAAAAATTTAAAAATTTAATTTAAAAATTTAGTATTTATATCGCGCAATATACACTAAACGTGCTCAAAGCGTTTTACAAGGTGTCCATAACCAACAGCATTACTTAACATGAAGGCGGGGACATGATGCCTGTAGGGTGACATTACATTTTTTTTTCGACAGAGACAATGCTGTTTGACGGTCAGGTACTAATTTTACACCTGGGTACGGTGAGAGAATGTGAGTAAAAAGCATTTTCCAAGGGCATAACTATGCGTCACTCAAATCGGGACTTGAGCCTATCCAAAGGCGAGTGTCAAATCACATGACCTAAAAGCCGCCGCACTTCTGTTAAAAGCCATACATTATTGTTTCGATTGATTTCTTCAATACATCGGAATTTATATAAAGCTACTATAATAAAGAATCGTTTAATCCTATCTGTCATATTATATTCCTCCACCGGATAAATAAGTCACCATTTCTTTTTTAAAAACTGATATAAAATAAAATCTCAGTTTTTTTTTGCCAAGCGCTTTAAGATTGTGTTCTTTGAAAATAAATATAATAATATAGATAGCTGGTATACGCGCGTTAGTTAGTACAAGAATGTTTGGTGTTAAGTCTATATGATGAAATTTCCATTGGGTCTCGTATGTTGTTTTTTTTTCATGGAATATTAAGAAGATGGCACCATTGTCTTTAGTAAGTATATGCATGCCTTTTTCAATCTTTTCTTGAAATGCCCCATGCGCCATCACAATCTTGCCTTCACAAAACAATGAAATTTCCTCGAATAATATTACCGAATCAAACTCAGTGACGTCAGATGCCCCTAATGACAGGAAGTAAAACATAACAGACCACATGATAATCCTTCACTGACAAACAAACGGATGAATGTACAGTAGATATTTGTTCGTTTTCTTGTCATGAAAATTTTTTTCTTGACCTCTACCTCTTGTTTGTTTGTTTGTTATTTGTTGTTTTTTTTACCCAATGGAAAGCGTCCTATAAGGCACGGTGAAATGTGAGAACCTACATACATATTTTGAGTTCGAAGCATCCCCTAAAGCGCTCTAGATCAGCGAGTTCTGTGTGTGTCCATGTGGCCAAATTCCAAACAAATAGACAGGAGGTACACGTTAGCCAATCGAGAGCACCCATATTACAAAATGCTACCGTACTTTGACAAAACATACATATGAATAATTTTGGCCAGAAAACTATTTACTCAAAAAATTGATCGATTTCAAGGACACATTTCTAGTCGAAGTTCTCTAAAAGACTAAAGCCCAAAACGCCTTTAGATAAGTCTAGTATTTGATATTTTTAGACAATGTTGACACGAAGAGTGTCATTGTTTTTTCATTTATTTATATTTGAATAATAAGTTCTCTGGCCAAAATGGAAAAGAAAATGTGTTTTGCCAGAGAAAAGCAGGAGAGGAGTCATGAGATGATGTGAGTTGTAAAGTGATAGTCAACAACTCATTAGCTGTCGCCATTGTAACGCCACCAATCCACCATCTTCACAAGTCACTAATAGCCAATTAATGCCTTCGTCATCACAAAGGGTGCCACGGGGCACGTGCCCTTCGACACGCCTCCGTAGATACGCCCATGCTCTTCCGGTTAGGTTTGTTTTCCGGATCGGTGAACGTGAAAGAAGCAATTTTTCAATGGGGATGAGGTTCGTCTTTTAAGGGAATGATATGAAATCTGTCCTTCTCTGTCAATCTAAACCGACGCATCGCTAATCAAGATTAGTTCTTACTACAACATCCCGCCACACACAAACGAAACAAATTTATAAAGATTTGACCAGAGAATGTTTGCTTCATTTACCAATAGATTAATTCGGATTTTTGTTTGAAGTCAAAGCTGTCGGAATATATGAACTGTTTAAAGTCATGTACAAAATTGAGGGAAATGAGTGGAGCAGGTCCTTATGTTGATAATAACAGAAGAAAGAGTGAGTAGAAAAGTGCCAGAAGACAATTAGAGAATAAAAATTTCGCGGCGATGGGGGCTCGAACCCACGACCTTACTGATACGACAACTCCGCCTGGCCGTGAGAGGGACCCGATGCGGTCGACGCCATCCACCACTGACGTATCAGTAAGTTCGTGGGTTCCAGCCCCCAACGCCGCGAAATTTTTATTATCTATTGTCTTCTGGCACTTTTCTACTCACTTCATTTTCTGTAATGTACAAAAATGAATATCCTAGTTGTCCTTCAGAGCCATGAAGCCTTTGGAGCCGGAACTTATCACGGTTTCTGTAGCTTGAAACGGGGTCCGATAGCTTAGTTGGTAGAGCACTAGTTTCAGAATCAAAGGGACCGAGATCGATCCCGGGTGCAGTCGAGATTATGTTACCCCCCACCCCCACCCCTCCTGTACAACCAGCAGTGATTGGGTAACTGAGTCCGTTGGATCTGGCGGAAAGTACTTTGCGATATACTAGCGTCCTATCAAAAGGGTATCAAGCAATTGTTATTGTCCGTTTCACGCTATTGAAATCGAGATAAACCATGGGCATAATAGCTCTGATACACTACTTTATATATATATATATATATATATATATATATATATATATATATATATATATATATATATATATATACAATACTATCTTTACCACGTGAATCATTATGTAATCTTTAATCAATAGATTTATGGAATTACTATTAATATTAAGGGCATTCAAGGGATTTTATCCTATTTTGCCCTATACCATATGTTATGTTATGTTATGTTTTATATATATATATATATATATATATATATATATATATATATATATATATATATATATATATTGAAACGGACAATAGCAATTACTTGCTATTATTTAAATCGTACGCTAAGAAAGAACTTTCTGCTAGATCAAACAGACCAAGCTACCCAATTACTACTAAGTGGACAAGGGAGTCCGAAACTGTTTTTTTTATTTCACCCAGAATCCATCTTGGTCCCTGTGTGCGTGAAGCGAGTATCCTACCAACTGAGCTATCATTTCTTTTTTGTCTTTGTTTTTTTTTTCTTTTTTTTTTTTTTTTGTTTTTTGTTTTGTTTTATTTTGAGGTGTTTTTTTTTTCTTACTTCTTACTAAGCTTTTATTGTGCCTTTCTTTGTTTTGGGGAGATTATTGTAATTAAGGTAGTTTTTTTCATCGATTGTAACAGCCTTCATGTTCAAGAATGCTCTCTTGTCACACTGATAAATCCTGTAACCTATGGTTACCAAGTATAGACTCATTTCAATGCTGACTTCGAGAATACAAATGGAATTCTATCGGGCACATTGTTTTCAATTTACAAAGACCTTTTCGTTTAAAACCAATTCTAAGTTAAATCAACTATGTACGGTTTCATTTTAACAAATCTTGTTCCCACCAATTTCAGTCTGACGAAAAACACAAAACCGGACAGCCAAAGAAAAACGAATTTTCCAACGAGTGTCAGATGTACAATAGCTATTCCTTGTCTTACTTATTTACCCGTCTGATGACTTCCTTTAAAACCGCGAAATATATTTTGTACGAGTTAGATTGTTGTTTGAGAGACGAAAAAAAAAAGGAAAAAAAAGAGCTTCAATACAGATCCAAAACAACAGATTCTCCTTCAAGCAGCAGCTGACTCAATCAAAAATGGCGTGAACCAGACTTCTCGATCGGAAATCTCCTATCCTATTGTCAATAACCGGATTTGCTTGCGGTGCAAATTGGCCCAGTAGTTCCCCAAAATTGTGTTTGGATCAAGAAGAGGCGGGAAGAAAACGGTTAACGGTTAATAACTGATAACGTTTTCATACCCTTGTCGCATTTATTTGGGCGAAAGACGAGTGAGTGAGTGAACTGAAAAGGCTAGTCTTTGAGATGAGAGGAGTCGGGAATTCTTTATCCAATACAAAGAGGAAGTTTGATGCAGTATGCTATTGTACACTGAAAAAACACATATCTAAAAAATTTGGCCAGAGAACTCATCTTTCAAGTATCGATCGATTAAAACGACCATTGGCCTGGGGACAACTCTCGAACCTGGGACGCCGTAAGTCCCAGATTTGCGAGTTTTTACCAGGCTGAGGGTCGTTTTAATCGCTCGATATTTGAAAGATGAGTTTTCTGGCAACATTTTTAAATAAGTGATTTTTCAGAATAGGATAGTATGGAGGGTTGGTCGAATACAATAACCATACAGTGATGTTCACACTCGACAAAGTCAGCCTGAGAGTTACCCGATTAGGTTAACTCCCTCTCCAAATCTTTCCCCAGCCACCAGCATTGAATAATACAAGGAAGAAATAATCTAATTTACTTGCCTTGTCCCTTTGTTTTCTATCCCCACCCTCTTTGGCCTGGTCTTTCCTCTAGCGACTCTTGAAGACACTAAAGTGAGTGAAGAAGTCCATAGATTGCTTTATTGCTATGATTGTTTCAGATTTATTTATGTTTACTATGAATGTGACGTTTTGATTATTTTCTAGTCAGGACTTTCTGTCGTTAGGTGTATATTTCTAAATGTTCTTAAATATCGTTACTTTAATTAATAAAATTCACTTTACTCATCCCATGAGGGAAATTTGTCTCTGTGATCTATTCCTATGGAAGACTAGAATAACCCAGACGTCAGCCGCAGTGCAGCGCCGCAAATTGAGCTAGGGCGAGGTGACTTGCTCAAGGCCAAGCAACGCAGCGGCGGGTGGTCTCGAACTCGGTACATTTCGGGTACGAAGCAAAGACCGTACCGCTGAGCCACCCTGGCCCTTTTAACTCTTGTTTCATATTTCTGGTTATAGATTTAATTTTCAGTTCTTTAATTTTTGTCATCGACGCCATCATTTCAGTAACGTTTGCTACCTCCAATCATAACTATGAAATCTAATTTTTGGCTATGAAAGTCAATTAGTTTTGAGATGCATCAAACTGAAGACGTCGTAGATAATATTATAGGACATTTGCTAAAACCTTGTTTCTGATGCCTTGCATTACTTACTATTACTGGTTCAAGTCGTACAACTATTGAAGTTGAAAACAAACATTGATTGTCTCTCATAATATTCATTTCTTCATGTCGATCCAATTAAATATTGTTAATGGGAATAAAATATTTTGAAAAACAACAGAGATCACCCTGTATAAATCCCCAAAAGCTCCCAAAAGACAAAATAAACCACAGGATTTTCAGCTCCATGGGCGTTTTTCCAATGTCTTATTCGTCAGGTTTCATTAGACCCAACTCCTCCGGGTTATATCTTAGAGCTTTTCAAAATTAGAACTTTTGAGATTCCGACAGATAATAAGTGTCAACTCTAAGATTTCATTTTTTGACTAATTTGGTTCCGGCATCTCTACTTTTGTTGTAACTTAATTGAAAATGTTGGTTTGATATTTTTATTTCCTGAAAACTCAATATAATGTGTCTGAGTCAAAAAAAAAAAGCGAATATCATCACATTTACAAGAATATATTATATATTATTATAATCATATCTTGATTGAAAAATGATTCATACCAATTGAAAAGCTTGATAGAAAGCTGCCAATAATAACTTTAACAAGAAGTCTGTATATCAGTAATCTGTCGCACTCTTTTACAAAATACGCTTTTAAACATTTTGGCCAGAAAACCCGTCCTTTATATCGATCGATTTAAATGACCCTCATCTTGTCAAAAACTCTCAAACCAGGAACTTCAGTGAAGTCGTCCTAGGTTTGAAGTTTTTGACAAAATTAAGGTCTGCTAAATCGATCGATTATTGAAGGACGAGTTTTCTGGCAAAACTGTTAAAAACGTGTCTTTTCAGAATACTTCAGCAACGTCCATAGAACTTACAATTATACCTTCAAGAACATTTCAGTCACTTGGATTGTTTGGTGGATGATCAGATCAATCTGGTGAAGGAGAATTTCAATACATTATCCAAAATAAAAAGTGGTTGTCAAAAAAGCATCACCCGTTTTTAATGGTAACTATAATTCAAATTGAAGTCCGAACAAGACTTATCTGGATTATCATATCTATTATATTTCATCCGACAGGTGTCATTGACAACGCCTAACGATAAGAACGTCTTACGGTTGATGATTATTTTTTATCTGGGTACAAATAAAGGCCTCATTTTAAGACTCTATTCTGACTACATAATGAAATCATCTACCAGCATCACCATATCTATCTATATCAGTTCTGTTCTCTGATTGATATATTATTATTCACTTTTTATTTCAATTTTTTTTCCCAACAAACGAACGAGGGAGTAAGGGGTGGGGGGGGGGGGGGTAGTTGGGCTGTGCCATTCTGAGAATGATGAAGCGAGAACATGAAAAATTCGGAAAATTAATTATTGTCCGATTTTATTGTTTTTTGTTTTGTTTTGATTTTTTTTTTTTTCATTTGTTTGTGTTATCTATTTTGACATATTTTTGTTTTATTTTTTATTTTTTTTGTTTTATAATTGTTGTTTGTTGTTTTGTTTTTTTTCACTTTGTTTGTGTGTGTGTTCGCTTGTTTGACTTTATGTTTGCTTACATTTGTTTTATTGTTGGTTTGTTCATATAGTATCCGCTTTTTGTTCACTCTTTTCCAAATCTTTACTTTCTTATCTATCCATGTTTCATCTAATTTCTCATTATTAATATATCTGCATATTTAACAAGCTTTATCTCAGCCATTCTTCTAACCCCTCCATTCCTGCCCCCCCCCCCCCCCCCCCAAACCGCATGCCACTACATTTGTTTAAAAATTAATGTAAAAAAAGGAATAGAGATAAGAGTTCCGAACCATTCTTGGGGCCATCTCGACGGATGAAAGGGGTTTTGAGCCCAAAACGTTCTGTGTTTTGGCACTTCGTTTGTTTTTTTTAAAGTTATTATATTCATTTTGCACATTACTTTTTGCCCTCCACAGTTTCTAGCAACTTTTATATTTTTATATCGTATATGAGCAATATGAACTTTAAAAAATACCAAGATTTTTATTTTTTTTGAATGAAAATATGATTATAAAAATACAATAGACAAAACATTGCCCCGAAATTCGCTCAGAAAAGAGAGCGATATTTTATACTGAAGTATTTTGCTAGAATACTGCTAAATGAATGGCTAAATGAAGTTGATTAAAGGTTGGGTATGGTGGAAATCAGGGGCAGTAATCCATAAAAATGTTCAATTTCATTGGTAAATCGAATTAGAGTTATCCTCCGTCTGCGGCCGTCTCTGTCGGCTCCTTGTGGGGCCTCAGGCTGAATTTACCCGATTGTTTCCTTGAACGGCCCAAATATTTTCGTCTTCTTCATTGCTAATTCAATAACTAGATAATATGCCAATGAGTGATGGTGTCCACAGATTCAGAGAAGAGTGGCTGAAGGAAGGGGTGTGTGTGTGGGGGGGGGGGGAGGGGGGGGGGGAAGCTGGATTAGAAGGAGTGTGACTGAGAAGGAGTGAGCAATGAGGGGCTGGGTGTGAGAAGGACAGAGGAAAGGGGGGGGGGGGGGGGGGGGGGGGCTGTACAAGTCTGAGAATGAGGTAACGAGCATATGAAAAAATCGAAAAATTAATGTTTGTCTGTTTTTGTCTACATTTTGTTTGTTTCGATCCGTTTGTGTTATTTTTTGTATATTTTTGTTAGTTTTTGTCGTTTTAACTGGGTTGTGTTTTGCTTCGTGTGTGTGTGTGTGTGTGTCTGTGTGTGTATGTGTGTTTGTTTGTTTGTTTATTTGTCTTTTTGTTAGTTTTCTTTTGCGTTATTATCGATTTGTTGGTTTGTTTAGTTTTGTTTTTGTTTTTTGGAGGGGTGGGGCTGTTTTCTTTTTGTTATTTGTTTGGGTTTGTCTTTTGTTTGTTTTGTTTTATATTTTATATTTAGATTTTTTAAGGAGGCAGGCTGTTATTTGTTGTATATCTTTTTGTTGTTGTTGTTTTGTTTAATTTTCTTTTTGTTTGCTTCCTTTTGTTTTGTTTTTCTTTAAGAGGGGGGGGGGGAGGGGGGAGAGGTAATTAAAAGTATATTTTTCAGATTTTTTATCTTACATCAATGTCCGGTCCCAGACACGAGAGTAGAAAAAAGCTTTGTAAATAAATTTCACCATTGCGAAAATAACATTAGACAGCCTTGCTGAATTGGGGAAAACAACGCAATGTCATCTAGAGAAACTAGATTTTTAAGTTGTTGTTATATTATTATGTCCAATTTATCCTATTTGGGTTTGCCAGGTGTTGAGATCTTTACTATTCAATCATGAACCATGAGTATGTCTAGATTTACATTATTATTTTTCCAGGAACGGAAATGGAGTGATCATCCATCCCAAATAAAATACAAATTTTTATTTCAAAACATACTGGTCACTGTCTTGCGTGCGAATCCCAATACGTAAGCGTTTATAACGAGAGAAAGTATATTGGTAAAGGTTCCTTCGTGGCTAGAAGTTTACAGAGATCAATCTTTAACATTTAATTTGTCAAGAAAAAGCAAATAAGCAGTGACGCGATCTGGTGCTGATTCAAAATGGAAGCTGAAGATACAAGTCAAACAATGTTGACTTCAAAAATACAAAATAGAAACCTCTGATTCCCCCCCCCCCCCCCCCCCCCCCCCCCCCCCCCCCCCCCCCCCCCCACACACACACACACACACACACATCCGGAAAAGAGGGTTCACAGGTCAGAATGGTAACAAGTATAACATATTATTTGCAATCGTGTTTTATTGCTTCTTATCCTTATAGCTTGCTTTAATTGACTAAGAATAACATAAACATGGAATCAATGGGAATTTTATATTATGTATATCTTGTCTTTATGCCTTGCTCGAGTGAAAAAATAAGCATTCACTTCAAAGACCGAGTCCCCATTCCAAGAGTATGAATATAGGAATTTTTACCGCCACTTACTTATTTCAGGATTATTACACCTTTTTATTGACTATAAACTGTGATCTCTTTGTCTTTATCTCACCAAACATTGATAATAATAGAGGTTGTAATTTGAGCGATTTGATCCGACTGGTAGTAGTAGGCGTTGGGGCTGTGTGGTGTACAGTTTTGTTGTGGTGTGGTGGTGGTGGTGAATGTGGTGGTAGTAGTAGTAGTAGTAGTAGTAGTAGTAGTAGTAGTAGTAGTAGTAGTAGTAGTAGTAGTAGTAGCTGTAGTAGTATTAGTAGTAGTAGAAGTAGTAGTAGTAGTAGTAGTAGTAGTAGTAGTAGTAGTAGTAGTAGTAGTAGTAGTAGTAGCAGTAGTAGTATTAGTATTATTATTATTATTATGAGTAGTAGTAGTAGTAGTAGTAGTAGTAGTAGTAGTAGTAGTAGTAGTAGTAGTTGTTGTTGTTGTTGTTGTTGTTGTTGTTGTTGTAGTAGTAGTAGAAGTAGTGATAGTAGTAGTAGAAGTAGTGATAGTAGTAGTAGTAGTAGTAGTAGTAGTAGTAGTAGTAGTAGTAGTAGTAGTAGTAGTAGTAGTAGTAGTAGCAGTAGTAGTAGTAGTAGTAGTAGTAGTAGTAGTAGTAGTAGTAGTAGTAGTAGTAGTAGTAGTAGTACTAGTAGAAGTAGTAATAGTTGTAAAAGAAGTGTCATTAAGTTTGTTGATGGTGCTGTTGTTGTTGATGATGTTGTTCTTGTTATTGCTGTTATTATCGAATAAAGATATATGGATGAGGAATTGTCTAAAAGGATTTTAAGATGGGCAATATGTGTCATGAAGAGTGGTAATGATTGTTGCAGTAGTCGTCCACTTCATAAATGGTGATGTTATAGTGGCAGTACACAGAGAGGTTGTGCTTCAGATGAGTAATCTTGAGGTGCTGCGTCACCTGACTGGTACTGCGAAAATTTCATAGATTGCGGGACTTGCGTGCAGTTTTTTAAATATTTTTAAGCTGTTGAGAAATTACTCATTTATAAAATCATTCATAGCGAGTAACACCACCCCCCCCCCCCCCCCCCTTTTTTTTTTTTTTTTCTTTTTCCTGAAGACTACGGATTAATTAAAAAATTCAAATAGGCATGTTTTGGTGTGGCTATTATTGGTATCGTTGATGACGTTGTGTGGACGCTTGTGCAAGTGATGATCGCAACATTTCGTTAAATACCATACAGTTATGCATACACAGATAACCATTTGTTTGCCCAAAGTTCCAGGCCCAAATTATGAGTTTTGACTCGTATATTTCTATCACCCAAGCAATAAATCCTGAACCCCTCCAAGTCAGTGCTCCTATGTAGTATTATTGACCTCTTGACACTGTTGTTCTTTCATGATGTATCTCTGATTGGAGATCATTTCGTCGACTGATATTGCAGGGCCAAGATAGATTTATGGAAGATGAGGGCTTGTGTCCATCGATAGATAAAGTGGAGGAGTTACGTTGTTAATATGGCTGTAAAAAAAACTTACTCTTATATTATTATCGAGTGAAATTTCAGGGTAAGAACATCACCTTGCATAATGTATATCCACACATATTTATTTACCTTTTAAACTTTTCATAATTCATTATTTTTTAGAATTTGTTATGAAGGATATTTCTTGATTCCTTCTCATTATTGTATTTTATCCTGGTAATGTTTTTTCTGGTTTGTTTTGTTCGGGTTTTCTTTTTCTTCTTTTATTTATATATATTTTTTTTTTTTAATTTGGTCAAATTTGCTTTTAATTTTGATTATTTTTGCCTTATTTTAGTGCAAGTATCAAAATAAAAACGACAACAACCTGTGATTATGTGGTCTTGTTGTATGACAGTACACACTCACTTTCAGATCAGAAGGTCCTGGGTTTGAGCCTCGCTCGGCGTATAGTTGAGTCCTTGGAAAAGGCTCTTTACTCACATTCTCTCATCACACTCGGGTGTAAAATGGGCTCCTGACTGTAAACAGCGTTGTCTCTGTAGGAAAAAAATATTATGATTCCGCCTATCAGTCGCCATCACAGCCTGTGTTATCTATGGTCGCCATGTCTCGTTCTACATGTTACGTGTCGCTGTTGGTCAGGGACCCATTGTAAAGCGCTTTGAGCAGGTTTAGTGGATATTGAACTATATAAAAGCTCAAGTTTTTTAGAGGGCGGTAAACCTGAAACATTACTTTTATAGTCAGAGCAATGAGTCTTAACTCTTTTAGACTATACGCGTTGGATAGAATAGAAAATATTTACTTTTGTTGTTGTTGTTGTTGTTGTTGTTGTCGTCGTTGTTGTTGTTGTTGATGTTGACGATTAACATTGGAAGTAGGAGTGAAATGAACTAGATTATCTAGATATCTGAATTAGATTGTAGTAAGTACAAGATGTATCAACATTCTCAATAAGCCAAGAGATACTTCAGTCTTTGTTAAAGGCACTTGTTCGTGACAGCGGCTAGTTTAGAACAAAGACGCCAAGAAGTCGAAAATGTTTGTCTTCTTCAAGAGTGTAATAAAGATAAAAAAGAAATATCTAACAGTTTCTTTGATGATTTATTACTTGCTTTTGTTTAAAGAACAATAGTGCTTTGGGTAAGTAAATCATGGTATAAAATGCAATAAAACATACAAAGTCAATACAATACTTAAAGAGTCGCCAAGTTAGCTTCAGTAAATAAGGTCAAGGTTATATTCATGTTATAGGGAGGGGGCGAAGTGGTCCAGTGGTTAATGCACTGTGACCAGAAAGGTCCTAGGTTCGAGCCTCGCTTCAGGCACTTTCGCTTTTTTTTTCTTTTCCTTGGGCCCCCAATTTGCTTTCTTTGGATAATATGGGTGATTCCAGTTGACATAGACGTTTGTTTGATGGATATCTATAATTTTCTATGGAATGCCTACGGGACGTCATCTAGCGATGCCGTGCGGAAGGACGTAATTTATTTTTAGATATATATTTACTTTTATTTCGGAAGAAGATAAACGTTTTGAGTTTTACAAAATTAATATCAAATTCTATGCACATTTATATAACGCATTTCCATTGCCTGAATATTATACATAATGCGTTTTGCAATGCTTCAATATTTTCCCAGCAAGCCATAGCAAATGGCGAACAAAAATGTCTTTTCTTACTGTATAAGTGCCTCATAGGCGTCCCCTTTGTAATAACACTCTTACAACATTTATTTGTAGCTATGTTGACAAGGGTATTTAAAATCTCCTCCCCCCAAAAAAATAACAACAAAAAAACAGGTCCTTCAAATATCGATCTTTTAAATTGACTAGTATCTTATCAAAAACTCTCAAACCTGGGACTTCAATAAAGGCTGATCCCGATTCTGATTTATGCATATTCGCCGTTGATGGATAAATAATTGAGTTACCACAAAATAATACGACATTGTTGATAATTATTATGGGACCTTTCGGTCAATTCACTTGTTTAAAAAATGATGACGAACTATTATCTAGTAACCTTTTTTTAATGAGTGTGTGTATTTTTATCTATAACGCTAATGTACGTAGTTTACTCACTTTGACTTAATAATAATAGTAATGTTGAAAACTTGTATTGCGCTATAACTCTAAGCCCTTTGAGTCTTATATGGAATCACTGCTGGAAATACACAATTTTTTTATTATTATTATTATTATTATTATTATTATTATTATTATTATTATTATTATTATTATTATTATTATTATTATTATTATTATTATTATTATTATTATTATTATTACCATCACTATTATTATTAGTAGTAGTAGTAGTAGTAGTAGTAGTAGTAGTAGTAGTAGTAGTAGTAGTAGTAGTAGTAGAAGTAGTAGTAGTAGTATTTTCATCATCATCATCATCATCATCATCATCATCATCATCATCATCATCATCATCATCATCATCATCATCATCATCATCATCATTATTAATAATGTTAATTTACTTCTATTCCATTATACTTGCAGCGTAAATGTTCTTGCACGATATTATATTATTATATTGACAACCACACACCTCCTTCTATCTAATCCTACGTTAGATGTAGCAATATTATTCGCCCCAATCCAACTAGGCCTTCCCTTCGTATTCCATCATAGATTTATTGGTACTTGAACAATCTCAGGATTGCTCCGGGCCGGAGAGTAAATATTTCTCTACAACTTGACATTCGACACGAATATTGCCCCCTCTCCACTCCCTGTCTGTACTTTGATACAAGAAAATATTGGACCATGAATCGGCCATTGTTTTAATAAGGACTCCTTAGTATTGTATTACGTTTGTATCGAACGAGTAGGTTACAATCTGTTTGTATAAATTGTTTTTTACTATAGAAGACCCTCCCGACGGATTATCTCCTAGTCGTGGCTTGTGCATCTCGAACCTCGGACCTCCAATAATAGAAGAGAGAAAGGGAGAGATCAGACCAAGAGTAATCCACCAGCCCTCCAGGAATGGAGGCTGAGCGTAGGGTTAACAATCCACCTTATAAAAAAATACAAGCTGTTACCGAAACAGAAATCAAAAATAAATCCACTACCGGCGGCAGCAGAGAAGCGGACCAGAAAACAGACTTCTTGAAGGTAAGAGGTCAAAGCCGAAAGAAGCAGGCTTTACCTAGAATACAACCGTCGCAAAAGAGCCGACCGCCAAAAAATATTTTTTTTAAATGGAGATGTCTGGTGGATGCCCTATGTGCCTCGAGACCAGAAGAGGATTAAGCAAGTAATAATATAGTACGAGATATCACGCCTCTAATGCGCAACGATTACAATATTATTTCTCATCTTGGTCAGATACTCATTTTACAGTGAATAAAGAGCCCTTTACGGGGACTCACAGTTGATCCACCATCCAGAGCGGGAAGGGAACCATGTACCTACTGGTCCGAATACGTTTATCTAGACCACAAACCGCACGAAAAATCAGTAGACTGTCAAGAGAATGGTCTTGAGGTTCCATGGCTTTATCGGGCAAACCACAGACTGCCTCGTCCGATTGTTTGACAACAAAAGCATCATATCTCAATGACCAATAGAGTTATGACTATCAAGGGTGTATCACATCGCAACGCCCTGCCCGTTGTCAACATTGTTATCGCAAACCCGGCGTTCTCCGACCTTAAGCATCGTTATCATGATTACCATCGTCGTCATCGCCGTCATTAATCACTTACCCGTATTAGTATTGGTTTCAGCTTAATGATATTTTATTATTTCCAAACAGTTTTGCCGTAATGGTCATCCATCCACGTTTAAGAAGCTGATAAGTTTCTAATGGATAAAAGCGTGACACAATAGTAAGCTGTCTAAAATCTGGAACAGAGAAATAGCTTATAAAATCCCGATTCTAAAAGGTTCGAATTAAAGTAATGATCGGTATAAACAAAGATTGCTATTTCCCAAACTTGCCGACATCAGTGGTCGAGCTATAGAAGGAACGAAATTTACGTCACCGTATTTTTTTATCCACCCATTTTTATGAGTAGTTCTCCCTAAATTATATCAATCAGACTATAAACGTTTAAGGTTACACATAATATGTTGTGAGTGGTACGTAACATTCGACTAGCGGGTGTTGATAGTTTTTTAACTAAACGCATAGCAAGCATCAATACAAAGAATCTTAATGTAAAACAGTTTGGAGAGTGAGCAACGCATGCAGACCTGACATGCGGCTGTGTCCATACTCGTCTCCTCAACCCGAAGCTGCAGGATTCATGTCAGGCCAGGGCACACACAGCCTTGAGTCAGGTGCACAGACTCTATTCTCTATGGTCAGGTGCCTAGTTGAATCCTTAGAAAACGGCTGTTTACTCACATTTCTCTCATTGCAATTAAGTATAATATGAGTAGGCTATCTGGCCCTTGACAGCGGCTGTCTCTCTCAGAAAAAATATGGTAATATGTGTCAAAATAGCCCCGCAGTAACAAGCCTCACATCTTGTCCTATGTTAAGTATTGCTGTTGACCAGAGACCACTTGTAAAGTTCTTTGAGCAATGTTTAGTGGATATTGTTCAATATGAATGTTCAGGTTTTTAATGCAGATTTTATTGGTATGATGTGTAACCCTCACCTCAAATCGGGTTTATGTCTGAGCAAACTAGACGCCATAAATGGTTTCAAAACATTAAATAGGCCCCTTGTAAAGCACTTTGAGCACTTTCAGTGGATATTACCCTATATAAATGCTTACGTTTTTGTTTAAATATATAAATGTCCAAGTTTAAGAACAAACATCTGGCTTTAAATCAATTCTTAGCCAAACAATTATTGGTGTCGACACATTGTCGTCATTTCCTCTTTGGCCCAATCCTATCAAACCACTGTTGTTAATGTTCTAGTAAGTCAATGAACTACTTGTTGGAAGCCGATATGCTCACAACTTCATTGTTTATTTTAAGGATTAGCAAGATACACTAATCATGTGAAGGAAGATCATGGATAATAATCTTAATATATATTATATGAAAACTGGACTCAAACAATGAGTCCAGCCTCTGTATTTAAATAACTAATCAGTAATAGGGATATAAATGGAAGCCTTTTCCCAGGGCGATAATTATGAGTTATTAATATACTATGATTCCTGATAAAACGCATCGTGGGAGAGCTAATTTTTGACCCATCGTCTCAAAACGGTGTTATGGCGGGATGAATCAATTGCTAAAAAGTCATATTAAAGCTAGTCTGGTCAAAAAATAGAAATTATTGTTTTCTGGCAACCTAAAATATTATATTCATTCTCTTCAATAAAGCATACAAATCAATGCGTCTGATAAGCCTGGATATAAATTCTATTTTTCAACATTTAATCATTCCGATGTAATGTTTTGAAGCGAAGGAACACAATTTAAACTTTTAAGACACAAACTACGAATGGACGATTATTACATTCTTGAAATATTGATTGTCAAATAAATTTGGAGTTTGTTTGGGTTTTTTCAGAAAAAAAGCAACTTTGAAATTGTAAACTTTGAATAGACTATACGTTTTTAATTACTCGTTCTCCACATCCTTGGGCCAGTCAATCCCTCTGGAAACATTGCCTATTGAGAATTCCTCTCACAGCTATTGAGAAATATTGATACAAACCATAATAAATGATATACGTCTTTTCATTATCAAGAAATAATCGCTTTCAATGTTGGACAACAAAGGACGGAAATATATACCTATATTATAAAAGAGTTGAGGAAAAAATAAATAGATGACACTGTATCATCTTTTCCATCTATCCAGCAACAGCAGTTTTGTTTTGTTTCGTCTCAATTGTTTGCTATGTACTATGATATCTAATTTGAAAAAGTTTTATGACTGATAATAATTAAATTTGATTTTTGAACAATCAAACTAGGGGATGTGTGACACACCCTCAAGCCGACTTGAACAAACATAGTTGGTTGTTAACAAACAATAGAGTGAATAAGGTGGGCCTCTCTCTCTCTCTCTCTCTCTCTCTCTCTCTCTCTCTCTCTCTCTGCTCTCTCGCTCTCTCTGTCTCTCTCTCTGTGTGTGTGTGTGTGTGTGTGTGTGTGTGTGTGTGCTCTCTGTTGTTGTTTATAGACTTATCAGTTTAAACTAAATTCACCCAATCAGATCATAATCGTTTAAGGTTACAAATTACACACAATTTGTGTCTTGATGCGATTGGTGTGGTGAAGAGAGCTAGTGACTTTTTTAATTTAAATACCTTTGATAGTCTTAGATGTGTAATTTGCTCGGACAGTCGAAAGGGCGTGGTTATTTTCTCTATTAATATATGTTTTTATTTGGTTACATCTTAAGTCGAGATGACAACATCCCAGCCCAATCCGCAGTGACTGAATATTTACTACAGGGCAACAAATGTAGGAGGCCACCAACATCATTAGTAACTACACTGAACCAGGTTCTCTCTATTTATCAGAAGTTTCTGAATTGAGATGAGGCCGAATTAATCCCTAAAGAACTAAGAAAAACGGCAATGCCCTCCGTACTTAAGACACAACAAGATCCTGACAGCTTCAAAACTCTGGCCCAAGACCGTGATGGAAACAATTCACATGGATAGTTAGAGTAGCTATACTTCTCGAATTTTAAAACTCAATTCTCAGCAAGCGTCATTCAGACTGCGGGGCTTATTACTTGCTTACATACGTTTTTAGCTCGGCACTGTATAATATTATGTTTATAACATCTAACCATTTCCTCATTCCCATACTCTGACATTACAACATAAAGCCACTCCTTATCTGTTACATACAACAGATATAGAGTTGACCTGTGAAAAATAACCATTGATCAAAGATTTAATTCAATACGATATCGTGGACCTTATCATCTTCAAACATCTGCTGAAACCTGTTCTAGGAACAATATTTAATTTAATCCCTACTATTTCTGATTACACTGTGACGAACTGAATGACTTTCTTCATGAATTGTACACGCATTTACATCCATATTCCATAATGGATAGACCGCGACAGATGGCGCGATGCGAGCATTATAAAATATCAGCTTGCTAAAAAAAAAAGTAGTCATTAGGTCCATGGAGTCGGAGTTTATCCCGGTTTCTTTAGCGTGAAACGGACGTAGGAATTGTTTGTTACCCTCTTGATAGGACGCCAGTCTATCGCCAAGTACTTTCGCCCAGATCTAACAAACCCAGCTACCCATTCACTTCTGGGTAAACAGGGGGATCAGCTTGCTAAGATAAGATAAAATAAGATAAGATATACACATTGATCCTTTATAGAAATTATAATATAATATCATATCAATATATAACAACTCTGTTCCACACTCTGTTCATACATTCATTCAGTAAATTGAATTTTAAAATAAAATAAAGAGCTAAATATATATAACAACATTTAAAAGTAATAATAAACAACTAAGAGAACCTAACGTGTAGTCTTTATTATTGCTAATTAAATCTAAAATATCCCTGGATATATAGATCTCAAACTTTAAAATAGACATGATATCATTTAGGTTTGGAGTCAGGAATGACCAGCTGAAGCTATTAGAGGGACTTGTCTTCATTTCAGCTCAC
>NC_088360.1:45662105-45672105 GCF_034508935.2 Berghia stephanieae
GTGTGACTGGTCGACATATTGCTCACATAAACAGATTGAATTTATGAACATGTAAACAAACACTATCTAACCTTAAACGTCTATAATATGTTATTTTATCATTCACACCACTAACATAAACACTATCATTCGGTTAGAAAAATCATAACCTTTTCCCAAAATCCCCCCAAAACTTGCAAAATTTGGGAAAAGCGGATAAACTGTGTTAGTTTCTCCCCAGTGTTTTGGATGGGCTGTTTGTTTTTCACATGTGTTTTGCATCGAGTATTCTCCCTTGACGATATCTCAATCATCTTAAACTCCCTACTCAAAGCCGTTTGACATTTTCAAAGTTGCCAATGAAAGAAACACAATGCATTTTTCTAACAGTTCCCCGTCTTCTCAGCTAATTTCCGCTGGAAGAGTGTGAGAATAGCGGAAAGAGTTGTAAGAAAGCTAATAGTGTGTAATCGATACTATACCAAGGCGCCAGTGAATTCAGTCGATGAAAAGAAAGAATTTTACTATGATTAACCCTATGCTATGCTTAGATCAAAGACAAAATGACAAGGAATTATAACAGACAATTATTGTTTTTGTTATATTATATTTGGAGGTTTTGTATTGACAGTTTATAGTACCTTCGTTATAGCGATATCTTAGTGTACAATTCTCATCTTTCGGGGGAGGAGAAAAAGTTTTCTCTGTCTTGAATGAAGAGATCTTTATACCAGTTATAGAATTTAGAGTAATTATTGTATTTCTTGTTTCTATCACTAGTTAAAAGGGAATACTTACAATATAAGTCATGGAATATTTGGTCTTGAATGCAATGTCTTTGATTTCTCTTTTGTCTAAGTTTCAGAGATAGCAATTGTACTTTTTTGAATAATTTGTTTCGAATTTAATGTTGTTTAAATTTCAGGTTGTATTTGTTAATTCCTCCTTTGAAAAAGGCCTAAAGATGTCCTGGACTGTTTTTCCAGCTGCTACCCCTCTATCTGGCCAAGCTATACCATGTCTGCATAGATGTCTTTGCCTTCAATTCCTTCCGAAAATATCAAAGTGACAAATTTAGTGAGAAGGCACTGGTCGAATATAAAGATATTAAGAAGTGTGTATGAAACAGCGCAAAGCAAAAAAAAAATCAAGAAAAAACATCTATTAAAATAGCCTTCCTCAATTGCGGATCGAATTTCAGATCTCCTGATTACCCATCGTTGTTTGATACTATTTCATGCATACCTTTTCAGATCTATTCCTTCCGAAAAATTGTCGTTTTCATTTTTTTTTTTTTTAAATAATTTATGCTACATTTCAGTTGTGCTTTTTAGTCGGATTCGTCAATACGTTTTCCAAATGGTTCTTGACTTACATTCTCTTTACAAATGTATATTTAAATGTCTCAAAATTAGTCGATATCTTCATGACAGCAGGTAGGTTGTTTTATAAACGAAACGCATTTGAAAAAAAAAAAGCAAAGATGACTTTCAAACATTGCGGGATGGAATTGTATATTTTTGATATCCCAACTGTCTGGTTTGTATTCTATTTAACGTCCAATTTATCTACCGCACCACTGACCTGGTTCTCAACAGTTTGTTGTTTTTATTGCTCACAAAGAGCAACACGTTGGAAACTAAGCGTCTATATGATAAAAAAAATTGATTTCAAAACAATTGTAAGGATCAGGTGGTAGGAGCATCGTATTAATTTACAAAGTTACTCTTATTGCATCATAAAGGTAACTGTATTGAGATATCGATTATCGACGCGTATTTTAGTTGTGGTGAAAGAGTTACAATGACGAGGGAGGGTGGTATCTTTCATAATGATGCATATGATTATGATGACAACGATAAAGATAAAATCAATATTAACAATAAAGATAACGACGTTGATAATTTGTTACCTCATCGACACAAATGGTGTTCTATAAAGCAAATAAATGTTCTCGTTCTATAGTGCAAATGAAAGTTCTTATGAAAATAATTGATTGTCAAGTGCGTCAGAGGGTTTTACTGAAAACTTGTATGATTGAAACGGATGAGCCTTGTTTATCGAGCAAACTAGACACCTCACTGGGGAACTGTGACTGTTTAGACAGTTCTCCGTTTAAACAATTGTTTTGTATTTACAATTTGCTGAATAATACCAAAGATTATGATAAATAATCTATCCGTAACGGCGTACTCAACTATTGATTTCCTCGTACAGCGACCTGAGAAGGTGCAGTCATTATAGATTGCTCTATTATACTGGATTTAGCACAGCCTAACAAAGCCACCCTATCGGTAAAAAGAGACAAAGAATAAAAACTCTTAACGGTATTGTATTCGTTGCCTGAGAGTAACAGAATTTCCAACTCCATTTTAAAGTACAATCTCCACTATGTACTATTTCCGTTTATTGACCCTCCTGTGCTTGAAAAACAAAAGGTTCTTTAAATTTGTCTTATTGTGTCATCATTGACTTCCAAAATCCTAAGACAATTTTTTAGATCTTTGCTTGAATGAGACAGCGGGATAAATATAGCATTTTAAAAATGAATGAAAGAAAAATTATTGTAAGGTGGTAAAAAACACATTTCTATCTTTACGAAACCACCGTTGGCATTTTCCCTTTAGCATCTGCTTTGCTACTGTTAGACACCGGCGATAGCTTTTGATCTCCTAGTTAAAATAACTCGTCTTGGGTCTTTAAATAAACTGACAAGCGACTAATAACATCACCACTGTTGTAAGCGATTCCAGACCGTAGAATGGCGGACGCCCTCTTAAAGAAAAGGTAGATTCAGGCGTTATTTGTTATGGATTCCAGTTCTCTGGTTCATGCGAGAGATGGTCAGATGCGTTGTTGTTATTAACTTCCAGCTGTAGGCCATATTTGATGAAGCTGTGTGGTTTTGTGTGGGGATGTGGCCGGTTCTTAAATCGATGGAGTATTCACTTCATAAGCAATAGGGCATGTGTCGATCTTGAGTGCAGTCGAGGTTTGTCTCTAGATAGTTGACTTAAAGCCTTCGCTTTCAATGCCATCCGACTTCGCAGCTTCGGCCGTTCCTCTTATTCTTGCCATGAAGATACTCCAAGTGTCTCTGTCCTGTGTCTTTTCTCTGAGGTTGATATCTCTGACAGAAAGTACCCTGCAATAGATTGGCATCTAAAGGGTAGCATGAACGCAATTGTTACTATGAGCTTCTACCAGTTTAACACAACACCCACTAATTGTGCTCAAAGCGCTTTATAAAGGGTCTAAAGCAAGGTTATACTTATGCCTCGCTGGTCTAAAATCAATAACAACGCTGAGCATAATAATATAAGACAAGACATTACGCCCGTGAGGCTCTATTACAATATTTTCAACGCTGTATATATCGGCAGGTACTCATTTTATACCTGGGTATGGTAAATAAATGTGAGTAATTGATTTCTCTTAGGCTTAATTTTGCGCTATCACAGTGGGACTAAAATGAGAAGCTTGCATCTAAATATCCAGTATCATATTACTAGGTGACAAATTCCGTTTAACGTTCCAGAAGCCGGCTTAACTCCAACCTTTGGCTTTGATGAACTTCTATTTAGTCTTCTTCTGCGTTTATTTTTTGTATGTATTTCCTATAAACGAATTCTGTGCAGCATTTTAGACATGACTTTCAAACTAACTTAATCATAAATTGTTGCTATTTTGTAATAAAGCTCTCTTTTGTGGGTGAATTATATATTCTAATATATTATCTATACTCAAAAAAACATGACAGCATTTTACTTGCAAAATCAACCTTTCATTTTTTTATGATTTCTAGTAGCCAGTGATGCCCAAAAAGTAAAACTTCTTGCCTTTTTCTTGTAATCATTCAGACTCATTGCATCTTTTATTTAAATCAGAAATTCCTATTTCTGAAACGCATTACATTACTTAAATTATCATGGGATCTCAACGGTGGTCGAGATATTAGATCGTTAACAAAAGAAATATAATGTCATTATAGCCTGGAATTTACCGCTGTTTTCAGACCAATTACCCTGTAAATGAAATGGTTTTGGTAGTCAGATCTTACACCATTTTATCAAAATCATCCATAATGATACCAGCGGGACATATAAAGACAGTGCCCAAAAACCCGTCCCATCGCACCAAACAGACTAGAGGGAAATGTTAACATCAAACTCCACCTGAAATAATTTAGTAGTTCTTTTGATTTGATATTATTAATATTATTATCATTGGTCAGCAAACTGCCAACCACATTTGCCATGGATCAAAGACAATTTTCAAACAAAGTCAAGACAAGAAAACGAGAATAATGAAAATGATAATAGTGTTATATTGTTATTCAGAACCGTATCGTATATTTCCATTCTCTCTGTGAGATTCTGGTCTTATCATCATCACGAAGTTGACCAGTCGACTCTCGTGGACATTTGTAGTGTCATATACTTTGATAATCTTCCAGGATTTATTGGGGTCTCCGGCCAAGTTTAGGGAATCCTAGGGCTGTGGTTTATAGAGAGGAAGGAGGAAAAAGACAATATTATCCTGACCACCGACCAATGCTGCCATTGTTTGCATACAGATAAATAATAGCCTGTTTAATATCCAACCATCGTTGCGTTGTATCCATGTGTATTGAGGTTAAAGTGCTATAAACTTTATCTGAGTCTTTTGGGTTTGCTTATGAGGTGCAGACAACTCTTTTGATCTAGTGTCACGGCAGTTAAGAGTTATCACCCTTCTTCCACCGTCTTTGAGAGTGGTCAATATAAACCTGGTGCTTCAGAAGAACTTTGAATGTGGTTAATAGCTTTGAAGACAAAGATAGAATGAGTAACTTATCCACACCGACTACCTACTATAAATATATTGCCAAAATAACTGATGCAATTTTCACACTAGCGGCTCAATTCAGTGTTTTATAATTGTATTATATTTTGTTTTTGTTTCTTTATTCATCTTGTAGTGCGGGTATGTGGTCTTGTGGTATGCCACTCGCTTTCGGATCGGAAGGTCCTGGGTTCGAGCCTCGCCCGCCGCATAGTTGACTTCTTAGAAAAGGCTCTTTACTCACATTCTCTCAATGTACTCATGTGTAAAATGGGTATCTGACCGTTAACAGTGTTATTTCTGTCCGAAAAGATTGTAATATCGCCTAACAGGCGCGAGAAATGTCACGTCCTACATGTTAAGCGTTGCGGTCTGCCTGGGACCCCTTGTAAAGCGCTTTGAGCACATTCATTAGATATTGCACTTTATAAAAGCTCAAGTTTTTCGGGGGGGGTTTTTAGGGGGGGGGGTCTGTTTTGTTTTTGTTTTGTTCTTTTTGTTTGTTTGTTTTTGTTTTTTGTTGTTGTTTTTTTTTTTTTTTGTTTGGGTTTTTTTTTTTGTTTGTTATTTGTTTTTTGTTTTTTTTTTTTTTTTTTTTTTTTTTTTTTTGGGGGGGGGGGGTTAGTCCATATAATGGGGATTAACTTTTTTAGGCAGAGTGTAAATAAATTTGACTGGACTTAATTTGAGTTAATCGTCTTAGCTCCTTGTGGAACACGATGCCTCTACGAGAGTCCGCCATCTATTTCTGTTCTTGGCTTTCTTCTTGGAGGTTTCAATCGAGGGACTGGCCGGTGACGTTGCTTCCTGTTCTTCTCAATGTGTGACGGACCAAAATTTAAAAAAGAAAAGGAATACGATTGAAGGTACATTCATTCCAGTCGTCTTCTCGTCTGAGGATGCAATAGCCATTTCTACCGTATAATGCCAAATGTAAATGTTGCTGCTCGAAGCTCGAAGATCTTAACAACGCCACTACCACATTATCTCATTCATCTGTAGTGTTTCATTCATCCTGTTTTGTTGATAAAGGGGAAACCCGAAACGTTCATTTGATCTGTTTTTGTAATTAAATTGAAGCTTACATTCAATTTCATATTATTTATTCCGTATAATGCCAGAACATTTTTTTGAAATTTTGTCCAGAAAACTGTTACTTTACGTATGAACATACATTGGAACTCCTATCTGGTCCCAATGTCTTTAACTGGTTTAAACCTTTCATTTGCCAAACTAGGGATCATTTTATTCAACCAATACAAAGTGCACCGTTTCAGGCCAAACTTTTCCACAGTTGTTTTATCTCACTACAGAGTAGGTTGGGTTGCTATTGACTGAATTGGATTTCTGCAGCTAAAATACCATTGTCAAATTACCCGTTTCACGTTTCTTGTACAAACAGGCAACTGAATGAAAATAACAACATTTTATGTTTCTTTGGTCATTATTTACCAGTTCTAGATACAGTATCTCATACAATTCACAGTTATTAATAAAATACAAATTGTAGGGATATTGTGGTTTATGCTTGCCTGTTTGACTCTACATATCCTTGTTTTGTTAATTTGTTTTGAAGTGTTTTTGTTTTGTTTTGTTTTGTTTTTCTTATTTTGGAATTTTTCGGGTTTTTATTTATTTATTTTTTGTTTGTTTTTTTGTTTTGTTTTGTTTGTTTTTTTTGTTTTGTTGTTTTTCTTTAATATGTTTTCTGTTTTGTTTTTTGTTTTTTGGTGTTTTTTTTTTGTTGTTTTTTGTTGGGTTTTTTTTTGTTGGGTTTTTTTTTTTTTTTTTTTGGGGGGGGGGGTTTTGGTTTTTTTTGTTGTTGTTTTGTAATGTTTTTTCTCTTATTTTGGGGATTGTTTATTAGTTGGGTTTTTTTTTTTTGTGGGTTTTTTTTCTTTGTTTGTCGGTTGTTTTTTGTTTTGTTTTGTTTTTGCTTCTTGTTTGTTTGTTTGTTTTTGTTTTGTTTTTGTTTTGTTTTTTTTTTGTTTTGGGGGGGGGGGGTTGTGTATGTTTTTGTTGTTTTTTGTTGTTTTTTTTTTTTTTTGGTGGATTTTAATTAATTTTTTTTTGGGTGTGTGTGTGTGTCTTCTTATTTCTTTTTTTTTTTCTAATTTTGGAAGTGGGAGTATTTTTTGTACTTTTCAGTTGACTCATTTAGGTTCATATTTTATCATATCGTTTACGGATTCGAATCTCGCATAAAATCTTGGTCCCGATGTTTATTCAAGGATCTTGCTTAGTCCGACACACACCATGCATGATGAGAATACGTGTTGATTTATTGAGGCAATAAAAAGGGGACAGGAAATGCCTGCGATAAGGACAGGGCTCTTTGATGTCAGTTTTCTTTACATGTAACATTTGGAATAACTTAAATCTTATCCACTGGGTTATGGCCCTTTGTTTAGAATCATAATGTGGCCTTTAACTTCTGGCCTAGTGGTTGGGACTACCTTGGCATTCTTGAAACTTGCAAATAGATATATAGCTTTTTTTAAAAAACAATAAGATAATAAAACAGTTACCTTAAGGTCTACCAAGATTAGAAATACTTTTTATCAAAGTTATGAATGTATTAGACTTCTAGATCGTACCAAATTAAGGATTTAAAAAAAAAAAAGACTTTTAAAAATATGTCATTTCAATATTAGAAGGAATGTATTTTTTCATTATTATTTACATATAAATGTGATATGGTTATTTTTCCAGATCAAGACAGTCAATTTAAAGTATCTTATATTTTTCTGCATTCCGACAACAAAGTAACATTGAAAAAAATTAATAAGATATAATAAATATTTTTGAAAAAATATCATGAAAACCTACAATTGTGTTCCTTTCTTTTCTGAGCACATATGGTTGAAATTACATATAATTATTCTAATATGGGTTTTGTGTTGCCGAAAAAGTAAGGTGGTTAACTTGTACAAATGTATGTCATTTACTGCAATTTACAGCAGTCTTTCCTTACATAAGTCAAAATTATATAACATAATGACGATGTGGGTAGAAGAGGTGAAGTTACGTTTATCTATATAGATGCTGACATAAATAAATCTTGAGTCTTTTATTATGACTCATAGCCATCATATATTTCACCATATATAGAGAATTATAACAACTGCTCGTCATCGACTGTTGTACAAATCATAAAACAAATACGAATACTACCATAAATACTCTAAAATAAAAATCTTAATTAATCACACACATTTTAAAATTTGGGCCAGCAATCTTGTCCATCAAATATATCGATTAATTAAAATGACCCTCATCTTGTCAATAACTCTCAAACCTGAGACTTCAAGAACAAGTTTTCCAACCAAAAATTATAATGTGTGTGTGTTTTGTTTTGTTTTGTTTTTGTTTTTGTTTTTTGTTTGTTTTGTTTTTGTTTTTTTGTTGTTTTTTTTTTTTTTTTTTAGTCTATCTATTCAAAATACGGCAAGTAAACGATGACAAACTACTAACAGATTGATGTTACCACATGGTGGATGGGAGTTCTTTGCTATCTCTTCCTCTTGCCTTTGGATACACTTCCGACTTCCGCCAGAGTCTCCATAAACACAACAGTATCTTCCCTTGGACAAACGTTGTAGTTGTTCGATGTCCTTTATTCGTTTGCAACTGAAAATGGCAAACGGTGAGGAAAACGATTAGATGTACAAGTGTGGCTTTGGTCTTTAATCCGTTAACTGCCGTACACTAGAAAGACACGTATTTAAAAATTTGGTCAGAAAATTCGCCCTTCAATTATCGATCGAATTAAATGACCCTCATATTGGCAAAATCTCTAAAACCTGTGATCGTGCAATGTCTCCGATTTGAGAGGGTTTGTTTTTGTTGTTGTTGTTTTATTCATTTATTATTGTTTTAAGAGATGTTCCAAGTTTTAGAGGATTTTTGTTTTTTGTTGTTTTTTGTTTGTTTGTTTTTGTTTTTGTTTTTTGTTTGTTTGTGTTTTTTTTTTGTTTGTTTGTTTGGGGTTTTTTTTGTGTGTGTGTTTTTGTGTGTGTTTTTTTTTGTTTTGTTTTTTTTTTAATTTGGCTTAGATGACAGTCATTTAACTCGATCGAATTTGAAGGACGAGTTTTCTAGTCAAATGTTATAATGTGTATCTTTCCAGAGTATTGTAGTTAACTAGTTAATGCTGAGATTTGGATAAAACACTGAATTGGGCTATGTCTATTGTGGTGGCAATATGCGGGCAAATGTTTAGCCTTGATTAAGATATTATTTGAACGGCTATGTCGTTGTCTTGTGCTATGACACTGGACGCTTAATTTTGACTTCTGTTTGCAACTCAAACAATAGATATCTTTTATCAGAATAGAAATCGAATGCACATAAAACATAGAATTTAAAAAACTGTGCTGTTTGATTTTAGATATTGTGTATACTTTACACGGGATTCATTCCTATTACGGTAGCGAAAAGTGAATAATGCCCGATCTTTTTCTTTTTAATCATGTGCTTGGTTGGGTGTTCAAGCAAAAACTAAGACAAAGCGCCTGGCGAGTAATGATATCTATTCCTTCATGTTTCTGATTGATTGCTCGACCGATGAGATTGAAATAACTTACAGGTAAAAATCAACTCTCCGATATGTATAAAACCTAGGTCCTCTTTTTTATAATCTCATAATGGTATCATCTCCAAGTATGTAAAGCCATGACATTTCGTGCTCACCCAAGGTCCTTGCTTACCCTGACCCGGAAATAATCTTGTCTCCATATCCCACCAACCACAAACGACCAACCACGCGCCACCCGACGCAGCAGAAGCATCTTCAATCGTTTTTGAGAAAGCATCACAGCCCCAATGCTCTTTCGTTCATTTCCTTTGCTCAAAGGGAGATAATTCCATGTTGAAATGAGACCGTTTGCCAAACTACCGGTTCACCTTTGTTCGCATTGTTACAAATATTAAACACAACTCACCAATACTTTTATTCTCTCTTGAAACTATTTTCAAAGTCACGACGCAAAGCATTATTTCGTCTTTTTTGTTTGTTGCAAACTAAACATGTTTGATTCACTGGCCTAAATTGAAAATATTTCTGTTACTCACAAAATTGACGGGAATAATTTGATTCTTAACCTAGGTTGTTAACAAGATTTATGCAAAAATGAAAGAATCAGGAACAACAATATATGACAATATTGTTTGGGACCCCCCGCTCAAACCTGTATAA
>NC_088360.1:45674605-45687105 GCF_034508935.2 Berghia stephanieae
AGAGCGAGAGATAAAGAGAGAAAGAGAGGGAGAGAAAGGGAGAGAGAGTTATTCTGTATACAGATACGCCATTCTTACAGGTGCGGGTGTATTATTGTCAAGACGATTCTATCAGGGTATGGGTGGATCCGATTAAATGTGAAAATAAATAATTGTGATAAATGTGTTGTCCACATGGACGTAAGGATGCCTTGGCGATAATATGGAGGTATTCAGCAGACATTTCTGTGATAGAAGTTTGCGTCCCCCCACGGGCCTCAAATATTGAATACCACATAGGCCTAGAGCAATGTTAAAGTTCGTTCCAACCCAGCATGGAATGAATATCATTACACCGGAAGTTCTTCTTGTTTCTTTTGATTTATTATCAATTAACTCTTTATTTTGAGGTTGATTTCAGGGGATCTCGGTAGCTCAGTTGTTAGAGAATTAGCTTCAGAAGCAAGAGGGGCGCCCCCCCCCCTCCACCCCCCACATATCTTCCCGGCAGTGATTGGGTAATTGGTTCTGTTAGATCGTGTGGAAAGTACTCTGCAGTAAGCTAGTGTCATATCCAATGGATAACGAGCAATTACTACTTGGGCTCCATAATATTAGATTTATAGTACGTTTTTAGAGGGGGACCCCCCCCCCCCCCCCCCCGACGACTCTTTATAGTTGCATTCTTTGTGGTTGAGTAATGCAGTCTTCTTATCGGGAAACGCTTTAAAGAAATATATAATATTAATCTCGTGTCTTTTTAGGCTGTGGTCTAGTGGTATGACACTCACTTTCGGATCGGAAGGTCCTGGGTTCGAGCCTTGGAAAAGGCTCTTTACTCACATTCTCTCACCGTACTCAGGTGTAAAATGAGTACCTAGCTGTTAACAGCGTTGTCTCTGTCCGAAAAAAAAATTATAATATCGCCTGACATGCGTCATGTCCCGTCCTACTTGTTAATTGTTGCTGTTGGCCAGGGACCCCTTGTAAAGCGCGTTGAGCACGTTTAGTGGATATTGCGATATATAAAAGCTCTTTTTTTTAACAATCGGCAAATGATTAGAATATTAACAACAAAATGTCAAAATGCTCACATCGAATTCGAAATAGTTATAGTGTGTGTTGTCTAATACCACAACAGTCATAATTTGCTTAGGAGAGAGTCTGATTTTATATGGGTGTAAATTAAGACTTTTTTTCTATTGATTATCTCCCCTCACGTTGTAAATCTGTATCTGCAAAGAATGGTGTGTCAATCCGCTTAGTTGAAATATATTTTACCAAAAACATGCTTTAACCATAGATGGTAGGACACTATATTCAGTCTCTTTGCTTTAACTTGGACATGGTAGGTGTGTGCCTTTTAAAAATGTTAATAGTTTTAGTAATGATAATGATAATGATGATCATGAGGATGATAATAATAATAATAATAATAATAATAATAATAATAATAATAATAATAATAATAATAATAATAATAATAATAATAATAATAATAATAGTTATGATGATGATGATGATGATGATGATGATGATGATGATGATGATGATGATGATGATGATGATTACACTTGTTTAGCGCTCTCTGTCAAAACCTCAACAGGGTCTACCAGACATTTCATATAACACAGTATACACCTCATTCACAACTATACTTAAACAAAACCCACCCGAGCCAACATTGAGAGTGATTCACAGGCATTGCACAAAGGACAAAGTTAATAAGTCCGATCTATATTTTGAGCCTTTTTGAAAACCCTCGCGTAATATAACAACTTTTCATACATCAGTAATAAAATATTTCGTAACAAACAAAAGTGAAATGAGTATTCCTCTTTAAATAGATTGATTGCCAGTAAAGTTCAGCGATTTGACACATATCTTAATATTATTTATTGATGAGTGTATAAAAAATGCATTGGAAAGGAGAGGAGGGGGGGGGGGGGACTGTTAAAGAGCAAAAACTGATGATGAAATAGATGTAGACAGCACCTGGAACACATGGTGTAAATCAAAACTTTTACTTCAACATTGATTGTTATTCAATGCCTAATGAGCAGCCGTTATAAGTATGCATATTTTCATAAACTTTGTGTTTTGTGTGTTGTTTTTGGTGATCTTTGATTGTTTTGATTAATGAATATCAAAAAGTAAAATATTCTTTTTATCGATCAGAATTTAGATATTATGATAGTTTATTATATTTTTTTTCTCGCGTCGTGTCAGTAGTTTGACCATTGTTAAGCTTCTTCTCCTTTACAGGAGAAGCAATGCCGTTAAAATAGATAAATATAAATCCTTGGGGTTTTCATTTTCATGTACATTTCTCATTCTGATATAAAAAGAACGAACCAGACGCCACTGAGCTCTTTGTTATTGTTTTTAGCCAGCCATTTGTATGACTAGTTTTCACTAAATTGTATCAATCTGACTTTAAACCTTAAAGGTTATACATAGTTTTGTGTTTTGATACGCTATATCCGGCTGGTTGATTTTGTGAGTTTATTAACTAAATGCATAGTAAAGCCATCCGGTTTTGTTTGTTTTTTTTTAATTTAGAGAAAATCTTTTATAAACTTATATTGGCTTTCATATACGCAATATCATTTAAACGTGCTCAAAGCACTGTACAAGGGGTCCCAAGCCAACAGCAACACCTAATATGTAGGAAGATACATGACGCCTGTTAGGCGATATTGCGCTTTTTTTTCCGACAACGCTGGTCTGTTAACAGTAATACTATATTCATTTTACACCAGAGTACTTTGAGAGAATGTGAGTAAAGAACCTTTTCCAAGTACTCAACTTTGCGCCGCTAAGAGCGGAACTCGAACCCGGGACCTTCTGATCGGAAGAATAGATTCAAACCACAAGACCACATTGCCGCACAATAAAGAAGGAACTTAGGTAAAACACCATCTAATTGGACCCCACACTCCTTATTAGACTGATATCGCTCTGCTTATGACAAAGCTGATCATAATATTGTATAATGAGAACAATTAGCCCCGCCCACTCCTTGTTTATCTTGTGATTTTTAATCTTACAGTTTCATCTACAAGCATTTATTTCCGAAATATGTAGACTGACCCGTCACCCAATGAGATTTCGTGAAGTAATCGATTAATAAATAATTTGGAGAAAAAAAAACCATGTTGATCCAATATACGAAACCCTATTAGTAACAATTTACATAACTCACAACTTTCTTTTGTCTATGATAGACAACGGTATCAAACATCATTAATATTTCACTAATTGGGTGTTTTGTCCTCAACTAGATGATACTGTGATACCTTCACGTAGCCCAAGCATGCTACAACATTTCAAAATTGTGAAAATACAGATGGGACTGTTTCTATCTCGGAACTTCTTAATTAATTGCCGTACTCTGGAAAAAGAACTTGTATTTAATAATTTGGCCAGAAAACTCATCCTTCTAAAATCGATCGATTAAAATTACCCTCATCTTGGCAAAGTTCCAGTTTTGAGAGTTTTTGCAGAGATGAGGGTCATTTAAAATGATCGATATTTTGAACAAGTTTTCTCTGTTGGTACGATTAATCTGACGGGCAGAACATGTGAGTATGTTACCTAAATTCATAACATCAATATCGATTATAGAAGGAGATAAAGACTATTGAAAGTGACCCCCCCCCCCCCCCATCACCCAAGAAAAAAAAATAAAATAAAATAAAATAAAAGAGGAAAACCAAAAAAAAAAAAAAAAAACTATTAGCTCAGTCTTCGTTGACCTATAGATAGTATGCAGATGACGTCACTCAGGCCTTTGTTATTGTTTCTGCCATCCGCGTTTGTGAGTTGTTCTCACTAAACTGTATTAACCAGACTATAAAAGTTCATGGTTACACAGAGTTTGTGTGTTGGTCCGTTATACTTCCGGATGGCAATGTTGTGAACTCCTTGGCCAAGCGCATTCTATCTATAGTTTGACACTTTCCTAAAAATTACGTCACAGGAGATGGCCTCTACGCTTACAAAATTACTTGTTATCAATTCACTCATTTGTTTGTTTCTCCCCCCACGCGCTGAGGTCGTCAGTATAATTTATGATACAACCACAACATAGAGCTGGACATGAAAGGAATGAGTCGGACCATTACAATTTTATGGAATGATGTTTCTTATTTATTTACACAATGCTGTGATCGCTCAAACACACCTTACACTACGGGCATTGATGCTATGAGAATTGTTCAAAAACTCACAACACACCCCCAGCCAAATACAACGTACCAACACGCAAAGAACTATGTTTTACCTGAAAGGTTATAGAAAGTGTGCGCATGGTTAAGAAACTCACAACATTGCCATCCGGAAATATAACGGACCAGCACACAATCTATGTGTAATGTTGGTCGTTTATAGTCTGGTTAATACAGTTTAGTGAGAATGACTCATGAACGTGGATGGCTAAAAAACAATAACAAAGACGCCATCTTCATTCAGTCTATAGTTTGAACAATACAATTTAGTGAGAACTATTCATAAAATGGCTAGCTAAAAACAACAACAAAGAGCCGAGTGACTTCAACTTCATTCTATCAAAACATCCTGTCATCAGTGCTGGCTGGGCAATAGCCAATAATTGATATAGATAGAATGCGCTTGGCCAAGGAGTTCACAACATTGCCATCCGGAAGTATAACGGACCAACACACAAACTCTGTGTAAACATAAACGTTTATAGTCAGGTTGATACAGTTTAGTGAGAACAACTCACAAACGCGGATGGCAAAAACAATAACAAAGGCCTGAGTGACGTCATCTTCGAACTATCTATATCTTTTAGACGAAACCCAGTACCCATTCTTTAACGTTTCTCGTCTGATAAAGAGACTTGAATCAATCAACTTGGGTTTAAAAAACAAAAGCAAAGAAAGAGTCGAGTTAGCGGTGTGTGTATGTGCGTGCTTTTGTGTGTGTTTTTCGGGGATTTATGTTCTGGCACCTTGCAATATTACTGACTTATTCCTAACTTATTTAATAGAAGGAACGGAATTGATGTCACTCAGCTCTTTGTTATTGTTTTTAGACATCCATTCCGGTGATTACTTCTCACTAAATTATATTAATCGTTAGGATTACACAACGATTTGTGTGTTGGTACGCCAAATCAGGATGGCAGATATTGTGAGTATTTTACCTAGACGCACAGAGTTAATATGAGAGCGTCAATATAAGTGTGTACTTGATGGCGATGGAACAATCGACGTAAACAATCTCTCGATGGGGTCAGACTTTGTTCATACTCAAAGCCCACTGGATGTCCAAACCACCTGGGTTGCTACTCCCCATTGAATGCTGTCCCTGTTCCATGCGGGGGATTTGTAACCACTTGGCGATGAAATTGTCATCATACACACCACAAGCCATAAGGGATGGGGAGTAAACTGTCGGTTTTCTACTTTGATCTGTGTGCACTGTCTTTTTGATTAATTATGCGGATATATATTTATCAGAATATCCCCCCCCCCCACCCCACCCCACCCTCTCTCTCTCTCTCTTTCTCTCTCTCTCTCTCTCTCTCTCTCTCTCTCTCTCTCTCTCTCTTTCTTTCTTTCTTTCTTTCTTTCTCTCTCTATTTATCGGTGTCTATTTATCTATCTGTCTATCTATCGATCGATGTATCTTTCTCGCAAATCATTTCTCTCCCTTTTTCTGAATCCCTTGTTTGGTATAGGTTCCAATGCGAAGAATGATAATTTATTGTTGATAATGATAAATATGATGATGATGATGATGATGGTGATGATGATGATGACGATGATAAGATGGTTTATAATAATATATATCTCTCTCCCTCCCTCTCTCTCTCTCTCTCTCTCTCTCTCTCTCTCTCTCTCTCTCGCTCTCTCTCTCTCTCTCTCCCTCTCTTTATATATATAATATATATATATATATATATATATATATATTATATATATATATATATCCATCTCTCTATTATATATATATATATATATATATATATATATATATTGATATATATATATATATATATATATATATATATATATATATATATATATATATATATATTGATATATATAACATATCCCTGAGTCACTCATATCAAAGGCATGTTCCAAAACGACTGTGATGATGACGGCGACGATAAGTGTATCTTTGTACTCTCTTGTTCTTCATCGCCATATGGACACAATCAAGGCAATCAATCTATGCGTATAAATATTTACCTAAATGTGTGCTTTGGCGCTCACGCCTCGGTCGTGGCATTTAATTGCGCGTTTAATTATAACTACTCACTCTTTTAACGACACCGATGCACACAGCGTGTATTGTGAGGTGCGGAAGTTAAATTTGGAATACGTGAACGCATGAAGTCTAAAAATCGGCATATCACAAAATGCAGTCTTTTTTTTTTTTCTTTTTTTTTTTTTTTTTTTTTTTTTTTGGGGGGGGGGGGGGGGGGGTTCTCATGTACCGTTTATATTCTCTGTCTTATTAAATGACTTCATTTTATGTCATTGTTATTGGTATAGGTGCATGGGTGTTGAAAAAGTAGACCACGGTCGTAAACCGCGAAATGTTTTCCGGTGGAATGGAATGGACCTTTATGGAAGGTTCCGTATCCGTTACGTTTAATTTGCAGAACTGAAAAATAAAGTTTGCTTTGCAGAACGTGGATGCCCAATTAACTTGTTTACATTCTAGATGCAATGATACACAGATGTGGCTGATTGGCCCTAGGCTCTGTTCTATATTATATTATTGTCTGTTCCAGTGCAACACAGTGAGATGGGTGTTCGGAGATGTTTGCGAATTACAGTTCCACTTATTATGTTAACATTAAATGAGTCATGGACAAAGCGGCTATTTTCACGACGGACCTATACATAATTGAGTCCGTTGACCCAAATTGTTCTTATAAAGTAAATTTCTTAAATCGAATTACAATATTCTCTCATTAATATGTTTTCATCAGACCTGTCAAACTGTATGTGTTGTGAAAGGGAATAAAATTAAAGAGAAGAAGACAAAAACAAATCCCAAAAATATTTTTTTAAATGATTTATTTAAAAAAGAAAGACACGTTGAATAACGAATGTCACTAACTTGTTTTCTTAGCTTGTTTTTTTTTTTAATACTTACAAATTCAGATGTTTAATACTTTCGGAGCCTCTTGCCAAGAATGCTCGCCTTGTGACATTTTTTTTTTTTTTTTGAAAATCGTGATTGGCGAAAAATGCTTAAAGTGACGATGTAGAGGATAAAAACAATGAAATTAAATTATATCTCAAATATATCGGTCATGTCATAGATTTATGATTTTGTATCAAAGGAGCAATTACATAATTTTCGATTTCCCAGTAAGTCTCAGATTTTAAAACAAATTCTGAAACAGCTCCCAACTTATATAAATACATTACATTTATCATAATTGCTTGCTTCCTCTACGGTAGTACTCGTCCTATAACAAATTCATGTTATTTTAAGAATGGTCAATTACCGGATGGGTGACAATGATTCTTTTTCTTCTTCTTCTTCTTCTTCTTCTTCTTCTTCTTCTTCTTCTTCTTCTTCTTCTTCTTCTTCTTCTTCTTTCCCCCTATCGTCCGTTTCACGCTATACAAACCAAGATAAACTCCGGCTCTATGAACCTAACGACTCTGAAAAACTACTTTTTTTAATCAGTGTTAATCAAAGCGTTGATACAATAATACGCCAAGCCTCAGTGACATGATGTAGACAGGTTTGATTGCGATAATCATAAAGATGAAAGGCATTGAGAGAAAGGATTATTTTACACAGGTGAACAAGATGATAATGACTAATCATGAAGATCATACTAATGACACTGTAAAAATCACGTGCCGTTACAATTATGTGAACACAATCATTTAACGCTCCAAAAACAAAGTTAACCGTCAAGTCTCTTTTCAATAGACTACTGTAACGAGTAAGAGGTGTGGTTATAATATTATCAGTAAGGATTGTCCGTCAACTCCTTTACGAGGACAATAAATACCACGTTATGAATGCACCCGTTACCCGTAAAAAGCTGGCCAATATAATAAAACTTGTAACAATGGCTAATCCACCACCACGCCCCCCCCCCCCCCCCCCCCCCCCCCCCCCCCTCGGGCTATTAACCTGAACAATAAAGTGTTTTGAGATTTCACCTCACTATTTCGATACATTTTGTCGTATTCATTGGTTGTAGCACTCAACTACTTTCAAACGAGATTACAGGTAAACCAAATCATTCGTGTAACAATATAATTATTGACATCTTTTATTCCGCAATACAATGAATGCTATGAGGTTCTGATAGCTCAGTCGATAGAGCACTGGTCTCACAAGCAAAGGACGTATCAGCGTGATTCCTCAGGGAAGTCAATTTATTTTCGGACTCCTCTGTCTACGTGCTCATCAATGATAGGGTAGCTGGCTTGGTTAAATGTGATAGAAACTAATTTGCAATGGACTAACATCCTGTCAAATGGGTAGCAAGCTTTGTTTTTGCTTTGCTTTTGATTTTGTTGTTGTATTGGGGGGGGGGTTGTTTTTTGTTTTTTATGTTTGTTTTGTTTTGTTGGGTTGGTTTGTTTTGAAGAGGAAACAGAGATTACAATTTGTGGATGTATTTTAGAGTGATGAAACCAGAAAGTATAATACTAGAGATAATGTCTCCACCCCCACCCCACCCCCTCCCAAAAAAATAGAGAAAAATATAAGTATTGACTTTTTGAAAATGAAATGAGAAAAAACAAAGAGAAATGTCATAAAAACTAGTCAAGTCAAAAACAGAGGAACAAAAGAAAATAATGTATTCATTGTTGTTTGTTTTGCTTGTTTTGCTTTTTGTTTGTCTATCTTTATTTTGTTATTTCTTATTATTTGTTTGTATTTTTCGGGGGGGGGGGGGGGGGCGGGTGAATTTTTTGAATATTTTTTTTTATTTTATTAGTTTAAAAAAAAAACATTTCTAATAAATCTATAACAATGGACGAAAGTCATTGCAAAGTCCTTTCTTTGATTCAGGTCAGCCACAGTGAAAAGTTACACTCAGGGCTCCAGTATTCAAATAATTGCAAAGTCCTTTTTTTTTTTATTCGGGCCAACCACAGTGAAAAGATACACTGGGCTCCAATATTCAAATCATTGATTTGACGAGGTTTTATTATGATTCACAAAATTGTTCCAGGGATTAGAGACCATCTCAACCAGTTGTACCAACAACCTATAAGTGTTGACAAGTAACACTCACCGCGTTTAACACTTTGCCCAAGGGTTCAAATCCAAGAAAATATTGACACGGCCATGGTGACCGTTAGCGGGATAAGGATTTTCATTGTGTTGATGAAATGGAAACAACCAATTATAGGATTAATAGATCACATTTGCTGTGCTGTTGTACTCTGAAAAAACACTTCTGTATTATTCTGGCCAGAAAACTCGTCCTTCAAATAATTATGTGGTCTAGCGGTATGACTCTCGCCTTCGGATTGGAAGGTCCTGAGTTCGAGTCCATTTTCTGGGCAACGCTTAGTTAATAAGTCCGTGGAAAAAGGCTTTTCACTCATGATATTTCACTCAACGTGTAAAATGAGTACCTGCCCTGACGTTAACAGCGCTGTGTCTGTCGGTAAATATCACATACCAGGCACCATGACTCGTCCAACATGTTAATGTTAGGTGTTGCTTTTGGCTGGGGACCCATTGTAAAGCGCTGTGAGCACGTTTAGTAGAAATTGGTATAGTCTATCAATGCTCTAGTTTTGTTTTCGTTTTTATTTTGTTTTTTAATTTTTATAGTGTTTGTTTGTTTGTTTTTGTCATTTGTTTTTTGGTTTGTTTTGTTTTTGTTTTGTTTTTTTGTTGTTTTTTTTTTTTTTTTTTGGTTTGGGGGGGGGGGGGGGGGTCAAATTTCAATTGATTAAACTGACCCTCATCTTGTCAGAGACTCTCAAACCTTTGTTCACGGTTTGAGAGTTTTTGACGAGAGGAAGGTCATTTTAATCGATCGGTACAATTAGATTTTTGTGCCCAAAAATCTATAAACGTTTTGTTTGTTTGTTTATTCTTCAGAGTTTTTGGCATTATGGTTTTCAGTAAATTTTGAATGTGCCACTGTGCTGTAATAATGATTATAAAAATAGGGTATGGAGAAGTACAAGATGACAACTTAGAATAAATAGTCACGGGGTCAGTGCCAAACTCAAGATCCAATTGACACGACACCCTCCGCCTGTGTGGCTGGATAGGTCAGTCGGTTGTGCGATCACTCGCTGTCCTCTCTCTCTCTCTCTCTCTCTCTCTCTCTCTCTCTCTCTCTCTCTCTCTCTCTCTCTCTCTCTCTCTCTCTCTCCCGGCCAGGCGGAGGGTGTCGTGTCAATTGGATCCTGAGTTTGGCACTGACCCCGTGTCTTTTTATTCTCTGTTTTCATATGGCACTTCTCCATACCCTATTTTTTTCTTATCATTATTGATACAAGTGCCCGCTCCACATTTTTTCTGTAATAATGATTGTGACCCGCCGTATCAAAAGAGTACTTTGTCGGTGTGATATGGATTCTGAAAACTGAATATATAGTCTGAAATAGAACAATTGAGAACGGTGTAAGATAAAGATCTGAACAAGTGTGTATGAAAGGTGCCAAACGAAGCAAGAAAGAAAAATACAAATTTAAAAAAACTATCCCAAAAAAATCAGTCTACCTCGACTGGTTACCCAGTCTAAATATGGAATGAGCAGCAATTTCTCGTTGCCATTAAGAAAGGACGCTGGTCTACCGCAATGTAGTCTCTGACAGATCAAATTTATGCCCTTTAAACCAATAAAGAGAACGTGAGTGTGTAGCTCTTGTGTCAATAGGATTCAATAGTCTGATGTCACGTCCGCCCAGCAACGAGCAGCTTGGTTCTAAACAAAGAAAATCGGTACTTTTTATTATTTATGCTGGCTAGAACTTTTTCACATGTGATGTGATCAAATATATAAAAGTCAAAACATGATCAGATTTATAATGTTTTGTTCCTCTGGATACACGTTTATGCTCGTCGGAGAAGTATTTCACAAGGGAGTCCGCCATTGTTCCGATAGTTTAGAACCAGTTACAAAGGTACTATGCGTCATTAAGAGGGAAGTGACCTCACGACTGTTGAAGCCTATTGTCCAAATTATATTATAAAATTGCCCTTCGAGCAAGATTTGGGCAGAGTGCTATAAAAATAAACTCAGGATTAAAAGAAGAGAAGAGAACTGACAATACAAATATTGATGTTTGAAGGATTGTTAATCTATCGGATGAATGTGGCATTTCAATTCAACCAGTTAACTTAACTGCCGTACCTGAAAAAAACGTGTATTTAAAAATTTGGGCATGAAAGTCGTCCATCAAATGTCAATCGATTTAAACGACCCTCATCTTGATAAAAAAAAACTCTTAAACCTGGGACCTCGCGAAGTTAAGAGTTTTTGTCAAGATGAGGGTCATTCCAATCGATCGATATTTGAATGACGAGTTTCTGGCCAAATTTTTAAATATAAGTTTCGTTGGGTATTTTTTCTTCAGAGTATGGCAGTTAAGTGGTTAAACTCATTGCTTCACAGCGTACATTGAAGGTGGATTGTAGTGCGTTTTATGCATATTAATTTATTTTGTTACTTGATGGAATGTTAAATACATATCAGTTATGTCCACCAGATGTTCATGCCTGATAATTATCCAGAGCTTTTGTAAATGCCCGCACGTATCCTCCTCCTCCTCTTTTCTCTCCTACTCTTCCTCCTCTCTCTCGCCTCCTCCTCACTCTTTCCTTTCCCATTCTTCCTCCTCTATCCTCCGCCTCACTCCTCCTATCCTCCACCTCCTCGTCCTCATCTTCTCTCTCCTCCCCTCCTCCTTTTCCTTACACCGTCACAACCACCACCTTTTCCTCCTCCTTCCCCTCCTCCACCTCATTCTATTTTACAGCCACCACCACACTGCCACCATCAGAAACCTGTATTCTTTTTATTTTCTCTTTAGATATTATGTAGTCGCTCAGCGTTGCAGCAATTACAGACCTTATAAGTGCCCATTTCTTGCTCTCTCAATTGATTACCCTTGATGTAACGGAACCTACATATTCATCAATCGTATTGTGTCCTACGTGACAAATGATTGGGGCAATCAGAATCGGCCTTTTTGAACAACATTTTGTAACCTAACGGGTCTCAATTCAAAAACCTCCAAGGGTTCAAGAAAATCGAGTTACATATCTTAAACAACGAGTAATGAGTTTGATCTCTATCGTTGTTTCCCTCCTGTGGGGTGTTTTCATAAGGACACACGCAGAGACCGACGGATCAAAGTGCTAGACAGTACAATGAGGACGTTATTGATATATTGTCAAACCACCGTGCACGTGCTTTTGTTATTATTAGTTGGCTTGTTTTCTCAGTAGGAGGTGTTGATAAGTAGTTGGTGATGGATCACAAGAAGATTGTATTGTTCGTATTGATATCAATTGACCTCTGGCTATTT
>NC_088360.1:45694605-45742105 GCF_034508935.2 Berghia stephanieae
GACCACATAGCCGCACATTCATCGGAGTCTACGGTTGACTTTTACAAACGTTGAGATCAACAAGTAATCAGCACTTGTCTACAAAAGCCAACAATTTCCTCAAAAATCAAATTTCACTGATCACCAAAAGTGAACTATTGTGACGTGACATTCACAAGGTAGAAAATGGGGAACAGGCATTGATGCGTAGCCATCGTTAACTTATAGCCTGACACTAGAACCTCTAAGACTTATAGTTTGACGTCATTTTTTAAAGTTTGTGAAGCGTCTAGTGAGTTGTCTTTAGTGGAGCTCAAGGAAACAAGTGATCCCATTGGCTGAACTGTTGAATACAACTCACGATTTGTTTTCTTTTGCGGCTAAAGACTTGTTTTTTGACGTCATTTTTGGATGGCTACGATTGGTGTCAGATACAGATTTGAAAGACGTGAATGGCACAATGCCTGACATCGCCAAAAAAAAAAAAAGAAAAAAAAAAAGAAACACTCGAGAACAAAATCAACCATCATGATTGGGAATTCAAGTTTTGTCTTCCTGATCGATCCGCTGTGTCCCAGTCGATGAGGTCTGAATTTTGAGATTATTCTTTTCTTGTATTTATTTACTGCTTTGTCTGACAAGTTATTATTCAAAACAAAAACCCGTATGCTTTTACAAAGTGCAATATCCACTAAATGTGATCAAAGGGTTCCAACTGAATGTACTCATGGGGAGGAGGAGAAAAAGAATGATATATTCCCATGTATTATGACGTTCGGAGGTAGTAAGTTCGAATTCCAATGTGGTCTAGTGGTATGGCATTCGCTTTTGGATCTGAAGGTCCTGGGCTCGAGCCTCGTTCAGCGGATAGTTGAGTCCTAGGAAAAGACTCTTTACTCACATTCTCTCACCGTACTCTTGTGTAAAATGAGTTCTTGGCCGGTTAACAGCGTTGTCTCTATCAGAAAAAAATGTAATATCGACTAAAGGCGTCATGTACCGTCCTACACGTTAAATGTTGCTGTTGGCCAGGGATCCCTTGTAAAGCGCTTTGAGCACGTTTAGTGGATATTGCTCTGTATAAGAGATCAATTTTTCTTAACGGGGTAAATTTGAGTTCTTTGGAAAAAGCCTTTACTTACATTATCTCACATTCTCGTGTGGAAGATTAGTACTGGCGTGGTCTCTATCGAAAATAAATCATGTGTAGCGCCCTAAAGGCAGTATGTATCGTTCCTCATGTATTGTGTTGCTGTCATGTTGGCTTGGTACCCATGGTAAATCATACAACCAAATTTAGTGGATATTGTATTATAATTAAGTCCACCTCTTTTAAAATCACATTCAGGGCGAGCGACGTCCCAGGGTTGAGAGTGTTTGACAAGATGATGGTCATTCCACTTGATTGATATTTGAAGGACGAGTTTTCTGGCCAAATTTTTAAATACGTATCTTTCCAGAGTACGGCAGTTAACGGGGTAATAATGGTCTTGAAGATCAGCAGTCTTCAATGGTTTGAATTAAGCTTGGAATTCTAATGTCAAGACAAAGTAGTACAAGTCACTTGGCCGAGTTGAAATAATAATTATATGTGGTGTGGGGGCCCCGACAGTTCAGTTGGTAGAGCACTTGCTTCACACGTAAAGGGACCCAGATAGATCCAGGGTAATGTCAGTCAACATTTTTTCCGACTTTCCTGTCCATCCAGCAATTATAGGATAGCTGCTGGGCCCGTTTGATCTGGCGGGAAGTACTTTGCGGTAAACTAGCGTCCTAATTTAAAGGTAAGCACTCAATATCTATTGTCCGTTTCACGCTATAGAAACCGTGATAAACGCCGGCTCCATGGACTAAATGGATCTGAAGGATTAGAAATATGGAATAATGTGTGGTGTGGTTGAGAAGCATTGCATCATGAAATCTGGAAGATTTGAGCAGTATTAATGTAGCAAGAATATTCAATTGATTCTCTCTGATTATAGTTCTCTTATTGAAGTGAAATATAATTATTTCATATTTATTTGGTTGGGGGGTTTTTTCCACCCAATGCCAAAGATTTATTGATCCAAAATTTTGTCAAGCTATCTCCACTCTCCACTCAATGCTTATTATCAAACGCTAGGATCTAGGATTACGAAGGAGGAGGAGTGAATTAAAAAGGAGGAACGATTATGTGTGAATGTGTGTGTGTGTGTGTGCATGTGTGTATTTGGTTTGATAATATTTCAATCCTTTAAAGAATATCTTAAGATAAATACGATAACATAAGCAATTCAAGCGGTTATTTCGAGGACTTAAACTCATTATAAAACTTACCGCTATGTGCATAGAGTATTGAAACCAGTCCATTCTCACTGCCATGAAATACATCCAGTCTCTTTTACATTGACTTGAACGGGTTTGAATTGATCGCAGCCGTCGCCGAGAGCAAAGCAAATAATAACCTTCCAAAAAATACAAAAGATCTTTCATATTTTGTTGTCTAACCGTTTCTGTATTCACGCTGATTTGCCTCAATAATTAAGAATCTCTTTCCAAATTGATTTCTAACATCCTATGTAAAGTCCTTGGTTCTTACGTGCACATATTATTTTATGTAGCACTGTTAACAGAACATGGGATTTTCTGGTGATTTTAGAGGTTTCCCGTTTTAGCTAGGAACCATAGTCTGTGTGTATTTATTCATTACAATTAAGATAACCCGAAATGCTACGGTCTCATGGTTTTCACGAAAATAACTTTCAATCACGAAACCAGCACACACACACACACAAAAAAACCCCAAAAAAACACATTACAACAACGAAAAAAACAAAACTCAAAATTCTTTTTGGTTAAATTTACCAATTTGGATTGTCAGAATCATAAATATGTAAGCAAAGGTTTGGGGTAAAAATATCTAAATTATGATATCCAATAAAAGGTTCATTCATTTTCCTAGCTACGTTAGTATAATATTGCTGCTAGATCAAAATCCTTAACATCTTGTGAGCTTTTATAAATTCAATGGTTTGTTTCCTATAAGTTTCAAATCCATTTTAGCCCGAAGGCAGGAGATTATTATAATGAATGTCATTTTTGTTTCTATGCATTTTTCAAAACTTTTTCTTGAAGTTTGGGTGTGTGGTAGAGATACTGTATAAATCTTGAAACATTGTAATAAACCGCTCTTCTTCCTTGTTTCAAGTTTACAAACTTATTTCTTAGAAGTCTCAATTGTGATTTTTTTGGATTCATCATAATGTGTCGATATGACGTGAAGTAAATACGTCAGTTCATAATTTTCAATTTATTATTTTCCAGTCCGCATTGTCGAGATTCTAATTTGAAATCAACATAACTGTATTGAAGGAATGAAATTGACGTCACTCAGTTCTTTTTTTTCTTTTTTTTTAGCCAGCCATTTTTATGAGTAGTTTTCAGTAATTTTTTTTTTTAATTTCTTATTTTTTTTGGAGATTATGAGCCTTTTTCATCCCTAATAAATAAGATGCCATCACATTGAAACCAGAAGATCCGTTGTACAATGCATGTATCAAATTTACTTGTGTTCTACTTATTAAATTTTGGTTTGTGTGCCAAGTATGTCCAATGTTAGACCCAATGTGTCTCAAACCAAGAGCAACACTGAACATAGTGCAGAATGAGACAAACAATCTGTATGGCACCACACGCCTCTGTCACATTTCTGTCACTGGTAATGTGCTTATTTTACACCCAAGGAAAGTGAGTAAACTTGAGAAAAGAACATTTTCCAAGGCCGCAGATTTACACCAATCACTACATGATTCAAACTTCCATCCTACAGATTCCCTTCGAGTGTTATACCAAGAGACCAAAAGCCGCACTATCTGTTTTCAATAGGCTGGGAATAAAACTGCGATGTCCAAAAAAAAAAAAGAAAAAAAAAAAACAAACAAACAAACAAACAAACAAAAAAGCTCCAATCTCACTGGACGTGTAAAACCACTCTTCCGGAGGATTGGATGCAAACCTGGTGTTATTGATCTTCTGGTTTCAGAGTGATGGCATCTTATTTTTTAAATCTAAATATATGCTGATCGTCAATAAAGATCATCCATCTCTCTCTTTTACGTCCAACAAACTTAAGAATCTGCCGATCCATCCTACTACTAAAATAGTTATGCCACATAATGATTCAATATGTATCCTATTCATTATTAGTCCTCCGAAGGACTGGTTACAGCACACTTCCAAGGATTTTGGAACCGTAAGAGTTCAAGGTGTGACTTCACGACTTCTCTGCCCTATATTAGTTTTTAGTATGACGAATGATTTCACTTCCCCCTTCCGTTGCCTGTCCATCCTTTGTACGATTTGACCAATCCCGTGGTTTGTATTCAATATACTTCGTGTTCAACATTGTATTGTGTAGGAAGTACGATGATCTTATTCAATGAACAAACCTACCAAGGATGAGGAAGAAAGGTGGAATTGATAGCGGAAAAGAGTAGAGAAAGAAATACTTCCGGTTACTTTCAGATGGTGGGATTTAAAAAAAATTGTTAAATATTCTCATTTCTATTGGAACAAGTTATATGTGTGTGTGTGGGGGGGGGGGGGGGGGGGGAGTTAAACCGTATGGAGATTCAATATGTTATCTAGCATATTAAAAATCCAAAGAGGTGGTCATCATGTAGCCTATTTTTTGGGAGTTAATAGTCTGCAGCTTTACCAAGACTTGTGAGATTCGCCATGGGTTTATTTTTCTAGGATTTGTTTGTTTGTTTGTTTAGTTTTTGTTTTGTTTTTGTTTCTTTTTTGTTATTGTTGTTGTTTTGTTTTAGTATTTTGTTTTATATTCTTGTTGTTGTATTGGGTTTATTTTTGTTTTTGTTTTTATTGTTTTGTTTTTGTTTTGTTTTTGTTTTTTGTTGTTTTTGTTTTTGTTTTGTTTGGGGGGTGGGGGGGGGGGTTATGATTAGTTGCTTGTTAAGGATTTCCTGTTACATTGGAAAATATACTTTAGTGGTCTAATGACATTGTCTAAGACACGGAAAACATGTTTTATCTCATGAAGAAAAAGACGTGTAATAATTTGATGTTCTAATTTTTTTCTTTTTGTTTCACATAGAGATCGGAAAGATGAAAATGCATTTTCTGTAATAGAGAGAGAGATGACGGGAGAAAAAAAAATAAAAAGAATAGAGAGAGAGAGAGAGAGAGAGAGAGAGAGAGAGAGAGAGAGAGAGCAGCAGCAGCAGCAGCAGCAGCAAACAATAGATATAGACTTGATTAATGAGTAATTTTATGATTAGAGAGAAAAATATTGAACTGTGAATCTGATGAAACTGTATATAAAGATTTTCAGTACAAAGAGATGAAAAACAAGAGAAAAAAAAAAAAGAAGCAGAAAAAGAAGAAGAAGAAGAAGAAGAAGATGATGATGATGATGATGATGATGATGATGATGATGATGATGATGATGATAATGATGATGATGATGATGATAATGATGAAAAAGAATAAGAATAAGAATAAGAATTTGATGACAATGATGATAATGATATAAATGACGATAAGCTTGATGATGATGGTGATGATGATGATGATTCATCATCATCATCATCATCATTATCATCATGGAATGCACATTAATTAAGGCATGGAATAATAGGGCTCCCTTATTTCCAACGACGTAAAATCATGTAGGATTTCTTTCCACAATGTTTCCATCAAACTATTCTTTAAAATTCTCTTCTTTTTTTTTTTTAGTTTTAGACCCGAAATTCTTCCAACTTCATTCCCTCAATTTCTCGTTATTCTAGCAGCTCCATGTTGTCTTCTCCATCGGCTGTAGTTATTTCAAGAAGTCTTATAATTCCCCCTATTTCAATGGGAAGGACACGACCCGCGCTTCAGTCCGCCATCTCACCTGCTAGTGGTTTTCCTTTGAAATAATAATAATGAGTAGAATTATTGAGGTTCTTCTCTTTATTCATTGCTCTCTTCTCACTTGTTTTCTGATTTGTCAATTATTTTTGCCCCTCTAAAAGTAAAAGAATCTTTTTTTTTATTATGTTTCCTTTCTACGCAATGCATTACTCCAGATTTCTTCTTCAATTGTTATTATTTCTCCTTCTTTCCTATGCTTCTTCGTCATCATCCCTCTCTTCTTTCTCTTTTTCTTCTCAGTATGATTCTTCATCTCAACCTCAACACAGCAACATTATCACCAATTTATTAAATACTTCAGTATCCCCTTCTTCATCTTCTTCTTCTTCTTCTTCTTCTTCTTCTTCTACTTCTATCTATACTACTATACTACTACTACTATCTATACTACTATACTATACTCTACTATCTCCTGAAGGCTTAGCTCTCCTCTTCTGATCTTACTCTTCTTCTTCTTCTTCTTCTTCTTCTTCTTCTTCTTCTTTTTCTTCTTTTTCTTCTTATCTTTCTTCCTCTTTGTATTTCTTCACCATTATTACAAGAAATATGGATTTAATGTCACAAAAGGGGAAGCCCATCTACTGGTGGCATTGATGATGCGCCCTGGCTCAGAAACCTTTAGACTGGACGGTGGGGATATTAGATTTGTTAGGTTTTCAATACACCTCCCTTCCCTTCTTTCCCTACCCATCTCTCCCTGTTTCTACTCTCATGCTCTAAGAACTGGCATAATGTCTTTTGTTACCATGGGGAAAAAATATTTATTCAAAACAAGTTCATTGAAACTAATGGCAACTACTCTTTCGGAACATCTGAAACGGAAATCATAGATGAAGTTATTTTTGTTATTATGTTAATTTTCAATTTATGTTGTTTTTGTTTTTTTATTGATGTTTTATTTCGTTTCTGTTTGTTTTGTTTTGTTTTCTGCCTTTGTTTTTGTTGTTGTTTTGTTGGGTTTGTTTTGTTGTTTTTTTTTGTTTGTTTTTTGTTTTTGTTTTTGTTTTTTTGCTGGGTTTTGTTTTTTTTTTTTTTTTTGGGGGGGGGGTTTGTTTGGTTTTTTTGTTTGTTTTTTGTTTGTCTTGTTTTTTTGGGGTTTTTTTATGTTGTTGTGTTTTTGTTTTGTTGGTTTTTTGGGGTTTTTTTTTTTTTTTTTTTTTTTTTTTTTTTTTTTTTTTTTTTTTTTTTTTTTTTTTTTGCAATGTACGAATTTAAATATTTAATATGGCTGAAGAAATCAACTTCTTACACGACTAGTCATACCCTCCTTGCTTGGCATGGTGTCTTCCGACTCAGACTAAAACTAGCAAAAAAAGTGTAACTTAAAGGGTGGTTTTTTTTTCATATATATTTCTTTTTTAAGTTAATCCCCCCCCCCCCCTTCCCAAAAAAAATAATTTAAAATTGAGCATTCGTAAAGCGCAATAATATGGTCAAAGTGTTTTACAGTGCAATACATAACTCACTGTAAGGCGATAATAACAATATGGTTGTAGTCAGAGACAAAACTGTTCACGACCAAGTATTCGATTTTTCACCGGAGTACTGTGAGAAAATGTAAAGAGACTTTTTCCAAATCTTGCACCAGTCAGAGAGAGACTCGAACCTGGGACATACCGATCAAAAGGCGAATGTTGTTGTCCATAAGATCACAAAGTGTATCTCCAAGACTTGGGAAATGCAATATTATACGTTTCTTACACTTTTGATTTATTTTTGGAATTCGGACTTGTTCCCAACCGCTGCACGAGCTTGATAGTGTGTGTTGGGAACAAAGTTCGAATTCCAAAACGCAAGACTGTAAGAAATCTGTTATTCTAACCTTCAATCGATTCCGATTTCGTCATCTTTGAATAAAAGACATATTAAAAAAATAATTTTAGTGAAACGTTAAAACGTTTGAGAATCTGAAGTCACAAATTATTATTGTAAACTTGATATCATTACGCATTGCTATATTTAGGGAGAGGGGTGGAATAATATGGATAGTTGTATGGATTTGAAGAAATTACGTAATCCTACTAGTTTTCCTACTCCCGCAAATATTGAGAGTTGTAAAATCTTACCAGTTTACTATGGTAACTATTAAAATCAATTATTTACGAAATAAAGTGAACTCAATTCAATAGAGAAAAAAAAAGACTAAAACACTAGAGGAAATGTTAGGGTGAGTAAACAAGGCCTTGTTTATATGTTTGCAATATGTACATGATGAGCTTTTGTCGTGGAGATAGTGGCAAAATATATTGAAATACCATCAGAATTTATACATACATTGGTAAATATGGGAAAATCACATTCTAAATATTTGAATTCTCCAATTCGTGGTACATCGCTGAACCATTCTGCCGTACTCTGAAAAAAAATTATTTTTTTTTACTTTTACCCACAAAATCCACCCTTCAAATGTCAATCGATTAAAAACCCTTATATTGTTTTGTTTTTAACTCTCAAAACTTGAGATTGTATCGAAGCCCCAGGTTTGAGAGTTTTTGACGAGATTGAGGTCATTGTAATCGATCGATAATTTAGAAGGATGAGGTTTCTGGCCAAAATTTTACATACGTGTTTATTCAGAGTACGACACCGATATCATTACCAGTATGCACCGAATGGACCAGGAAATGCAGTGATTGATCTCTGGGCATCAGCACGAGCTCCTTTGTTTGGTTTCATTTGCTTGATTGTGTGCGGGCATTCCTTTGGTTTCGTTTGTCTTTACAGCCAAAATGAAATTTGGCCGTTTTCCTTTCCCCCCGTTTGGCTGATGACAACTCGTTGTTTTGTTGTTTTTTTTTTTTTTGGTGTTTTATTAATTTTATTTTTTTTATTTTGTTTTTTTGTTTTTTGCTTTTTTTGGTGTTTTTTTTTTTTGTGTTTTTTTTTTTGTTTGTTTTGTTTGTTTGGCTGGTTGGTTGGTTGGTTGGTTGGTTGTTTGGTTAGTTGGTTGGTTAATTGGTTTGTTTGTTTTGTTTTGGAGTTTGTTTTGTTTTGGAGTTTGTTTTGTTTTGGAGTTTGTTTTGTTTTGTTTTTTTGTTTTGTTTTATTTTTTTGTTTTTGTTTTTTGTTTGTTTTGGTTTGTTTTTTTTGTGGGGGGGTGGGGGGTTGGTTTGTTTTTGTTTTGTTATTTCGGGAGGGGGGGGGGGGGTTAGGGGGATGTTTTTTATTTTTATTGTATGTGTTTGTTTGCGTGTGTGTGTGTGTATGTGTGTGTGTGTGTGTGTGATTTTGTATGTGTTGTTTACGACTAATCCTAGACAAGACAATCTCACAATATTTATTATTGTCCTAGAATGAGTCTGACTTTATTAATAAAACACGTATTTACGTTATCCATAAGACCTAAGATTAATCCTAGTTTTAATCTATTTTAATAACTATAGATTCTATATTTAGCATCTAAACCACACCAAAATTTTAACACTCGATTAAGAAGATAGTTGCTCATACATACTTAGCAGACTTTCCAAGTACAGTATGTCAATATTGATCGTAGAATTACGAAAATTTGGCTTCAATTTCAGAGCTTAATGAGAATTTCTAAGTCATTAAAACTTATTGAAAATGAAAGTTGATGCCAGACTACATAATTTTAAGGATTTTGAAGTGTTATTTAACCCTCTCTTTACCAACCACAGGAAAAATCGTCACATTCGTTACGACAAATAACATTTTTCTCATTGAGATGTCTTTTATACGTTACAAAATTTGAAGACATTTTATGTTATAGTTATCAGAACAAAACAAAATTATATAGTATGTTCTAATCCCCTTTGTGTTAGAGTTTTAAAATCCTATATTATGTTGTGTGCTAATGACGTTTTGAGGAAATCCATGAAATGGTCAGTTACACTAAAGAGAGAGTTAATCCTAGTGAGGATGAATTGTTCATATTTAAGGTTAATTAAAGCGAGTACATTTTTTTTCTGCTAATAACTACGATTTTTTCAGTTTTCAAGTAGGCCGGTCTGACTTGGTCAAGTTCGTAAATGAATAAGAGTTTGTTCTATCTCTAGTAACTTCAAACCCTTGTTGGGAAATAATTTTTCGGCTCTGATGGTTTCACTAAGCTGTTAGAAAAATTGATTGTCCCATAACGGTATTATGTGGCGTTGTCCAGATGGTAAAAATAGAATTTATTGTTTTAACATTTATGAAACTTGTGTTGACGTTATGTTTTATTGAGTAAAATGGATATGGAGTTTCTTAGACTGGCGAATTGACGTTATGTTTTATTGAGTAAAATGGATATGGAGTTTATTAGATTGGCGAATTGACGTTATGTTTTATTGAGTAAAACGGATATGGAGTTTCTTAGATTGGCGAATTGACGTTATGTTTTATTGAGTAAGCTTTTAGAAAAATTGATTGTCCCATAACGGTATTCTGTGGCGTTGTCCAGATGGTTAAAAATAGAATTTATTGTTTTAACATTTATGAAACTTGTGTTGACGTTATGTTTTATTGAGTAAAATGGATATGGAGTTTCTTAGACTGGCGAATTGACGTTATGTTTTATTGAGTAAAATGGATATGGAGTTTCTTAGACTGGCGAATTGACGTTATGTTTTATTGAGTAAAATGGATATGGAGTTTATTAGATTGGCGAATTGACGTTGTGTTTTATTGAGTAAAATGGATATGGAGTTTCTTAGATTGACGAGTTGGCGTTATGTTTTATTGAGTTAAATGGATATATAGAGTTTCATAGACTGGCATGTTGATGTTATGTTTTATTGAGTAAAATGGAAATCGAGTTTCTTAGACTAACTAAATCTACAGTCTCATATTTTTTCTTTGTTCATTTTAAATTAAATTAAGTTTTTTTTTAAATTAACAACGTTTAATTCTCACTAAACTGTATTACCCAAACTATAAACGTCAAGGTTACACATGGTTTTGTGTGTTAGTTCGTTATACTTCCGGATGGCAATGTTGTGAGCTTCTTAGCCAAGCGCATACTATCTATAGCTTGGTCTCGTTGGTCTGCCACCCTGTCATGCTATGTCGTTCATCAAAGGCCAGACCTGTCTATTTGCATTTTTTTTAAATTCGTAATTTTTAGGAAGTAAAATTGTAGTTGCTATAGTTGACTTTACAGATAACAATTTTCCCGCAAACGGATTTTAAAAAACGCTTCAGAATGAAGTGTAGGCATCAAATTTAATTTTCAACCAGTTTGAATAACTAAGAGATGCTCATGGATTTCTGAAATAGAACCGAAATTTTGTTATTCTACGAGTTTTTCGAAATAGCACCAAAAAAATTGAACTTGAACTTTATATAGCGCAATATCCACTTAATGTACTCAAAGCGCTTTATAAAGGATCCCTTACCAACAGCAACATGAAACATGTAGAATGAGACATGACGCATGTTACGAGATAATACAATTTTTTCCGACAGAGACAACGCTGTTAACGGCTTGGCAGATACTCATTTCACGCCTGAGTACGGTGAGAGAATGTGAGTAAAGAGCCTTTTCCAATGACTCAACTACGCGGCCAGTGAGGCTCGAACTCAGGACCTTCCGATCCACATAACAGCAGGAGTCTTTGCCCAAGGCATTGAGTGCCCCGGCAGCTGAACAACAATCCCACAAAATTGGTCCCAGAATGAGACTGACTTTGTTAATAAATCCTGTGTCTACAATAAGCTAATTTTGGTTTGGTCCTGTTTGACATTGTGGGCATTCATCGTGATTCTTATTAATTAATTTAACACCTTGGGACGTGATTTTCATGATAAACGATTGAGGATTTCATAAAAATCTATTTCTGTTCGAATTTTAATGTCTTCATTAGCAAAAAATTAAAGCCATGTTGAATATTTATTGTGAAGACAAGCGATGATGGGATTGATTAGCGAGTGGAATGGTGACCATGTGGGGAGACAAATGTATGCCTTTGCCTTGTGTATAGCATGCTTGCAGAAAATGGCGTAGACTTGAAAAAAAATTAGGCCATAATTCCAAACATCACGTATTTAATTAAAATTTTGGCCAGAAAACTCGACCTTCAAATATCGGTCGATAACAAAGTTTTCTGGCCAAAATTTTCAAGATGTGATGTGTTTTTGTTTTGTTTTTCAGGGTAGAAACGCATACACATTTAAATATGAAAACAATGGCGCCGATGGTCGATCGGTAACCTATGATGGTATCTAGTCTTGATAAAAAATTATAATGATATATATAGAACGAAATTGACGTCATTCACCTCTTTGTTCTTGTTTATTACACTTAGTTTTGTGTGTTGGTACGTTATATGCAGCTGCCGGATGTTATGAGCGTTTTGGATAAACGAGCATTGTTGTAATGGACAATATTTAGCGATGGTTTGAGAGTATTTCAATTAAATCAATGAGCCCGTAAATAGCGTTGTGTTTTCAGACCTGTTAATAAGTATACGTCGGTTTTATAATAATATTGTATGAAATAAGTGTGTGTCTATGTGTGTGTGTCCCATTTTTTATCATTTGTGACCCTACGCCTCGAAGCGGTATTAAGTCGGGATTTGGAAAATGAAGAAAACCGGTTTTAAAATGGGAATGGTCAAAATTATCAAATTTCAGTTTTTGGTTGTGTCCGAAACTACAATCATTTTTCTACATGAAAACATAATAATTAGACATAAATATTGAGGATATGTTATATAAATTTTAAGTTTATAAAGCAACTATCAATGACACATTCAAATGAGAGTTGACTTTCTTCAGAGAGCAACCATTTCCAAGACTTAGTAATATTAAGTCTTTTCCTCCACCAATACCATGTAAGATACCACAGGAAAGTGTGTGTCTTTGTTTATCTCAGAGAAAGCATGACTGTTTCCACAATTTCATGGTTCAACCAATAATGAACTTTAAAAACTGTAAACAAGTCTAGGTTTTTCCCTGACAACCTTATAAATGAATGATTCTGATTGGTCAACGCTCATCAGATGCGCCTGTTGGCCATTAAAATGCCCGGGCAATGTGTCATGACGTCAACATGCGTGTGTTACATATGTGCACACCACGTGCTATTATTTCTTTGTCTAGCTGCATTGGTTAATGATCGAGGTGAGGGTCCTTTGTCCCTCTTTCTTTATTCATGAAATTATAGGACATGCTAAGACTTTAATTGGATGGGGTTCCAGACCTCCCATAGTGGGCAGGGAGGTACTTACTGTCTTCATTCCCCCTATATCTGTCTTTTTCTTGGAATGAGATTACTTGGTTTTGTCATGGCCCTGACCGGATACCCTTGGTGAGAGGGGAAACAGTCAAATGTATAGTTAGTTTTGGGAGATGATATTTTTTTCCTTGTAAATAACCTCTCTGTTATGTAATGTATTATGTTTTGTTTACATATCATATGATTTGTAAACATTTGAGTGTATTCCTCTTAGTGGGGACCTGTGCTTTTGACTGGATGAGACTTTTAGGTGATCTCAAACTAAGTACTTCGATAGTTTTCTCTTGGAATCTACATCTGTTCCCTATTTAATCCAATTCTCCTTTGTCGTACTTTTTCTTGGATGCTTTAATTGTAATTCTAGAACTTATTACTATCCCATTTTCTTCCTTTTTACTGGTGCTGATATGACCTTAATCGCCGTAAAACCCTTTAAAAAATAAAAACAAAAGACTTTAATAGGACAACATTTGCCTAATCTTACACTTACAGAGATTGTTGTAGGATAGACATTTAATTTTAAGTACAAAAGCAGAATAGTAAATAGAGCCTTCAACAATCAATAAACTGCAGATGGAAATACGTGTAACTAAAAATTTTTAATGGTTAAATGTATGGATAGACAAACAGAAAGAGAGACAAACACTAAATATTAAATGGATAAATAGATAGATAGATAGATAGATAAGATAGATAGATAGATATAGATAGATAGATAGATAGATATAGATAGATAGATAGATAGATAGATAGATAGATAGATAGATAAAGATAGATAGATAGATAGATAGATAGATAGATAGATAGATAGATAGATAGATAGATGAAAAGGAAAGAGGGAAACAAGAAGAGAGAGAGAAGAGAAGAGAGAGGAGAGAGAGAGAGAGAGAGAGAGAGAGAGAGAGAGAGATGTTTCTTTTGTCGTGCTTTCTTTGTATACTGAAAGAAGGGGGGGGGGAGTCTTTTAGACAATCAACAATGTGGTGAACGCTAAGAAAAACGTGAGAGATTCAATAACATGTTTTCATGTAAGTCATTGCACAATAAGCCCCGATCCCTCCTCCTCAAGCTGTCATCTGGCTCAAAATGGAAACAATGCAATGAATAATCTATCCGTCTCCCTTTTGTTTCTTTCACACATACAAACACACACACACACACACACACACACATACACATAATAAATTGCGCTTACTGGATTCATTTTTATGTTCATCTTCCTGTACTTGCCAATAATAGCTAATCACAAATACTTTAACCTCAAACTTAAGCCTCGTTAGTTTTTAAAGTTCATGTTGATCTACTTATCACTAGATGCACTTTTAGCACTCTCTCTCTCTCTCTCTCTCTCTCTCTCTCTCTCTCTCTCTCTCTCTCTATCTATCTATCTATCTATCTATCTCTCTCAAACACACACTATAACCACCAACACATTTTCATCACGACCACTACTACTGCAACCACCACCACCACCACCACATCATCACTACCACTACTACTTCAACCACCACCACCACATCATCTTCATTACCACTACTACTCCAATCACCACCACATCATCATCATCATCATCACAACTGCCAGTCCTTCAACTACAACCACCATCACCACCACATCATAGTGATGATGATGACGCATACACACACACACACACACACACACAGACATACACATATCAATAAATTGCGCTCACTGGATTCATTTTCATGTTCATCTGCTGCCAATAATAGCTAATCACAAATACTTTAACCTCAAACTTTAGCCTCGTTAGTTTTTCAAGTTCATGTTGCTCAACTTATCACTAGATGCACTTTTATCTCTCTCTCTCTCTCTCTCTCTCTCTCTCTCTCTCTCTCTCTCTCTCTCTCTCTCTCTCTCTCTCTATCTATCTATCTATCTCTCTATCTATCTATCTATCTATCTATCTATCTATCTATCTTCTATCTCATCTACTCTCCAAACACACACACACACACACACACACACACACACACACACTATAACCGCCATCACCACATTTTCATCACGACCACTACTACAACAGCCATTATCACATCGTCATCATCACTACTATTTACTACTACTACTACTACTACTACTACTACTACTACTACTACTACTACTACTACTACTACTACTACCTACTGCTACTACTACAACAACAACCAACACAACATCATCCTCACTACCACCATTATTACAATCACTACCATTAGGATTTGGAGCTTTACTTCATTTGAAATAAGGAAACTTTGGGGCTGAATTTGGCAATGTATCATAATATAGTTCTAATCAGTTATCTATTTAGATATATACAATATTTAAACACGATACCAAATACCATCCAATTCCCTTTTTATGTGTGTGGAAATTCCTCTTTCGGCATTGAATTTCCTCCGAGTGGTGCCTAAATTCCTGCGAGTTAAATTGAAAATTGACGTCTCTGCAAATTTTAGTATTCTCGTCAAATTTCCAACTCCCGTATCTATGGAGTTATCTGTGCGTGAAAATGGTGCCTCACATCAAAGTCGATTTTTTCAAGCTGGTTTGTACCCTCTCCCTACTTCAAACGGTCATATCTCGACAATGAATTATCAGAATTTTATAAATTTGGTATAAAATTTTAAAGCATAAAATAAGCTATGATTGGGTACCAAAAACCCAAAATTGAAAAATCCGACTTAATACCGTTTCGAGGCGGAGGGTCACATTTTTGAAGGATAAGGATCATTTTATGCATCGGATCAAAATTGAAGAACGGATTTTCTGACCAAAATTTTATAAACATGTTCTTAAAAGCTAAAATTAGAGCATAAAAACTGGGGCATTTATATATCGCAATATCCAATAAATGTGCTCAATACGCTTTACAATGGGTTCCAGGTCATCAATAACACTTAGTATTCAGGATGAGACATAAGGACTATTAGGCGATATTATTACAATTTTTTTTTCGACAGAGACAAAGCTGCTCATGACCAGCTATTCATTTTACACCTGAGGATGGAGAGATTAAAGAGCTTTTTACAAGGACTCAACTATGCGCCATCCAAAACGGACTCGAACCCAGGACTTTCAAGAACACATAGCCGCACATAATTCCAATTTTCTAATACAATATAGTATAGTCTAGTTCTGTTGTAATTTAAGTCCATGGTAAGTCTACAAATGTTGCATATGGAAATGAGCAAGTATACCTAAGATGAGTTGTTGAACAGAAGCGGGGAGGGGGGGGGGGGGGGTTAAGAATGGACATTATTCAATAAAGCTACCCCTGAATGTAATCATACATTTTCTATATTATGAATTATAATTGTTAGTACGTATGTATCATTAGCTCCCCCCCCCCCCCCCCCCCCCCAACCACCCAGCACATACACACACTTTTTTATCTCTTGTACTTAACCCTCTCTCATTCTCTCTCTCTCTCTCTCTCTCTCTCTCTCTCTCTCTCTCTCTCTCTCTCTCTCTCTCTCTCTCTCTCTCTCTTCCTCCTTCGCACTCTTTCTTAAACCGCAATTACTATCAGAGATTTATAACCATTACAAATATTTAATGAATGAATTATATCAAAAGACTGAAATGGTCCAGTTAAGCAAAGGGATTAGAGGAAAGCGTAGATATTTAAAATAAATTCCATGTCTCTAATTACGATTACCTAAAGTCAATATACATTACTATATGGTGTATTGTTATTGATAAAAAAATAAATATATATATTTGATCAATAGATAATTGTAGCAGCCATGGTGCTTACACATTGATGACATTTTCAGATAAACAGCGTCAGTCGACCATTTTTTTAAGAACAAGAAATGAAGTGAGTAGAAAAGTGTCAGAAGACAAGAGGAAAAAACTGTATACGCAATGAGAGTTCGAACCCACGAATATACTGTTACGACAACTCCGCCTTGCCGCGAGAGGGACGCTCTGCAATCGACTCCATCCACCACTCAGAACCACTCGACCATTTTTTCTCGTGTTGCCTTTTAGCAGGCATGCCTACTATTACAAAAATACGTAGAAATACGGAAATTTGCCTCCAGTGTCAGAACTTCATGAGAATCCATGTCATAAAAACCTATTGAAAATGAACGTTGATGACAGACTACATAATATAATATATTAATGATTTGTAAGTGTCATCTACTCATTGTGATTGTCAATTGTTGACTTTTAAAGGTAACTATAGCGACTACAATATTTATCTCCTAAAATTAACTAATTTTATAAGTTTCAAATGGGCAGGTCTGCGTTTAGCCAGACGGTGAAAAATAGAGCTAAGATTAATGCTCTTCTTATCGGCAATTTTCAGGATTTATCTTGAAATATGTACTGTCCAAAACAAAACAAAATATTTTTTTACAATAAAAATCAAAAGCAATAAGTACATATTATACATAATTCGCGAGGTCTCAGGTTTGAGAGTTTTTGCCAAGATAACGGTCATTTAAATCGATCGATATTTGAAGGACGAGTTTACTGAACACATGTTTAAATACGAGTTTTTCCAGAATACTGGTTATCTAGTTAAAAACGCGACTCGAGAAAAATGATCGGTTGATTCTGTCTGTCTGAAAAGGGGGCCTGTATGTAAACACCTTTAAGATTTCACGTGGAATCGTTTGTCATTCTCTCGAAAACGTCAGTTTTGTGTTTATTTTAATCTTTTAAAATCATAATCATTACATTTCCTCATGGCCTTGGGCCATGATTTGCCGTTTACTTGGGTGGTCTCATTTCGCTATTCTTCTCTATTTTCCTTCCATTTTTCCCTTACATATTTTTTTCCAAACCTTAAACAAACAGTCTGCGTGCCGCTTCGCCATTATCGATGGTGGATCATTGGTAGGGTGATATCAGAATAGGTTACTCATTATGTTTTAAAAATTGAGTCCTTGCGCAAGCAAAACAAACAGCATATTTATATCGGGGATTTGCTTGTTTCGTTTCACACATTATAATCGTTTTGTATTTGTTAATTGCTTTGTTTATCAGAATAATTATGGAAGTGTTAGTCATGATAACGACGACAATGGTATAAGATTATGATGAGTGAACAGTAAGAAAATAAGGACAATGAAAGAAGGGGTGGAAGAGAAAATGATGATGATAATGATGAAGAAGAAGAAGAAGAAGAAGAAGAAGAAGAAGAAGAAGAAGAAGAAGAAGAAGAAGAGGAAGAAGAATATTATGATGATGATGATGGTGATGGTGGGTAAGTAACGATTTTTCAATGACACATTCAAAAGCTGAAACTTCCTTAACAAATTTCAGTTATTTTAATCAATTGATCTCACGATAAAGAAGAGCGGATACAGCTCATCGCGCAATAATCGGAGACGACCAAGCGGAATAACTTCCTGCGAACGGCTTTCATCATCATCATCAGCATCATCATCATCATCATCATCATCATCATCATCATCATCATCATCATCATCATCATCACCATCTTCATCATCTTCATCAACATCATCGTCATCATCATCATCATAATCATTATCATCATTTAATCAATCGATTCGGCTGTACTCTGAAACTAAAACGCTGCATTTATCTCCACAAATGTACATAAAGTAAATAAAATTGATATTAAATTTAATTAAATCGAGCTTTTATATAGAGCAATATCCACTAATCGTGCTCAAAGCGCTTTACAAGGGGTCCCTGACCAACAGAACATTTAACATTTAGGACATGACGCCTGTTAGGCAATATTACAATTTTTTCGGACAGAGCCAACGCCGTGTTCACGGCCAGATGCACATTTTACACCTGACTACGGTGAAAGAATGTGAGTAAAGAGCCTTCTCCAAGGACTCAACTATGTGCTGAGCTAGGCTAAAACCCAGGACCTTCCGATCCGAAAGCGAGTGTCATACCACATTACAAGACCACATAGCCGCACATTCACTGATTCCAAAACGAAAACGGACTTTTTGAAAAGTAGGTAACGCCTTTTAAACAACCTGAAAATGTGTTGAAGGGGCATTAGACTAAAACTTATATTAATTTTTACGACACCTCTCATAGGTCGCATTCGCAGTGAGTGAACGAGACACGAATATCTCTTTATCTCTCTCCCAATTTGAAATAATATTATTATCATTATAATCATTATTATTATTATGATTATAATCATGTGTAGGCGACAGTTTGTTGGAATAAACGGTGTTGCTCCCCTGTCAATCAATGGACTGTATCAACAAAATTAATTCCGGCACAATGTGCCGGCCCGTTCGAGTCTTTGTGCGCGCTTTCGATTCCCACAATTGATGAGCAGGTTAGTGAACAATAATGATATTTTTGCATAGCAAATATTAATATATAACCAAATAGGGTATCCCTGTGACAACAACTTTCACTTTGAAATGGTATTCATTTACTAGGTATGTACACACTTTTAGCGCATGCATTCACCATAGTTTCCGCCGGGTTTTTCTTTCTTTTCTGGATTTTTTTTCTTTCTTTTTTACTCTGAGCTCATAATTTCACATTTCCTTCCATTTCCTTTTTCCTTACAAATTATTATTATGTCCCTTGTACGACTGACCGTATTTGAAATCATATACCTGATTAGAAAAATTACAACTTGAAAAAAATATATCCGTAATTCTATCGACGTGTTTAAAAAAAAGTTTTTCAGAGCCATAAGGAGCCGGAGTTTATCCCGGTTTCTATAGAAATTGCTTGCTACCCTTTTGATATGACTCTAGTCTACCGCAAAGCACTCTCACCAGATCTAACATACCCAAACCCAATCTCTGATGAGTAAACAAGAGGGTCAGAAAAAAGAATCTCACGGGATCGATCTCTATGTGCGTGAAGCGAGTGCTCTACAAACTAAGCTATCGGACCGTAGCCATTAATTGACACTAAATGAGTATGAGTATGAGTATGAGTTCATCGTAGAGGGCCGGTGGCCCGTTGATGGTCTTTGAATCAGTCTCCACCAACTTGTGGAGGTCGAAAGGCTGGCTTCAATGGGAAATCGGTGCTGTATTTTAGATCCTGCAGGAAGCCCAATAAGACCCATGTTTTGACGTCAATTTTAGGTTTTTGGACCGGTTTTGCAGTTGAGGAGGCCACGTTCAGGAGGGATAAGCCATGATGATGATTAAACCGGTGGTCCTAGCAGAAAATTATTCAGTGTCTTTAAAGAATGAACAAATTTGAGGTCACTCAGCTCTGTTATTATTTTTAGACAGCCTGTTCTCACTAAATTACATCAATCAGACTATCAATGTTAAAGATTACACACAGCTTTATGTGTTACTTACTTAGTTACTCCTCTTCGGTGTTTCATAAATAAATAAGGTCGACAGTAAGGAGCGCCGGTGACTTCTGTCTTCTGCCAGCTTCCCGACCTCACCACAGGTCCAACCCAAGGTTGTCATCCCTCTTTCCACCAATCTTCTCCAAGTTTCCAGTGGTCTTCCCCTATTGCGATTATCCTGCGGTGTCCATCTCAGTTCTGTTTTTGGGATTGCTCCCTCCTTCATCTGACAAACATGGCCAATCCATCTCCATCTCCTTGATTTGACTGTTTCAGAAATGGGGCTCATGTCATATTTTTGTAGAAGATCTTTAGTTGATATTTTGTTGGGCCAAAAAATGTGGAAGATTTTTCGTAGACATTTGTTATGGAAAATATCTATATTCCGTTCCATATAAAAGAACTGATAACACATTTTGCTTGAATATGCGCATCGTTGTTTTTGTTGAAAGTTTCTTTGCATTCCCAAGTTTCTTTAAAGTTCCAAAAGTTTTACGGGTTTTTTTAACCTTTCAAATATTTCCTTTACTGAGTTCCCATCTTCAGACATTTTAGCTCCAGATCTATGTGTTGATATGTTAAATTTGGTTGTCGGATGTTGTGAGTATTTAGCTAAATGCATAACATCAATCGAATCTATTTTTCACCCGATCTACCAATTGGATATTGTATAGAATAAATACTACCGTAGTTGTTTTGTTTTTTTTAATTAATGCTTTTAAAAAAGTTTTAAAAGAGGTAAGGGTGATTTTTATCGTTCAATATTTGAAGCTTCCTGGCCAAATTTTTAAACGTTTCCTTTCGGAGCACGGAAGTATAGATAGTATGCAGATGATGTCACTCAGGCCTTTGTTATTGTTTTTGCCATCCGCGTTTGTGAGTTGTTCTCACTAAACTGTATTAACCAGACTATAAAAGTTCATGGTTAGACAGAGTTTGTGTGTTGGTCCGTTATACTTCCGGATGGCAATGTTGTGAACTCCTTGGCCAAGCGCATTCTATCTATAGCCAACGTTAATTTGTAACTGACATCAGAAGAGTTATTGTACAACAATGGATTCCTGACAGTAAACTTGTACTGTATGAATGAAAAGTTGGTTTGATATGACCTTATGTGGGAATAGATTAAGCATTGAGAAATATTTGGAATCTGAGGAAATTCTGTTTATTAAGAAAATTCCCTTTATTCATCCCCAGGGAAAGACTGGGACGACCATGGCGTTAGCCGCAGTGCAGCACCGCAACGTGATCGAGGCGAGGTAACGGGCATAATGTCAAACAACTTGGTGTAAAGTAATCGATCTCGGTACCTTCTTGGTTCGAACCAAAGACCATGATCTCGTGTTCATATTTGCTTAATCTATTTTACGCTCTCTATTTATAAATTGAAGTCAACACTTAGATAGCAACAAGACAAGCAATTTGAATCTGAAAGGAATTCTGTCACATCTTTAAAGGAGGCTTTTTCTGCCATTTAACTAAAGCAAAAGTGTGCAATTAAAATGCATCACTCTAGAACATTTCAGTCCATTGATCACGTTGAGAGTTGTTCGCGAGTTTAAATTGTCACAAGGTTTGCTCTCCTCTCACAAACAGAATCCAAACAGTACAAAAGATGGTCAATTTGTTACCCAATGAGCAACCTTTGTAAAATAACCTTTCAAATATTTCCTTTACTGAGTTCCCATCTTCAGACATTTTAGCTCCAGATCTATGTGTTGATATGTTAAATTTGGTTGTCGGATGTTGTGAGTATTTAGCTAAATGCATAACATCAATCGAATCTATTTTTCACCCGATCTAACCAATTGGATATTGTATAGAATAAATACTACCGTAGTTGTTTTGTTTTTTTTAATTAATGCTTTTAAAAAAGTTTTAAAAGAGGTGAGGGTGATTTTTATCGTTCAATATTTGAAGCTTCCTGGCCAAATTTTTAAACTTTTCCTTTCGGAGCACGGAAGTATAGATAGTATGCAGATGATGTCACTCAGGCCTTTGTTATTGTTTTTGCCATCCGCGTTTGTGAGTTGTTCTCACTAAACTGTATTAACCAGACTATAAAAGTTCATGGTTAGACAGAGTTTGTGTGTTGGTCCGTTATACTTCCGGATGGCAATGTTGTGAACTCCTTGGCCAAGCGCATTCTATCTATAGCCAACGTTAATTTGTAACTGACATCAGAAGAGTTATTGTACAACAATGGATTCCTGACAGTAAACTTGTACTGTATGAATGAAAAGTTGGTTTGATATGACCTTATGTGGGAATAGATTAAGCATTGAGAAATATTTGGAATCTGAGGAAATTCTGTTTATTAAGAAAATTCCCTTTATTCATCCCCAGGGAAAGACTGGGACGACCATGGCGTTAGCCGCAGTGCAGCACCGCAACGTGATCGAGGCGAGGTAACGGGCATAATGTCAAACAACTTGGTGTAAAGTAATCGATCTCGGTACCTTCTTGGTTCGAACCAAAGACCATGATCTCGTGTTCATATTTGCTTAATCTATTTTACGCTCTCTATTTATAAATTGAAGTCAACACTTAGATAGCAACAAGACAAGCAATTTGAATCTGAAAGGAATTCTGTCACATCTTTAAAGGAGGCTTTTTCTGCCATTTAACTAAAGCAAAAGTGTGCAATTAAAATGCATCACTCTAGAACATTTCAGTCCATTGATCACGTTGAGAGTTGTTCGCGAGTTTAAATTGTCACAAGGTTTGCTCTCCTCTCACAAACAGAATCCAAACAGTACAAAAGATGGTCAATTTGTTACCCAATGAGCAACCTTTGTAAAATAAAGACCTGTGTTTACCTTTATCCTGCAAGTAAAAAAGTTTGATTCTGTTACACAAAGGCAGTTCGGATTACAAATATTATCTCCGATGACGTGAACGCTGAATTGAGATCAATCCCATTACCATCATATTTAACCAGTTAACTGTCGCACTCTGTAAAAAGATCGTATTTAAACATTTTTGGCCAGAAAACTCGTCCTTCAAATATCGATCGAATTAAATGACCCTCATCTTGGCAAAAACTCTCAAACCTTTGATCTCGCGAAGTACCAGAGCTTGAGAGTTTCTTTGTCAAGATGAGGGTCGTTTAAATCGATTTGATAATTGAAGGACGAGTTTTCTGACCAAATTTTTAATACGAGGTTTTCCAGAGTGCGACACTAAACTGGTTAACGAGACTTGTATCAATTCTCTTTTGTATTGTTGGGTTCCTTTTTTTTTTTTTTTTTTTTTTTTTTTTGAACATGTGACTTAAAATTGTGATATTCATTTCAATACTGCGGAACGTTAACAATGCAGATATTATATTATTTGTATTCAGAATTTCTAGCTATTCTAGTTTTAAATCATATCCACGACAAATTTGTCTTTTTCTTGTTTGCAACTAAAAAAAAAATTAAATCACGATGAAATTAAATTAAATGCAATCAAGAGGGAAAAGGAGAAGAAGAAACTAGAATATATTATGACTTCTTCGATTTTTTTAAATTTAATGTATTGTTTGTTTTGTTTTGTTTTTTGTTGTTTATTTGTTGTTTGTTTTGTTTTTTTTTTTTTGTTTTGTTTTTTTTTTTTTTGGGGGGGGGGGTTGGTTTGTTTTAATTTTGGTAAGGTTTTTTTTTCTTTTAATTTTCTTTTATTTATTTTTTTTTGGTTTTGTTCTTTTTCTTCCTTATTTTCCTTCTATTTATTTGTTTTATTATTATTATTATTATTATTATTATTATTATTATTATTATTATTATTATTATTATTATTATTATTATTATTATTGTTATTATTATTATTGGTTTCTTTTTCTTCCGTTTTTAATGTTAGAGGGCAATGGGCTCAATTGACTTTTCTGTGTAAAAGGAAAAGCAGTACTTTTTAAACACAATATCAAAATGTCGATTGATGAATTTTCTACAAATTCGGGGTCGACTTAATCGCTCGATAGTAAAGGCAGAAATCTTCCTATCAAAATGGAAAACGTTTGTTTTGTTTGATTTGTTTGTTTGTTTGTTTGTTTTTTTTTTTTTTTTGTTTTTTGTTTTGTTTTGTTTTTCTTGTTTTTTTTTTGTTTTTTTTTTTTTGTTTTGTTATTTTTTTGTTTGTTTGTTTGTTTTTTGTTTTTGTTTTTTTGGTTTTTTTGGGGTTTTTTTTCTGTAAGAGTATAGCATCAAAGAAAATATCACATTTGGTGGAATACAATGAGTGATACAGTATGAATACGTTATGTGTGTATGTTTGTGTGCATGCGCGCGCGCATGAGAGAGAGAGAGACAGGGAGAGAGAGAGAGAGAGAGAGAGAGAGAGAGAGAGAGAGAGTAGGAGGAGGAGGAGGAGTAAGAGAAATGTTTGTTGAATCCAGTCTGTATGATGTGGTTTCTCTTTTCATATACGAGTATTATAGTCATATAACATAATATTATGGCAAGGGTAACATCGACAAGAGTTGGTCTTAACATTAATAAAGAGAAAACAACGTTGTATAGAATAAGAGCTACCAACAAAAATCCAATAAAGATTTCAAGTGAATCCCTTGAAGAGATAAAGACTTTTCCTATCTGGGCAGTGTAGGAGACAATTTGGAGGCACAGACAGGGATGTTGCATCAAGAATTGGCGAAGCCCGTACAGCCGTTCAAGTCCTGAAGAACATATTTGGAAATCAAAAGACATCTGGGTCTCGACAAAACTTAGAATGTCTTTTTACAAATGTCAAGTCCTTATTTGTATGGATCAGAAACATGGAGGACAGCCAAAGGCATCACCAACAAATTACATACTTTTATAAACAAATGTCTAAGGACGATTTTGGTCATCGGGTGGACGGATAAAGCTAGAAACGAAGATCTTTGGGAAGCTAACAACCAACAATATATATATATATATATATAATTATATATAATCAAAATAATATAAATCAGAAAAAAAAGAAGTGGGGATGGATAGGCCACACACTTAGAAAACCTGCCTGCAACATCACAAGTCAGACTCTGACATGGAATCCCCTAGGAGGAAGAAGACCAGGGAGGCCAAGAAATAGTTGGCGAAGAAGCACAGCGGAGAAAGCAAGGAGAGGCGGTTACACATGGAGGCAGATGGAGAAGACAGCCAAAAGAAGAGTCAAATCACGAAATTTCATTGATGGCCTATGTTCCGACTGGAGTTTAGGGCTTAAGAAAGTAAATAAGTGTAACTGAACGACAAATTATTGCCATATTTAAAGGACAATAATTATGATCTAGTATTATAACATTTAGTACGAAAACACCTCGTGAGGTCCCAGGTTTGAAAGTTCGTGCCTAGATGAGTGAGGATCATATAAAATCGAACGACATTTGAGTTTTCTGGCTGAATTTGTAAATTCGTGTCTTTCCAGCGTACGGCAGTTCACTGGTTTATTTTAGAAATAGCATGCGATTGCGACTTACTGGTAAAAACTACCGATGCTGGGATGTACGTAAACTCCTGGTTCGTGGACTTGAAAGCTCTGAATGATTTTTAAACACTCAATTTTGCATGAAGTTGTTTGCTATGACGTATCATCCCAATATAACAATGGCAAAATATATAAATAAATATAAATTAATTAATTAATAATTAAATAAATAAATAAATTGTAAATCTCTCATTAAAAACATGAAGACTTGATCATAATTCGCTTTAGCTTCGGCTGTGTGTTTTTGGTGTTTGTGGGAGGGGTGCGATTTTTTTATCTTCATAAATCTCTATTTGCTTCTTTGAGTGTATGTGTGTGTGTATGTGTGTGTGTTGGTGTGTGTGTGTGTTTGTGTGTGTGTGTGTGTGTTGGTGTGATCTTATTTTCCTCACAATGTCCCATAAAATTTAAACGTGGAGCAGCACAGGTCGAAATGTTTATGAAAAAAAAAAAAAAGGCATTAGCGTTTTTAGGCTGTCGAATTTCTATAGGTGAGTTTTTCCTTTTACAATCAATATTTGTATTTTCTTTAATAAATTGAACTCAAACGCTTTGTTTGACACAATTCACAACTAGGAAGAGTTAATTCTACATAGCGGTACCACCCACCTTAGCGGATTGACAGACCATAGAAAAATTCAATACATTTACCGACACGCACCTTGCTCTCTCGTGAGTGTAGGGTGTTTTATTTGATCTTTTTTAATATATATTTTCATAGAGAAAACACGCCCCCCTTATTCCGATCGGTTGATGAACAGAGAACTAATGTTTTGGTTTTCACTGTCTGTGTTTGTCGACAGATAGAGCAATTATTTATTGGTTGCGGAGAGAGTTGGAACGGGAGTGCTTGTCAACTGATCGGGATAGCGTTGCCAACATTACACCTTTACGGCGGTAATATTCATGTGAAATCACATTTTTAGAAACCAAAAAAAAAAAAAAAAAGATTTGGCCATAAAAATCCCGTTGCAAGTAGTGATCATTTTAGGACGAGTATAGGAATAAGCAGTTTACTCCCATGCCCTTCTGGAATCAGCCTAGTGTATCAATTTGCTTTCGTTTTGCATATCATTCTTTATTTTCTGTTGTTTTTTTTGCTTTTTGTTTTTGTTTTGTTTTTTTTTTTGGTTTTTTGGTTTTGTTTTGTTTTTTGTTTTGTTTTGTTTTTTTTTTTTTTTTGTTTTTTTTTTTTGGGGGGGGGGTTTCTTTCTGTTTCTCTTCATTTTCATATCTTTTATTTTCTTCTTTGTATTTGTTGTCTATTGTTTTATTGCTGTATATTTTTCTCTATTTCTTTTTATAATGTTTTACAAGATTGGCCCATTTAACATGTAGGACGAGACATGACGCCTGTTCGGCGATATTACAATATTTTACTCCGACAGAGACAACGCTGTTAACGGCCAAGTAAGGAGACTTTTTTTAAGGGAGACAGAGGGACTCGAACCCTGGACCTTCAGATCCGAAGGCAAATGTCATACCACAAGATCTCATTATAGTCGCAAAAATAATATAAGGGAAAAAGAGTAAGTATAGGAGTAAGCAGTTTACTCCCATGCCCTTCTGGAATCAGTCTAGTGTATCGATTGCTTTCGTTTTGTGTATCATTCTTTGTTTTCTGGTGTTTTTTGTTTTTGGTGGGTTTTTTTCTTTCTGTTTCTCTACATTTTCATAGCTTTTATTTTCTTCTTTGTATTTGTTGTCTATTGTTTAATTGCTGTATATTTTTCTCTATTTCTTTTCCATGTGTGTATATATGTGTGTATGTGTGTGTGAGTGTGTATCTATCTGTCTGCCTGTTTTCTGTATGTTTGTATGTGTATGTGTGTCGGTTTATGTTTTATTTTGTGTCAGAGGAACGGGAAAGGGGGGGGGGCGTATTTTTTTTCTTCTTTTCTTTTAATCACATAATTTTAAGAGTGTTGAGCATAGTGCCTTTTAACTTCTAATTATTTATACTTTTTTTATTTCTTTAAGGGATGTTTGCTCCAATATTAGTTTCTGCAAAAATCTTATATATATATATATATATATATATATATATATATATATATATATATATATATATATATATATATACACCTAGATATAGTCAGAAACACTTGCTCGACGGATGCTTGAGGACCGAGACACAGAGGCTTCTTCTCTAAAGACTTTCTGCTTTAGCTCTACCCGAGTTTGTTTGTTTTTTTAAAATTGTGATTCACCATTTTTTTTTAAATTCCACTAATCATGTTGTATTGAAATGAATCTTTATTTCAAATAGAAAAAGTTGTATCATGTGTCACCCATACTGTCACTCATCTCGCTCATTGTAGATTTGGCCATAGATGTTACATATTCAGGATTTTTAAACTCAATACTTTATGCACAATTCTACAAATTAAATATTTGAAAATCAACATGCACATTTACATATAATATCCCATGTCAACTTAGTCAAATGCATTTCATCCATCAACAGTTCGAATTTATTTCTTATAGTGAGGATTAACCGACGCTTAATAGTATTAGTAAACATTTCGTCTCCCCTCCCCAACTATTTAATCCCAATTTAAGATCACAAAAGCTAACAAATCTTGAAGTATTAATATCATACATACATTTAAAGTCAAATGGTATGACCAATGAATAAAGTCCACGTGACGTCACCATAAAATCAACGAAATATCTTATAAAACGTTTTATTAATTTAAGAATTTAATTCATTTATTCTGTACTAAACGCTTAGATAAGTTCTTTAAACCAAATACCTAACACTACTTCACTTCTTCATAATTTCCACTTGACAATAATAATGATTATGAGACTTGGACCAATAGTACCACACACGTTTTTACTGCTAACTCCCTCCCATTCTCTCCACGCTAAACAGCAGCAGATATCCTACCCATTCCCTATGCATGGCCAGGGGAGAGATGAGGTTGACAGAAGAATAAAATAGATAGAATGCGATGCCCTACTCTGAAATATCACATTTTAAAAATTTTGGCCAAAAGACTCGTCCTCCAAATATCGATCGAGTATAATAGCCCAGATCTTGTCAAAAAATCTCAAACAGGTTTAGAGAGTTTTTGACAGAGAGGGAGTCGTTTTAAGAGATCGATATTTGAAGGACGAGTTTTTGTTTTGGTCAAAATGTTTAAAATGTGTTTTTTCAGAAAATTGCGGTATGGGGAAACGATTGGGAAAACCCCGGGGCAGGAGAGAATTATTTTTTTTTAATAGGGAGAGAAGCAAACTTTGGTGAAAGGTTCTCTTTTAATGGGGGTGTGGGTCGCCGAGGTGCGAGTACACAAAATGGCTCTATAGCGCACGTGAGTTTTTAACGTCTGGAACCGTTTGTAAGTTTGATGAATATTGTAGGAAATGTGTCATCATCATCATCATCATCATCATCATCATCATCATCATCATCATCATCATCGTCATTATCAACATTACCATTATCTGTTGTTGCGGCAGCAATATCACCACCACAACGATGTACCATTATCATCTTCATTATACACTCGCATCTTCGTCAGTAACATTTTTGTCATCATTCATCATCATCATCATCTTCAATATCATTATCGTCACTATCACCATTCTCATCATCATTATCATCATCCTAACCATCATCATCATCATCACCACAATCATCATAATCATCATTAGTATCAAAATGATCGTAAGAATAAAATTATTTTGGAGAGGAAGAAAAGTGAAAAAAAAAAAAGATGACTATATATAAAAAGGAATAGGAAAAAATTGAGGACCAAAACAACCTGAGCTTTTATATGGGCAAAATCCACTAAATTCTATGTTCAAAGTGCTTTCCCAGAGGCTAAAAGTAAACGGAGATGAGAGAAAAAGAAAAAGTCGAAGGAATGATACAAGGAACAACAACAACAACAACAACAACAACAAAAAGAATGTACTAAGGGCACAATAAACAATAACATAATAACAAGCAACGCTTTAAACTAAAAAGATTGAAGAGCGGGAAGCGGGGGGGGGGGGGGGGGGGGGGGAGGAAGGGAACACGAGAAAAATATCAATACCAAGAAATTAGCGATAAGAACAATAATAAATCTACCAAAGCCACTTGTTTGTTTCCCGGCTGCGTTATCATATGGTTCCCTTCATCTCTACACAAACACTGGTTATTATTTGTCCCTTTGAAATACCCTAACACCGTGTTTCCTTTTGTTCAAAGATGTTTGTTTACGATAGAAAAACACGCACAAGGCACCGATGAAAATATGCACGACAGGAATAAAAGAGGTGTATAATCACAGGCCGGGGAAATAAATTAAAGAAGAAGAAGAAGAAGAAGAAGAAGAAGAAGAAGAAGAAGAAGAAGAAGAAGAAGAAGAAGAAGAAGAAGAAGAAGAAGAAGAAGAAGAAGAAGAAGAAGAAGAAGAAAGAAGAAGAAGAAGAAGAAGAAGAAGAAGAAGAAGAAGAAGAAGAAGAAAGAAGAAGAGAAGAAGAAGAAGAAGAAGAAAGAAGAAAGAAGAAGAAGAAGAGAAGAAGAAAAAGAAGAAGAAAAAACTAAAGATCACATGGGGTGAAAAGATAACGTTGGAAACACTCAACACGCGCCTTGGATATGGCAAATGTTGGCAAACTTTGGCTATTGCACCTTTCACTCTGTTTATTTATGTTTGTTATCGTTCAAAGTTTATTGGTTCCAATAAAGGGAAACGAAGCCTAGATAAAAGTGAAGCTATCCAAGTGTAATACAATTGATTAGGTATAGTAATATTTACCCAGCATTAAACAGTGTTATTGTTGTTAAACATAACCGATAAGACAAAAAAGAAGAACACGTGAAAGAAAAGATAAGAAACAAATGATAGAAAAATAACGGTTTGGAATAATAAATTGTTATAAAATTATATTTTTACAACGTCTGAGACCGACTGGAATTTCTTGGGGTTTTCCTTTGATCTAAAGAAGTTGTGCCCTGGGATCAAACGTAGAGAAGATAGTTTATACATACAAGACAATACCTCTTAGGGCACGGGGTTGTAATTCTAGCATTAAATATCATATAGACAAACAAATAATATCTGTTATTGTGTAATAAATCATTGATGGGGTTTCGTTGCTCCCCAAACTCCTCCCCCCCCCCCCCTCCCCCTCCCTTTATCCTCAGTCTGTTCTTCGTCTTTAATTCTTAGTATAATGTAAATAGGCATGTTTAAATGTCCATACAGGAAAAATATATATGCAAACATTTTACGTACGTAAATTCTTAATTTACCCGTGTTAGATTGTATAAATGATATTGAGCATGCATTTCGATGAGTTGACTAAAACATAAATTATAATAATAATAAATTAAAGACCTAAACTTATTTTTTTTTTTTATCTAAGATTTGCTGCTTGGCTATTTTTGCTAAAATATAATAATTTTATCATTCCCTCCTCCACTTCTCTTACTCTCTCTTTCACTCTCTTCTCATTCTCTCTCTCTCTCTCTCTCTCTCTCTCTCTATATATATATATATATATATATATATATATATATATATATATATATATATATATAAGAATTGAACACTTAACCAGTTAACTGCCCTACTCTGGAAAAAGACGTATTGAACAAAACTGGCCAGAAAAACTCGTCCTTTAAATAACGATCGATTTAAATATTCCTCATCTTGGCAAAAACTCTCAAATCTGCGCAAAGTTCCAGGTTTGAGAGTATTTGGCCAAGATGAGGGTCATTTAAGTCGATCGATATTTGAAGTATGGTGCGAGTTTTCTGGCCAAATTTTTATATCTGAGGTTTTCCAGAGTACGGCAGTTAACTGGTTATAACATATCATATCTGTTTTCAGTCGATGACGCCATGTCTTGAAATTTATCCTAGAATACAATAAGCCAAACAATCAAATGATCTGCAATGTAAATACTCAATCCATTTGCGATCAAATAAATTGTTTTATTTACGCAGCTTGCATAATTCCAAACGTGTTATCATAGAATCAGACTGATTATTATTGCTGACAAATTATAACTAAGTGCGCCAATGTAGTCCTGTGGTATGATATTTGCCTCCGGACTGAAAGGTCCAGGGTTCTAGACCCACTCTGAGATGCGCATAGTTGACTCATTGGAAAAGGCTCTTTACTCACATTCTCTCATCTTACTCGTGTACAGTGAGTATCTGTTGGTTGAAAGCGTTGTCGCTGTCGGAATAAAAATAAAATAATATCGCCTAATTGGTGTCATGTCTCGTCGTCTTACATGTAAAGTGTTGCTGTTGGCTAGGAACCCTTGCAAAGCGCTTTGAGCACGTTTAGTGGATATTGCTCTACATAAATACTTAAGAGGAGAGTCTAATAATTTACTTTTTGAAGGCGGGGAGAGAGGTTAAACTTCATTTTTAAAATACTTTCTCAATCTTTAAATTATTCGGTCTCTCGCAAGAAACTTTCTGCCAGATCTAACAGACCCAGCTACCCAACCACTCCTGGATGGACATGGAAGTGGGGGGGGGGGTCGAGCACTCGGGACCGATCTCAGTGCCTTTGCTTTTGAAGCGAGTTCTCTAACAACGGAGCTATCGGGACCTTGGCTGTAGGAAAACAATGCTTAAATCTATTGCAGAGTATAAAAGAAGGAGTCGAACCAGGTCCATTTGCTAGTGAGTTCGGTAATCTGCCGATTTAGGTACGATAAGGTTCGTACTTTATGTCTCTCTCTCTCTCTCTCTCTCTCTCTCTCTATATATATATATATATATATATATATATATATATAATATATATATATATATATATATATACGTGTGTGTGTGTTTATCATATTGTGATATACATTTATAATAATATACGTTTGCGTGTGTGTATGTGTGTGTGCGTGTGTGTTTGTATGTACTATCATCGACTCTGATACATACCATACGAAGCCATTGACTTCAACACTATGGTAAATGTTACAAATACCTATGTGTGCTATTCGCCTAGTGTTTTATCTACTTACCTACTTATTTCTATTCTTATGTTATTCCCCGTCTCCAGAACACCCTAAGGGCCGGGTTTAACGTCATATTGGACACTTAGAGGCCTCCCTCATTAGCCTCTGGTTTTCTTTCGGCTTAGATTATTTTTTTACAGTCGATAAGTAAGTCACAAATATACGGATCAAATTAATGTAAAACCGTGAATAGGAAAAACGTTTATTCGGTCAATGTGGGTATTGAGAAAGACGTTAATAAAGAAAATAAATTAAGAAAAAAAGGAAATTCCCGGATCAAGTCGAGATTTTTTTTCTGACCCACGTATTCTTTGTAGCTGAGTCTGTTAGAGATGGTGGGAAGAACGTTGCGATAGAATCGGGTTCTATCCAAAGGGTATAAACGGCTCATTGGCCTATTGGCTATGAAGGACTACTTTCTCAGTGACTGCAGGTTTGAAATCAGCTTTCATCAATGTCTACTTTGGTCGGATGTATTCTATCACCACTTTGTTGTCGCTCCTGCTACTCATGATTATGAGGATACAGATGATGACGACGATTACGACGACAATGATGATGATGATGATGATGATGATGATGATGATGATGATGATGATGATGATGATGATGATGATGATGATGATGATGATGTATAAAATCAGGAGCTCAAACCGCTGTCATGTTTGAATAAAATATGATATATAAGGGTATAGGTCTCTGATTTGGGTGTAGGTCCATACTTGGTATATCTACGTGGACGATGCACTCATTACCATCTACAACTAATGAAAGAGTCTTGCCAAACAAATTTGTCAACTTTTTTCAAAACAAAATCCATAACATTCGTTCAGAACTAGATCGGCATGAATCATCTTTAGATACAGATACATTCTGTGGTACCCCTTCAGACAAGTTTAACCCAGTTTCATCCAGTGTCATAAAAGGGTTGATCACAAAAGCCCCCATTAAATACTGCGACCTTGATCTTTTACCAACACAGCGTTTGGCCAGCTCCATCGATACATTATTACCATCCATTACACCAATCATAAATACATAAATACTCACTGGCGAAATCCTATCGTGCTTTAATATTGCCCTCGTCAATCCGCTTCTGAAGAAGCCATCGCTGGACCACAATGTATTAAACAACTATCGTCCTGTATCAAATTTACCTTTTTGTAAAAAATTTTGGGGAAGGTAGTTCTGACACAATTATCATCTCGTCTTAAGAACAACAGTTTTTTTACAACCTTTCCAGTCAGCCTACAAACTGCAACACAGTACTGAAACGGCGCTTCTTAAAATTGTTAATGACTTGGTATGTAACGCCGATGCTAACAATATCAATCTATTATGCCTTTTAGATCTTTCAGCTGCTTTTGACACCATTGACCATGGCATTTTTGTTTAAAAGACTAGAAAATGCGTTCGGCGTAAACGGAATTGCCCTTAAATGGTGTATATAGGATCGATGTCATATTGTCGTGGTAAATGGTGTTCAGTCAGATCAAGTTTTACTAAACTTTGGAGTGCCACAAGGCTCTGTTCTTGGCCCTGTCATTTTTACTGTATATATGCAGCTCCTTTTTAGTGTGATATCCAGATTCAATCTGAGTTATCATTTGTATGTATATGATACGCAAATATATGATTCAGTACCCTTTAGTAATTTACAATTATTAATACAACGTATTTCGAGAAATTTTAATGAGATTAAATATTGGATGTACCAAAACAAGTTAAAATTAAATGATAGTGAAACTGAGATCTTAATGTGTTGAAGGCCGAGTATCATTAAACAGGCAAATAAATCACCTATTACTCTCGGAAACAGCACAATAGAATTTTCAAATAAAGCAAAAAAAAAAAACCTTGGCATCTTCATTGATAAAGATCTTTCCATGACAAGCCAAGTGACTAACACCATACAACCCATGTACATAAAAATGAATGAAGATAAGCAGATTCGTCATTTAATACCAAAGCATATAGCAAAACTTTTAATGAATTCCCTTGTTTTATCCAAATTGGACTATTGTAACTCCCTCTGGGTGAATTTAGCTAAAGACAAAATGAGTAAACTTCAGGTTGCTCAAAATAACGCAGCCAGACTCATTGTACGCAAAAAACAAAAATACCCGTCAGCAATTACTCTCCTTCTCCGTGATTTACATTGGCTTCCTGTGGAGAAAAAAGTTGCCTATAAGATGTGTACTGTTTTCTACAAATCAGTGAGCACCAACAGTCCCTCCTATTTAAAGACCTTCTAAACATATATGTCCCCAATAGAAACTTAAGTCAAGCAATGATCAATCAATCCTTGTCAAACCTAAGACCTTGCGTAAAATAGGTGAACAATCTTTTCAACAAATTCCCCCCCCCCCCCCCCCCCCCCCCGCCTTCCACTTTTTGGAACTCTCTCCCATCACACGTGAGATGCTCGGATTCGTTGACGACTTTCAAATTTCGCTGAAAGTTTTATCTTTTTACGTCATAAGTTGCTATGCAATTATCGTGGGTTTATTTGTTTTTTTTGTTTTGTTGTGTTTGTTTTTTGTTGTTGTTGTTTTGTTTTTTTTTTGTTTTGTTTTTTTGTTTGTTTGTTTTTTGTTTGTTTTTTTTTTTTTTTTTTGTTTTTTTATTGTTTTTGTTTTGTTTTTTTGTTTTTGTTTTTTTGTTTTTTTTTTTGTTTGTAAAATTGAATTCGTATCACTTTTCCATCAACACGTCTTATCGTAATATGTTTTGTTTTATATTACAGTGTAAAGCGCTTAGAGCCTGTGACAACGGGGTAAAACTCTATATAAATGCCATTTATTATTATTATTATTATTATTATTATTATTATTATTATTATTATTATTATTATTATTATTATTATTATTATTATTATTATTATTATTATTATTATTATTATTATTATTATATAGGTCCCTGTTTAAAGGGAATAGTTCCCAGCGTGAGGTATAGGTCCCTTCTTGGGTTTTAGGTCCCTTGCTGTGATATAAATCCCTGCTTGGGTTAAAGGTCTGTGCTTGGGGTATGCGCTCTTCTTGGGGTATAGATAGGTCCCTGTATGGGGTATAGGTTCGTACTCGGAGTGTAAGTCTGTACTAAAGTGAGTACCCTGAAAAACAGCAATTCAATTTGACCAAAAACCTTTTACTTCCAATACACATTGGGGTAAAACAAAGTCTCAAACTCGATACTTCTTTAAATTAATCTGGATATCGATGCTTCTCGTTGTGTGGCTTTGTGGTCTAGTGGTATGGCACTCATCTTCTGACAAACAGTCCCTGGGCTCGAATGGCGCAAAATCGAGTCCTTCAGAAAGGCTCTTAACTTATATTCTCTCACTATATTGAGGTGTAAAATCGGTTTTCATGACTCAAAAGAATATCGTTTTAGAAAGTTGACAACTGGATAACCAAATTCAAGTGTAAGTCGGGATGTGATTGCAGTGAAAAATGCTTCCCGAATTCGAGAGTTTCTTTGTCTAGTTTTAGGCGATATAAAACAACTGTGTCCGTTTGCATTACATCAATCCTATGAACCGAACCGGACGCCAAAGACATGACTCCATAAGGGTGGCTAAATACATTGTGTTATACAGTTTGTTGTAGTAAAAGCATCAAATGCACACATACAAATATTTCACATAGTTAAGTTTTACTTTCGCAAGATTATGTAAAGCATTATTGACACGGAAGGAGACGAATAGACATTTTATTAGCTGGAGCAATTTGTAGACTCCTTTTTTTTTTTTATTTCACAACTATAAAAAAAAGAAGAAAAAAAAAGAAAAAATATATTTTGTGGTTAGTGTAGGTTACTGCCTTTTCAGCGAAACACCAAACAGTTTTCAACAGTTCCGTTTCCGGTCGAATGAGTTGAGCAAGCGGTTCTAGATGCTGATTGTTATTGTTGGCCCCGGCTAGTTGTATTTGCTGTGGACTTAGTCGCTGCTTTAGGGGACACTAATCCGCTGTCGAAGTCGATTGGAGTGGTCAAAAATAGATACGCTACGTTGACGATGACGAATTCCGTGTAAACATTCATACAACTGAGTTTGAATGCTGGAGAATGGACCGTTCTCTATGTAGAATGTAGGTCGTTTTGCTTTACCTTTTAAATTATTGTTCATTGTGTCTGGACGTGGAAAGAATCGATCCTGATAGAATGAGCTTCAAAAATGTTTAGCCCCTCATATGGCATTACGCTCTTTAGAAATAATGCATGTTATTAATCATTATGTTTGTCAACGGATTATAATGAAAGAGCCGAACGAAAACTATATAATATGTCTAGATGCCATCGGAAACAAACGCTTGAGAAGAAAAATGAGGATTAAAGGATAACACCATTTTCTGAGGAATTAGAATGTTTCGTCCGTTTCCAGGCACCGTCTATCCTTATTTAGGGGCGGTAACTCAGTTGACTGCAAGTTATACCAAATATACATTTATGGCAAAAGTCAAGAGATGTTGAGCAAGGTCAGAGATTGGATGGTTCACACTGATCTGGCCTTTGCGATGTCATAATATAGAGTAATATCCAAAGCGCTTTACAAGGGGTCCTATCTCACAGCAACATTATATGTACTCGTAAGATGGAGTCAGAACGGGTGCAGGGCATTATTACAGTTTTGTTTTGTTGTTTCATTTTGTAACTAGCCAGGTACTCATTTTACACCTGAGTGCGGCGAGAGAATATGAGAAAAGCGTTTTCCAATGGCTCTACCTTCTGTCGCCCAATGCGGGACTCGAACCAGGGACTTACCGGTCCAAAGGAGAGTGTCCGACCACAAGCGACAGGATCAACCAGTTTTTAATAGAATATTGGTTTGACCAAACTTGGACAAATTTGCAGCCACATTTCTTAGACAACATGAAGTCAAACGAACCTTATTCCATGAACGGTTGAAATCAATGAGGACTGGACGTTTCGAGTTTTGCCCTTCTCGGAGTAGGGGACATTGAATGGATGGATCGAGATGCTCTTTTAAAAAAATAAGAATTAAAAGACCTCTCTATCTTCTGTCCGATGTTTGTCTGTTTATTTGGGGGTTTTGTTTTTTTTTTTTGTTGTTGTTGTTTTGTTTTTGTTTTTTTGTGGGGGAGGTGGGTAACTATTTTTGCTTTTATTTTGTTTGTTTTTATCTGTTTGTTTCTGTTGGGAGAAGGTATTTAAAGTATTTGTATTATTGTTTTCAATTTACTCCTATTACACTTCCATCTGTATTTCAAGTTTTTGGTGTCTATTAAAATAGAGTAAATAAACACTCCGTGGGAGGCGTAGCTAAGAGCCTACAGACAAAATGTATCCAACTCACAATTCTTCATGAAGCGAGTCTTGTACTCTGCCTGCCATGGTCACTTTGACCGACAGAGATCCTGCAGCGTGGCCTAGAACGACTATCTCGCACCGCTGCTGACAACAGATTTCCTGCGTTCGTTGACATGCCGGTAAAATATATGTATTGTAGGATTAGTAACACCCCAGGGCCATGGTTTGCTGGTGAAAACAGATTTGTTTTCGTTGGCAATACCGATGATAATACAACAATACAATAAGTTACTTATTAATATATATATATATCTACTTGCCTTTCGGTGGGATTGGGACGTCGAGGGAATTCGTAATGGTGATCTCACAAAGACTGCTATTAGTTTAGGAACTCCTCTAGAATATAGCATACCTAATCTTATCATACTCATACTAATACGATAAAATAATAATAATAATAATAATAATAATAATAATAAATAATTAATAATAATAATAATAATAATAATATAATAATAATATAATAATAATAATAATAATAATAATAATAATAATAATAATAATAATAATAATAATAATAATAATAATAATAATAATAATATAATAATAATAATAATAATAATAATAATAATAATAATAATAATAATAATAATAATAATAATAATAATAATAATATAATAATAATAATAATAATAATAATAATAATAATAATAATAATAATAATAAAAAAAGAAGAAGAAGAAGAAGAAGAAGAAGTAGAGAAGAAGAAGAAGAAGAAGAAGAAGAAGAAGAAGAAGAAGAAGAAGAAGAAGAAGAAGAAGAAGAAGAAGAAGAAGAAGAAGAAGAAGAATTATAACAAACCATACTACCGTTTTGAGCAACGGTTCACATTCAATTCTGCCGTACTCTGAAAAAAAATTCACATTTTTTTATTTCGGCCATAAAACGTGTCCTTCGAATATTGATCATTTAAAATGACTATCATCTTGTCATGAAAAACTCTCAATTCCCAGGTTTGACGGCTTTTTGACAAGCTGAAGATCATTTTTAAATATCCCAGTAATATTATTTGAAGGACGAGTGTTTTGGCCATGTTTTTTGTTTGTTTTTTTTTTTGTTTTTTTAATGTGCCGTTTATTTATATATATATATATATATATATATATATATATATATATATATATATATATATATATATATATATATATAATATATATATATTGCGACCGTATTGTCCACCTGCCCTGCTAAACACAAGTTTTTAAAAATAGTCCTTCAGAGCGATAATAAGGTTCATGGTGCCGAAGTTTAACCTGGTATCTATAGCGTGGAACTGACTACATCAAATGCTTGCTATCCTTTGGATAGGGAGGGCGCTAGCCTATCGCAAAGTACTCTCCGAAAAATCTAACAGACTCAGCTACCCATTCACTGCTGGGTGGACAGGGGTGGGGGGGGGGTAGAATGAATCTCGACTACACCCGGGATCGATCTTGTTTTTTTTTTTGTGTGTGAAGCGAGTGCTCTACCAACTGAACTATCGGGACCCCTGAGCTATCGGGACCCACAGCTATTAGGGGATCCCAAGTACACAAGTACATCATGATAAACCTTATGAATTATGAACAAAAAAATTAAAATTGAGCTTTATATAGCAATATCCACTAAATGTGCTCAAAGCGCTTTACAAGGGGTCCCTGGTCAACAACATTTAACTTGTAGGACGGTACATGACGCCTGTTAGGCGATATTACAATATTTCGGACAAAGACAACGATGTTAACGGCCAGGTACTCATTTTACACCTGAGTACGGTGAGAGAATGTGAGTAAAGAGCCTTTTCCAGGGACTCAACTATGCGCCGATCGCGAGGCTCGAACCCAGGACCTTCCGATCCGAAAGCGAGTGTCATACCACTAGACCACATAGCCGCAAGATCCCTCATCGAACAGATTAAGTACTCACTTCGGATTAGAGTCGTGCAAATTTAAATTGTTTACTGACGTGGAAGTCCGTCTAGTAGGTGACCATGATTGTGCTACGATTATTTATCCTTTGTATATAAAAAGTCATTGGAAAAAGGATTTTCAATGAATGATACGAAACAAAGGAGATTGACTCCCTTGAGTTTACTATTCATGATTTATAAGGACATCTGTCATACAATAGGAAATATAATGGAATGGACGTTGAAACGACAAAACGAGCAGTATACACTCGTCTTACGTAAAAGTTTTAACATACGTATAATGCGTTCCGCTCACAAAATCCGGTATTTATAGATGTAAAAATGTATACGCGATTAGAACGTTCTTAGCGTTCAATGTTTGATTACCATTCGCTTGTACTTAACTACATATATGTATTCTTGATGACCCTTTTGTGTATGATACTCCAATGGTATTATGTACCGGTATATCGGTATATCGATCGAGACTGTAAAGAAAAAAGAACAGGCGGATGTTATAATGTCTTAATAAATGATTAACCATCGATTTCCTAGTAGCCCCTCTCCTCCTCCCTCCCCCCACGCCGCTCACCCTTGATGGAGTAACGGGGGCAGCGTGGCTCAGCGGTACGGTCTATGCTTCGTACCCGAATGGTACCAAGTTCGATCACCCGCCGCTGCGATCGATGTGTGGCTTGAGCAAGTCACCTCGCCTTAGCTCAATTTGTGGAGCTGCACAGCGGCTGACGCCTAGGTTATTCCAGTTTTCCCGTGTAATAGACCCTAGAGACAAATTCCCCCTATGGGATGAATAAAGAGAATTTTATTTATTTTTGTATTTTAAAAAAATATATTAATTGAATATTTAGTCCGAAAATTTAAAAGGCACATATTTTTTTTTTAATCCTTGGTTTTGATATTTACCTCAAATGTAATATTTTTTCAAGTTTCAAATATAATATTTCCTGCAATCAAACATGAAATAAATGACGGTGACAGTTTTTGTTGGTTTTTTATTTTTTTATTATTTCTTTTTTGTTTGTTTGTTTTGTTTTGTTTGTTTTTTGTTTATTTTTTTTGGGTTTTTTTTTTTTGTTTGTTTGTTTTTGTTTTTTGTTGTTTTTTTTTGGGGGGGGGGGGGAGAGAGGGAGGGGTTCTACTATAATAACTGTGTTTGTTTTTTTTTGGTGAAGAATGGACCATAAAGTCCAGCACCATTACATTACGTCACTCCGGGATTACTTCATTAAGGACCGACAACAAACTAAAAGCCCAACCAGAACAAGATTATCCCAATCATTTATGTAGCGCCACACGGTTTGTGTAGGGAATGGACTCCGGGATTACGCTAGGGAATGAGAAAATAAGGAAACAACACTTTGGTCCGATTTGGAAAGCCAGTGACTTAACAACCCGTCCCTGAATGTGAATGGATCGGTTCTACTTTGTCCTATCTACCGGTGTCAGAAATATAACATGGTCAATGCTGTTGTACTCTGGGGGGGGGGGGGGGGGGGAGATGGGAAGAATGCTTTTCTTTTAAATGTTGTGCATAAAAACTCGTCCTTCCAATATCGATCAATTATAATTATCCTCATTTTGTCAAAAACTCTAAAAACCTGAGTTTTTGACAATTCAATCGATTGATATTTGAAGGACACATCTTTTTGATGTGTTGTTTTTTTTTTTTTTTTTTGTTTTTATTTTTGTTTCTTGTTGTTGTTGTTTGTTTTGTTGGGTTTTTTGTGGTTTTTTTTTTTTTTTTTTGGGAGAGGGGGGTTGTTTTTTGTTTCATTTTGTTTTTTTATGTTTTTTTTTTGTTTTTGTTTGGGGGGTTTTTGGGGGGTTTTTTTATTTTTGGTTTTGGTTTTGGTTTGTTTTTTGTTTTGTTTTTTAGAGTATAACAGATTAGTTAAGTACCATGTGGGGAGATGGTGAAGGAGTGTTGCTTTTATTCTAATACCAGCCAGCTCACATGAAGACATAATGAATGCTGCACTGTTGTTTTTCTTTTACTTTTAATATATTTTTTTTCTTCTCCTTTTTTATATGGGGAGAGGTATACATAAATAAGGAATATCAAAGTTTACGAGGAATAAGTATTCAAAACAAAAGTATTTAACGCACAAAAATAAATCAAGAGCCGAAAATAAGCATTAGCTTCAATCGTGATGATTGCAAATTAGAAGTCTGAAAAATGTACTACTGCTCACATCTTCGAGGAAATTAATTAAACCAACTAAGACTAATTTTGTTCAAAAAATGATTTTGAGCGACACTTGAGTTCACGGACGTTAATGAGAAACTATATAAAAAGAGTCGACTCAAAATATTTCGAAAATTCAAAATCAAACAAATGTTACAATATAGGACAAATGAGTTCTTAATGAGTGCAACATAGAAGAAAAATAATTTCGATTCTTAGGGCGGTGTAGTTAGTATTCCATCAGATTAGCTGACCGTAAGTCTGTTCATGGACCGCTGGACCGCTGGTGGTCGCGTGAAAACAATGGACTAAGTTGGTATTACGCCTCTGATCCGATATGGGAAAACTGTTACAAGTCACAAGCATGTGTTTTTGTTGTGTTTCCTCTCCATGCTAGTTTCTATTCATTCCCGTAATCACCGACATCGACTGTAGCCAAGGACGAAAAAATATCAATTTCCTACTTGACTCCCAATTTGTGGGTGCTGTCGGACATGTCCGTGCGTGCCTCTGACTCATCACAATGAATGTAAGGGTAGAGAGAGAGAATGAGAGAGAGAGAGAGAGAGAGAGAGAAAGAGAGAGCGAGAGAGAGAGAGAGAGAGGGGGGGTAGGGAGGGAGAGAGAGAGAGAGAGAGCGAGTGAGAGAGAGAGAGAGAGAGAGGGGAGAGAGAGAGAGAGAGAGAGAGAGAGAGAGAGAGAGAGACTGACAGAAAGACACACAAAGGGGGGGGGGGGGCTTGTTTTTGTATATGAGAACGTTTGTATTTCTGGTTGGGGGGGGGGGGGGTCACGGATTTTACTGCCCTAGTAATATTATGAGGTCAGATCAGAAGGAAGATTATAAGATGCTAAAATGATTTAGATCTTATTTTCAAGCACCTCAGAAATACGAAGTAAGGTGAATGGAATGATTTCATTAGATATAAGAAGTAAATCCAAGAGCAAAATATCCTGTGGCTAGTCTGAGATCAACTATAAGTCTCACACATACACTGCCACAGAGGGACACTCACCTCACCTCATCTCATTCACTTGTCTGAGGAGACATGAGAGATAATTTAGCAGTAAGGGGCCTCCATCCAGATCTGTTCTCGGCATTCCTCATTCGTGTTGGGTTGTCCATCCTTATCCATTTCTCTACATTGTTCATCAAACATTTTGTTTGCCGTCCTCTTTCCTTCTGCCTTCCGCCAAGGTCACTTGCATTATGTTGGGGTCTTTTTTTCCTATGTCTGATGACGAGAAACATGGCCAAAACAAGACTATATTTTTTATCTTTTGACTTTGGACTGGAGAGATTCTTGTGGTTCTGTCAGAAACATAGCTTCTGTAAACCTCTTTGTTTGACGTAATGGCTGTCCAGGTGGTGCATAAATTGCGCTTATACGAGTAGCATGTTCTCGGCTGACTGTACATTTAAAAATATTACTGAGGTTACCGTCCAGCTTTTACAACCATAAAAGAAGATGTAAAAAGTGTCTTTAATAATTCAAGTCTGGGACGGATTGCCATGATCTTGCTTTTCCAAATGGTTACCAAAAAGAGCACTGTATGAAAAATCCGAATAACTTACACAGGGAGAATCTCTCAGAGATCCATTTGATCGTTTCTCCTCTCGCAACTGATAAAACCGAGGCAAAACCACATGTAAATTGCAAATGAATAATCGGACAAAAGAGATGGCAAGGGTACTGGTCAATGAAAGATCCACTGACGATCATTCTCTCGTCCTAATGAACAGTTTATGCGGCCAATCCCTCTAAAACACAAAACGGACGGTGCCCCCAGAGTACAAGCCGAGCGAATCCCGCGGTCGCAGTCTTTAACTTCCATGACTTCGTGAAGGGACGCAATTACGAGATGGGAGCCGACTTAGAAGAACAAAGTTTCTTGAGGCGGGGAAGTCGTTTCCTCTGAGCTGAGAGAGACGTACGTATCATTAAAAGAAGATATCGAAGCGGTCCAGAACCTGTCTCATGAAACCATTCTGTTTTTGGAGACCTCGCCTATTTCATTCGTTATGGAAATATTCCCAAAGACGCGGAGCATCTGGCTGAACACTGCATCCTGACTATGTTATGATGATCTATCCAGGCCGCAAATTCGATCTCCGCATTCGAACCCACCCGGAAGCTTCGTCGCAACGCAGCGCTCGACTAGATGCTCTGCGATTTCGGGCTCTTGACCACGACGACTACATGTTGGACAGGTGGAAAGTTCCCACTGATGAAGCGACAATGCCGTGAGGCAGATTCTCGACCGGAGTCGATTAACTGCCACCCAGTGTCTCCTCTTGTTGGTACAAATGCCTGGCAACTTCTCTCCCATTTTCGAGGAGTCGATGTCCCCGCCCCCTCGAGAGATTGAATATTTTGAAACCGACGTCCATCTCGTATACGCAGCCCTGTGCAAACTCAGGGAAGCTATGTACAAGGGTTGCCGGGACTGACGGATGCTTCAAGACGTTCATGAGTACGAAAAGAATTTTTGATAGGGTAGATCGACATAACAGTAAAACGTAAACGGCAGCTGCTGTCCAAAGAGATATCCCTTTCACTTAATGGAGCATTTGTATAGCGCAATATCCACAAAACGTGCTCAAAGTGGCGACACTTAATATGACATTACGCCTATTCGGTGATATTATTACATTTTTTTTTTCCGAAAGAGGCAATGCTGTTAACGACAAGGTACTCATTTTACACATGAGAACGGCGAGAAAATGTGAGTAATTAGCCTTTTCCATATAACACTATGCTTAAAGCGAGACTCAAAATCAGGATCTTCCATTTTGAAAGTGAGTGTCAAACCATAAGACAGCATAACCGCAACATAAAATTGTGTGTGTTGTTGGAGTGTGAGGCGGGGACGTGCTTTATTGCTGCTAAATGTTGTTGTTGTTGTTGTTGTTAATATCATTATTTTATATTTATTTATATATTATTATTATTATTATTATTATTATTATTATTATTATTATTATTATTATTATTATTATTATATTATTATTATTATTATTATTATTATTATTATTATTATTATTATTATTATTTATTATTATTATATTATTATTATTATTATTATTATTATTATTTTTTATTATTATTATTATTATTATTATTATTATTATTATTATTATTATTATTATTATTATTATTATTATTATTATTATTTTATTATTATTATTATTATTATTATTATTATTTTTTTTTTTTTTTAAATTATCATCATTATTGTTACTTTTTTTGCTTGCTATCTCCGGATAAGAGATCGATCTATTACAGATCTAACTTGGAATCAACAACCATAGCATCGTTGGATAGACAAATACACGACTCTGGTCCGCTTTGCGTTGAGCCACCAAGTGCCAAGATTGCAATTGTCTAACTCTAAGATCTATCAGGTTTTGGTGTATTTTGACCGCCATGAACAAATTTACAGGTATGATAATCGGACGCAATCATGGGCTATTTTTAACATTGTTGATATGGAGATTGTTTTGCGTTTCTTTGAGAGTATTTCTATTATAACAATGAGACTATTAGAATTTGAGTAAGACAGACCTGCAAATCAGAGCTCAGGCTTAATGTATTTTCACCGTCGTGGACATATTTTTTCAGGTCTGATAACCGGACGCAATGATGGGCTATTTTTAACATTGTTGTTATGGAGAATGTTTTGCGTTTGTCTGAGAGTATTTCTATTTCAGCATTGAGACCATTAGAATTTGGACTATCAGACCTGAAAATAAGTACACGTCGATTTTGACCAATTGAGAGTCAGCTTTATCGACATTCTCTATGTTTTCTAATCCAACTAATAAAAACATATTTTGTCGGTGTAAACAAGGGTTGTGAAGCCCATTGTGCATTCTGGCGGCGTTGAAATGAGATTATATAAATACATGTCAATTTCATTTACATATTTTAAATTATATCAAAACTGTAGTAGAACCTGTGTGTACATTCCATTGTAATAATGTAAAGTAATGTTTACAACAACAACAACAACAAAAAATAGAGCCATTCATGAAAAATGGATTTACCATCTTTTTATTTTATTTTTTTTTTTTTCATTATTTGGCCCCTTCTTTTTAAAAATTATGATATATGACAAATACAAATAATTTATTCACTGAGATATTGTAATGTCCAATAGCTTTCAAATTACTCTATGGAACGGTCTATTATTATTGTTCTCAAATCGGTTAAAAGTGCATACCATTAACCACAACCCCCCCCCCCCCCCCCCCCCCCCTCCCGCAATAAACGTGCAATCACACAGTTATCAATACGCACTCACAGAGACGAATTCACACGATGTGCGCGCGCGTATACACAGATTCACACTGAATATAAAAAAAAAATTAAAAAAACAGTACACATTGATTTTATCCACAATCGATCCAAACGAAAAATGTTTAACACGTCAATCAATTTTTAAAATTGAAGCCGAAAAAAATCTGTCGGCCAATCGTTAAGCTCCTCGTCGCGTCAGTTTTACAAATATCGTAAACCAGTTAACGGCCGTACTCTGGGGGAAAAAAAACTTGTATTTAAAATTTGGCCAGAAAACTCGTCCATCAAATATCGATCGATTTAAATGACCCTCATTTTGACAAAAACGCTCAAACCCGAGACTTCACAAAGTCCCAGGTTTGAGCGTTTTTGTCAAGATGAGGGTCATTTAAATCGATTGATATTTGAAGGACCAGTTGTCTGGCCAAATTTTTAAATACGAGTTTTTTTTCCCCGAGTACGACTGTCAACTGGTTAAACTGTCACCACAAATTTTGGTACACTTTTTACTAGGGTGTACATTTCTTTTAGAGTGTTTAATCGGGTGTGTACACATCCCGCAATTTGTTATCATTGGAGTCCCTGTGCTATTTATTGAAGAGAAATAATTCTAAATCATTGGGAATGCGTTTAAAACGTCGCCTATTATTCCCATGAAATGTAAACAGTTTTACTAGGATCAAAGAGGGTTAGTCGGTACTCCAGAATCTCATTTCTAGATATTCGTGTATTAATTTCTATTTAACAAACTCTTTACCATGTGAATTATCTAGGTATTTATTTTAAAGATAGGGAACGAAACGTCATGGATGGGAAAATAATGATTGGGCAACCTTATGAATAATTCACATGAACAACATTGTTTAACGACAAACATAATTTATTGTTTATGCGTCCTCTGTAGCTTATTCTGTTGAGTGTCCGACTCACAACCAAGAGGATCTGATTCGACTCCACGTTTTGTCGGATTTGTTTTGTTTTGTTTTTGTTTTGTGGGATT
>NC_088360.1:45744605-45746844 GCF_034508935.2 Berghia stephanieae
GAGTAAAATGCCATTCTACCAGGAACAATCCGTCGTTTCTGCACAGTATCTAAAGCAAATTTGTTCTCTTTGCATAATTCTATATAAACCAGAGGTGAAGAGAGTTCTTTCTCATCGAAGATCGTATACAGAGGAGCGTTGCCGTCGCTGGTCTCCTGTCACTGATGTTGTCTCTTCTTGCACCCTGTTCCTAGAGTTTCCTGGCGTTCCGAATGACGTGTTATTCTTTTTATTCATTTCATCCTGGGTAACTGGGTGCGATAAAATACATAATTTTGTAACAAAGTAAGCGCCTACTGCACGAAGTACATTTAGATTAAGAGGGTGTGTGTGTATGTGTGTATGTGCGTGTTTTGTGTGTGTATGTGTGTATCTGTGTGTATGTATGTATGTATGTATGTATGTTTGTGTGTGTGTGTGTGTGTGTGTGTGTGTGTGTGTGTGGATGTGTGCATGTGTCACAAGGCCGCCAGGACACAGAACTTGGGATAGTTTTTATTTTATATATTTTTATTTACTCTTTTTTTTTTTTTTTTTTCTGCATTTATAATAAATTGCCTCCAATTCTGAAGAATTTTTTTTTTTTTTTTCTCTTCTTTTTTTCTCTCTTTCTTTTTTTAAATGTTTTAATTCTAAAAATCCATAATTGAGAAATCTAAACCTCGTTATTATTTTATTTACGAAGCTTGATTTATATTTTGTTTTATTTCACATCAATCTTTTATGTATTCTCAATTTACTCTTTCATATAAATTATCATTTCTTAATTGATAGAATCTCTTTGTTCTTTCAAATGTGTCAACATTTTGAATATTTGTTATGATTTGTTGCATTTTTTTTCCTTTAAAAAAAAAAAGAAATTCATTTCATAGCTTTTTAGAAATTTCGTTTCACCTCTATTTTTTTTATTTTTTTTTTCGATTTTGCTTCAATTGATTTGTATATGATTTCCATTTCGTTTCGTTTAATTTCTGTCTCGTGTTTGTTTTGCCCTCGCATCAAATTTACACACATTTCACTTAGTTGAGATTACAGATAAAATAATGCTGGACACTTCATCATCCCAACAGGGATAGAAAATGAGATTTTTCAAAGTGATAATACAGAAAGGATAAAAAAATAACGGGTTTTAATGAAGATCTCGGCAATCAATCTCCCTTTGATTTTGTCTCAATTTTGACTATTGTTTTGTTTTGTCTTGTATGTTTTTTCTTATTTGCTTGTTTTGTTGGGGGTTTTTTCTTATGGGGTGGGGAGGGGGGGGGGTTGTTTGTTTGTTTGGTGGGTTTGTTTTTCTTTTATTTGTTTGTTTTTGTTGTTTTCTTTTGTTTTTTGGTTTTTTTGTGGGTTTTTTTTTTTTTGGGGGGGGGGGTGGTTCTGTTTTTATGTTTGTTTGATTTTCCTTGAATATTTATTTCAACGGGCCGGTATCAACGAGACGGGAAACGGAGCATTCTTCCTTTGTTTCCATTATCTTTTCTGTAGATCTAATACAAAAAAAAAAGGGGGGCTCAGCAAATTTAGGTGAAATACTCACAACATCCACCAACCGGATTTAATGAACCAACACATAAAACCACGTGTAACATTGAACGTTTATAGCCTGATTAATATAGATAGTATGCGCGTGACTAAGAAGCTCACAACATTGCCATCCGGAAGTATTACGGACCAACACACAAAACACTTTGTAACCTTGAACATTTATAGTCTGGTTAATACAATTTAGTGAGAATTCCTCCTAAACGCGGATGGCAAAAAGCAAATACAAAGACCTAAGTGACGTGACCTTCATACCATCTATAATTTAGTGAAAACTAATCATCAACGTGAGTCAGAGAGTGGCCTTCGTAAACTCATGGCCTGACACTGACAAACAAAAAATGACGTCAAAAGACAAGTCTTTGGCCACAAAAGAAAACAAATTGTGAGTTGTATTCAACAATTCAACCAATGGGATCACGTGTTTCCTTAACCACTCCTAAAGACAACTAACTAGGCGGTCCACAAACCTAAAAATGATGTCAAAAAAAGGGGACTTACTGGGTTTTAGTATCAGGCTATATATAAGTTACCGATGGCTACGATCCAGCCCTAACACTAAAACCCACTAAAACCCATATTTTGACGTCATTTTTAGGTGTGTGGCCCGCCGAGTGAGTTGTCTTTAGTGGTGGTCAAGGAAGCAAGTGATCCCAATGGATGAACTGTTGAATACAACTCACGATTTGTTTTCCGA
>NC_088360.1:45751942-45766942 GCF_034508935.2 Berghia stephanieae
CATTAATTGTTTTGTTTTGTTTTAAAAGCGGCGTTTACAATACCATCATTAGTCATTCCAAAAAAAAAAAAAAACGTAGAGGAGGACAGAAAACATAGGATAAATTTATATAAGGTGAAGTGAGAGGTCAGCGACTGCAAAACTCAGACCACAGACGCCAGAGAAAAAGGAAGACAAAATAGAAATTAGCTACAAGAAGATCCTAGCAGCGTAGCAATCGTCTCTCGCGGGCCAGCGCATTTTTTTTTTTTTTTTTTTTTTTTTTTGTGCTTGTTAATGGTATCATTTTTTTTTTTTTTTTTGGTTCCATTTGTCTTTTTTTTTTTTTCACTTTCATGTAAGTTGTCATCAAATTGTATGATTTTTAGCGAAAGCCTTGGATTAAATAAACTTTGAAACCTAACCACAGCAAAGGATCATCGCTATTGAAAAAAATAAAAAATAAAAGCGTGGTACTCAGATGGTTTCTTAACGCTATGTGGTCTAGTGGTATGAACCTCACTTTCGGATCGGAAGGTCCTGGGTTCGACCTCGCTCGGCGCATAGTTGAGTCCTTGGAGAAGGCTCTTTACTCACATTCTCTCACCGTACTCAAATGAACAGCGTTGTCTCTGTCCGAGAAAAAATTGTAATATCGCCTAACAGGCGTCATGTCACGTCCTACATGTTACGTGTTGCTGTTGGCTAGGGACCCCTTGTAAAGAGATTTGAGCACCTTTAGTGGATATTGCGCTATATAAACGCTCAAGTTGTTATGTTTAAAGAGGAGAGACTATCTCTAACAGAAAAACACAGATACTCATATCCGACTATATTCCACACAGGAAGGTCTCCATCCAGGGCCCTGGTAAACCCAAGTCATTTTACTCCAGGACAAGAGCAGAGCGCTTATTAAAGGAGGATGACAAAATAGAGGGTTGAAGACAATACTGGTTAACTCCAACAATTGGTCGCTTCAGATATTTGATTTTTACAGGAGAAGGAAAAATAAAATATCATTCCCAAATGAAAACACACGGTTACATCCGATTACCTCCCTAAAATATATTCTAGGAATGGACAAGGACAGATGAGGGTAATTTAAATCGATCAATATTTGGAGTCCCAGGTTTGAGAGTTTTTTTGTTTGTTTGTTTTGTTTTGTTTTTTGCCAAGATGAGGGTCATTTAAATCAGTCGATATTTGAATGACGAGTTTTCTGGCCCAATATGGGTTTTTCCAGGGCACGACAGAATAGTGATTATAAAGCCACAGTGGACAGAAATGTGAGATTTTTGTTTTCCTCACTTTAAAAAAAGACATCCATTGCAACACAACTTCCTTGTTCTCCATTATAATTCGATTTCGAGCATCTAAGTCGCCTGGACAAATCACCTTCTTGATGTGGTTGGTCACAGGTAGGACAAACCATGTAAAAGTGGTCCCTCAGAGCCATTGGGCTCATGCGGCTGGAGTTCATCACATATTCTATAGCGTGAAACGGACAATAATAATTGCTTGCTATTCTTTGATTAGGACATTAGTTTCTCGAAAGTACTTTCCGCCATATCTAACAGACCAAGCTACTCAATCACTACTTGGTGGACGGGGTGGGGGGTCAGAAAAAAACGAGACTGCATCCGGGATCGATCTCGGTCCCTTTACGTGTGAAGCGAGTGCTCTAACAACTGAGCTATCGGGACAACCCAAAACATGCAAAAGTCGAAGGAATAAAAACAGCAACAACAACAACAACAAAAATCAAAGGGAAATGATTTGACTATTGCAATTTTTTATTGCGAACAATGATATTCGAACATTTTACATTTCTAAACGACATAAGAAAAAGAATGGCAGTAGTCCAATGTATATCTGGATACATTATAAAATCAAATACTATTTTCAATTTGAGATAGAAGAAAAAATGTACAGCTATAATTACTATGCTATTTGGTTATTTCTCTTATACATCAGATTTGTGTAACACGAATACGTGGAACAAAAACAATAAATAACACTTTCTAATCTCACACCAAAAAGTTCTACAGATTGATCATATTAATATTCTATTCGTCATGTAAAAACCTAACCGTGAATAGAGAAAATAGAGACGGCAAATGGCAAGAATAATGTTGTTATATAGACCCAATTTTTAGATTTTTCCCCCTTTCATACATCATTTATTTGGATCATTCAGCTTCTTAATTAAAAGTTCTTATTTTAAATGACACGTCAAATTTGGAGTTCCCTTTGACTATCGTCACCAAATTTATTTTATTGGATTTTTTTTTATTTCACTTTATAATATTTTTAAAAATGATTAGCATGATTTTTTTTTAATATCAAAATCATACAATTGAGTAAAAAAGGTGGCACAATATTTTCTTTTAAAATATATATGCATTTTTTCTTTTTTAACAATAAAATATTCTAATTCTATTCTTGTTTCACATTATATCAATAGAACAGCGATATCTATTGCGTTTTAAATGATACTATACGATTCTTTCATTTCTTTGTATTTATTAAACGAGTTATTTTATCGAGCCCAATAACACTACGAGCTTGCGAATATGTGTTATTGCACGATAAAAATATAAAAAGTGTAATAAGTACAAAGAACTGAAAAAATACGTTTATTCCATGTTTGACATTTTAGATATTTCTTGACCATAATTGTATGATAACAGTACTTCTATTCACCATAATTTGTTGTTGTTTTTTCCATCTGCTTTAATGACAATTTGACCTAAAAAATTAAAAAAAAGAAAGAAAAAAAACGTTGGATTTATATTTATTCGCACCAAAAATGTTATTTATAATTGCCAATCAGCTGCCTTTTACACCATATTTTACACTAATAAAATGTGCGAAAATATTCCGCAATCGATGATTAAAATTTTTATTCAACGCGTTCAAAGCATTATTCAACGATTACGTATTTACTAAGAAATGATAGGGTTTTCCAATGGGAGGGGTGGAATAATATATGACTCTTATTCTTGCTCTTATGACTCTTACTCTTGCTTTTATGGAATTCTGGACGTGTTCCCAACCTCTGCACGATCTTGCGATTGCGAGTTAGGAACAAAGTTCCAATTACAAAACGCATGTGCGTAAGCAAACTTATATTCTACCCCTCAATCTATTACGATTTCGTCATCTCTGAATATAAAACATTTTCAAAAATACTTTCATGATACTCCTTTTTTTTTTAAATATACTTTTAGTGAAATTTAAAGTTTGATAATCTGACGTCACAAATTATCATCGTAAACTCAAGTTTCAAGTTGATATCATTAGTCGTTACTATTTAGGGAGATACATGGGATATTGGAAAAAATTTAACAAAAGAAATCGAACAAGCAGAGGGCAAGCTGACAACAGCATAATTCAGGACAAGCGTCCTGCGTAGCCAAGATCATTCGTTCATTTATGGTAGGGGTAGAATAACACAGATTATGACATCGGTACAACAAAAATGGAAATAACTACATTCGGATCCTAGTTTTTGATATACTAGACTCTCTTTCCACGAAATCCCAGGTTTGAGAGGTTTTTTTACCAAGATGAGGGTCATTTGAATCGATCGATATTTGAAGAACGAGTTTTTTGGCCAAATTTTCAAATAAGTGTTTTTCCAGAGTGCGACAGAATAAATGGGATCTCTGTCCATTGGATATATATTTTTGCTTGATAAATAATAATAAAATAATAATAATAATAATAATGATAATAATAATAATAATAATAATAATAATAATAATAATAATAATAATAATAATAATAATAATAATAATAATAATAATAATAATAATAATAATAATAATATAGTAAGAAGAAGAAGAAGAAGAAGAAGAAGAAGAAGAAGAAGAAGAAGAAGAAGAAGAAGAATATAGACCAATTACTGATGATAACGGAAATGTTGATGACGTTGATGCAAAATACAATTAATACGATGATTAATTTATTTTTTAAAATTAACAGTTGTCGAATTATGGAAAGGGAGCTTCAATTAAACTGGTTAACTGACGAATTCAGGAGAATTGTACTTAAAAATTGACCAGAAAATTAGTTCTTCAAATATTAATCGATTTAAATGACTGTCGTCTTGGAAAGAAAAAAACAACTCTCAAATCTGGAACTTCCTGAAGTCTCAAGTTTGAGAGTTTTTGCCAACATAAGGGTCATTCAAATCGATCGATATTTGAAGGACGAGTTTTCTGGCCAAATTTAAAATTACATGTTTTTCCAGAGTACGACAGTTTGGTGGTTGATTAACGAAGACAGATAATGAATACGTTTCTAATTTATCCTTTGTCAACAAAACACGATGACTAAAACTCCATAGACGAATGATTATGGTTGTTTTGTTTTTGTTTTTATTAACCCAAAAGTTAAAGAATATATGTTCTCCGTCAGGCATCCAAATTTTATTAAAAATAGATTTTGCCCGCAATGATAATTCTTAATTGATATCAAATTGATATATTCGGGAACCAATCATTGCAGAAAAAAAAATAGAAAAATAAGAAAAAAAAAAAAAGAAAGAAAGAACGAAAGAAATAAAGAAAGAATACATTTTGATAAATTATATAAGAGAGGTCATTGGAGGGGAATACTAATAATATTCTTTAACTTTTGCATTTGAAATATAAAAACTCGTTCTTAGTGCGTTCTTAAACATTCGAAATTCTCAGGACAGGAGTTCAAGAACCGTTAAATGTTACAAAACATATAATAAAATCAAACATAACGCAGCAAATGTAACAGGTTTTTTTTTCTACTAGATATTCAAACTTTACTCAATTTGTAATAAAAATATATATATATATATTATATATATATATATATATATATATATATATATATATATATATATATATATATATATATATATATATATATGAGTTACTGTAATATATGCTTTCATATTCATCATGTTCTTTTCAAGAAGATTATGCTTATCAGGATAATGCATTGAACCACTGAATGAGGTGCACGTTGAAAGCAAGGGCTTGATGTAACAGAGGACATTTCAGTGGTCATCATACACCGCAACTAATTTTTTTTTATTTGTTTGTTTATTTTTTCAAATCTTGCAAAGTGCCATTTACTCCATGTAAAGAAAAACAAAAGTAAGTTTAAAAGTTAATTCAATTGAATGGTTTCAATTTGGTGCCATATTCTGAAAAAGGTACCAATATAGCCTTTCACACAACAAACAATAAACTGTAATATGAAATCAATTTCTAAACAAGTTTTAACAACTAGACGAAATATGGACAAGCCGTTATATATTTTTATAAGCATTTGATTTGACAATTTAAAAAATAGTAGTTGCGCAACAATCAGCATAGATAATTCTAAAATAGGACAATAATTTAAGTGAAGTAAAACAAATAAAAAGTCTTTGGTAAATGACGGAGTGATTAAAGCTTATATTATTATCATTGTTATCAAATTTACAAAATAAAATATCTCGTAAAATTATTGAATTTATAACTGAAAGGATTTTCAATATCGTATTAAGTTATAAATTCATAATTGAACCAATGCTCAAATTATAATATCTGAAACCAATGTATTCATATTTTTTTTTTATTTACGATAATGATAAAATAAATCACATGAACAAATTTGAATTATTGGCAGTGACATCTGGTACAAAATTTCATTGCGATATTATAGAACTTCAACAATATGAATAGTATGTGGTGAGAGAAATAACACAGATAAGCATTGATGACACAATAAATTCGATATATAAACAACAACCAATATTGCTGTAATTGCTATAAGATTATACATATTGAATAAAACATCGAAAAGTAATTAATATAACAATAATATATCGATTCCTCACGACATTCGACATCGAGATTGGGAACACAATTCTAGTTGCTTGCAGTGTGTGCTATCTTTTTAAGTCACTGAATGTTATACGACTTTTTCTTCACCAAAGATGGGAAGAAACTTCTCTTTTAAGTCCACTGTCCAAGTAAAAGACTGCCGATATGCACATTATGTCATAACAGAAAGTTCTCGTGACCGTGACTATTTGGCGGAGTCTTTAAGTTTTAACACAGATAAGATTGGAAACAGTGTCACCAATATTCAAAAACTTTGTTTTACGATGTTAAGACTGACTCATCATCTGCTGTGCCAATTTGATATCGTACAGGCTTGAACGTATTGCCTGTATTTTTCTAAGTCGATTGGTGACATCATTCCCGAAAGACCACCCATTATTGGTGAGGGAAATAGGTTAGAGCCAGGACCAGTACCCGTGGACGGAGGTGTAGAGCCCACGGAACCGACAGGCCCCATGGGTCCCACAGAGCCATTTCTCGCCGCCATATCCCAAACGTTGGACCTTAGAGCTTGAAGGGATGCGAGAGACAGAAGCGATGTTGATGAAAAGTTGAGCCCTGCTGCAAGCCCAGCTGCCCTGTAAGCTGGTAGTAAAGCTGCTGCGGCTGCAGCAGCTGCTGCGTTTGGAGTTGTTGCTGAGGATGGAGTCAATGAGGATGATGAGGATGGTGGTGATGGCGAAGTAGTCGATAGCTGAAGCGGAAGTTGCTGGTGATGATGGTGATGATGTGTTGTAAGTGAGGACGATGAGGACGAGGGTATCACATTTCGTGATTTGGACTCGGATTTGATGTTATTATTGTTTGTTGTAGATGGTGGTGAAGAGGATAAAGATGGTGATAGATTGTTATCGTCGTTATTATTATTATTATTATTATTATTATTATTATTATTATTATTATTATTATTATTATTATTATTGCCTATCAGACTGTCTATTGTAAAACCTTTCTTTGAACTGTTGCTGCTATTATTATTGTTGTTTGAAACATGCACTGATTTTTGAGCAGGGCTGGATGTTTTCTGTGGGTCAGTGGAGGGAACAGGGGATGTTGGTGCAGAGGTAGATGACAACGGCGATAATGGTGGTGATGAACAAGGAATGCATGATTTATTGTTCATATGATGTGAAGGAGAAACAGCAACATCACCAGCATTGATATCGCACTTTTCTAATTTTTCTAATTGTCTGTTTTGATTATTGCTGCTACTGTGAGCATTTAAATGGTGATGATGGCCCAGATTATGATGTCCTGTGAGGGAACTAGGAGGTAAGGGTGGTAAGCCCATGGGCCCAAGAGGCAAGGGAAATGGGTGTGGAGGAGGAGGAGGGTGGCCAGCTCCATGGGGTGGTCCGTGATGGTGATGGGCATGGTGTGATCGAGCTGCATACTCGTTCTGCATCATAGAAATCGATTGAGGAAACCCAGGCGGCATATACGGGTATCCTAACGGTCCGGCGGGGCCCATGCCAGGGTGGAACGGTCCAGGCGGTGGAGCATGGGGGTTGACAAAGCCGTGGTGATGGAAATAAGAATCTGCTGCTGACATGAAAGGAGAGGCCTGACCCAAAACATCAAGTGGAAGGGTTCGTTTGTAACGCTTGCGTCTTCTGAGGAAACTTCCATTGTCAAACATGTCTTCGCTGGCAGGGTCCAATGTCCAGTAGTTGCCTTTTCCGGGATTTCCTGGCTCTCGTGGAATCTTTACAAAGCAGTCATTAAGGGAAAGGTTGTGTCGGATACTGTTTTGCCAGGCTGGAAATTTTTCTCTAAAATATGGAAATCGGTTCATGATGAACTCGCAAATTCCAGAGAGCGTCAGTCTTTTTCTTGGAGATTGGAGAATAGACATTGTGATCAGAGCGATATAGGAATATGGTGGTTTAACAAGGCTTGATTTTTTCTTTCCCGATGAGTCTTTACTACTATTCTCGCTTTCACATTTAATACTTCCGTCGTTGTTGAGACTCATATCGTCGTTGTAGTCATCAGCAAAGTCTTTAGATGACGATAGCTCGTCTTCGACGTCATGGTCAAGCTTTTCATCGATGTTTTCGTCATCAAAGTGTGACATTTCTCTTTTTATTAAATCGCTGTCTGAAGGAAAATGATGGCTTGAGATGTGATTTTCATTGTCACTTCCGCAAGGAGAAGAACACATTCGACGATGATGATGGACCGTGAATGGTGACATGGCTGGGGAATCTACTTGTAAAAATTCATCCTCGTCATCCTCGTCACACATTGATTTCTCATTGTCCCTGTTTTGTTCGTCAATGCTTTGTCGAGTCTTGTGCAAAGATTCAATTGAATTTGCGTCCGAATCAACGCTGAAGCGCCTTCGCTTTTCGCCATCAGCAAAATTGTTTGGGTCTTCTTGAAGATTGCGATTTTGGTCTGTATATGGGGATAGCATTTCTTGGTGTTTGTCACCGGCATGAGAGAAAGACGGAGAAGATTGAGGGGTAGATGGCTTGAGATTATCGTTGCTGGTTCTATCCGAATCCTCTTTCTGTCTGTGATGTGATGGAAGCGGTGATTCCCCGTGGCGATGATGTTGGTAGTGCCCTGGATACTGATAAGGATGATGACTGTGTGGGTGAGAACGAGAATGAGGAGGAAAAGGACCCATCATTCGACTGTGGAGGTGAAGATTATTTTTGTGGTGAAGTGGGTGATGTTGATGATGTTGCTGTTGGTGATTTGCAGAAAGTTGCCGGAAGTACTGAGCATAATAACCGGAAAGGTCACTATGGTGAAGAACAGTACCAGTTCCTGGAATATTGTTTTCCACACTCACGTTGTTTTCGCCTTCAGATTTCAAATCAATATTTTCCGGATTTTCATTCTCAGGTGTATTCTTAATATTGGTACCACTACCGCTGGCATTAGAGTCTTTTGGTTGATTTTCGCACATACTAGCCAAAGAGTGGAATGCAGAAACAGAGCTTGCGTCTTCAGTGTTAGGAGAATGGCTGTGCTTTGAAGAAATCACCACTGAAGAGGAGATCTTTGTTGAATCAGATGTAGATGATGACGGTGACGGTAATGATGTACTATTTTTCTCCTTCTGTGAACCAGAGCCACTAGATTCGGACTCAGCGATTACCTCTGATTCAGTTGAAACTGTCATTAGAGCAGGAATCGAAGCTTTGCTAGAAGATTGCTTGTCAGCTTTGAGGCAAGAATAGGGAATTGGTGAAACAGTTGTAGGGATGGCAGCAGCGTTGTCGGTGGGTGGAGATGATACTAGTGCTGGGGGTTTTACCGAATATAAGGGGTGAGATAGGTTGGTACGGGGGGCAGGGAGAGGAGGCAAACAGATGCCTGCAGGTGTTGGAGGAAATGGCAGAGACACGTTCATGTCGTCATAGCGCATGGCAGTCACGAGGTGTAGAGGGTGTGAAACTCTGTCAAAATTCTAGCTTTTTCTCAATCAGATTTTAAGGTTGAGAAAATATAGTTTTTTGTTGAATTGAAGGAATTTTTAAAAATTCGGATAATGGATATGCTGGATATTTAGTTTCCAGTACAATGCAGTTTATAATATTTTCTGGTGCGAGAGTAAATGATTCTGATTGCGCATTATGTTGATTAACACGTTCTCTGTTTGCATGTATTCTGTTCTTTGTAGACTTGTTTAATGTCGACAACAGTCCTTGAACTGTCAGTTTGTGTACAATGGAACGTAGCAAAGGGATGAGTGTTGTTTCGTGTCGTGTGCCGTTGGAGCTCGTCCTCCTGTTCCCTTGTTTGAGTAGCTCTGGAAACGGAAACAAAATCAATGGCATTAGAATTGTTTGGATTAATACAATTGAGAATTAGGGAAAAGATGGAGAGGGTGAGGGAGCCGTGAAGAATGATGGTAAAGGAGGAGGTTGGGAGCGGGAGGGGGTGGGGGACAGAAAAGAGTTGGAATGGGGGGGGGGGGGGGGACAGTTTGTGTGTAATGGAGTTAAAAGAGAGGAAATGGAATGAGATGGGGTAAATAAAGGGATAGTAAAATGTGACCTACTACCACAATCTGGTATTATGTCGGTGTCAAGTCGGTGCTGATGATGGAATTTAAAGTTATAATGATCAGAAATAAGAAATTATTTTACTTTGAATTTAAGACACAAAATTCATTCTTCTCAATAAATTATATAAATATATCTATTCAACCAAATTTCATATTTCCGACGACTTATTCAATTTTCAGAATTTAGTTCGCCTGGACTCAATACTAGACGGTCTATATAGTTTAGGGAGGTTGGTCGCAATTTAAAGGTGTGAGATTGGGAAAAAAAAAGAAAAAAAGAGAGAGGGGGGGGAATATGTGGTATAGAGAGGGAGGCAAAAATAGAAATAAGGTAATGTTAAGATACCAAGGGATAGAGAGAAAGAGAAGTGTAGATAAATATAGAGAGATGAATGGCAAGATCTGGTAGAGATTCCAACATTATAAAATTGACCATATCAAATGCTAGAACTAGTAGTAGACCCGGCTACTCAATCACTGTTGAAAGAAAAAAGGAATGAGAGTAAGGAGAGAGAGAGAAAGAGAGAGAGAGAGAGAGGGGGGAGAGCGAGGAGAATAAGGGGAGGAGGAGGAGGGAGAGAGAGAGAGAGAGAGAGAGAGAGAGACTTTGTGTGTGCAATGAAAATGGAATAAGAATGAGATAAATAGAAAGTGAAAACACAAAAGATAGGGAGGGGAGGGGTTCGGGGAGGGGGGGGGGGGGAGTGAGTCTGAATGGGCAACAAGCACTTGATAGGGAGAACAAATCGATATGATTCAGTTGTCGTTGGTTTGTTGTGAGGATGAATGGGGACAAGCAGAGCAGGGTGACACTCCACTCACTCTACACGCTCGCACTCGGAAAGAACACATTTTCATAAATATTGGCCAGAAAACTCGTCCTTCGATTTATAGGTAGGGATCAATTAAATAAGTCTCATCTTGTCCAAATTGTTTAAACCTATAAAAAAAAGTCCCAGGTTTGAGAGTTATTTGACAGGATTATGATCATTTTCATCGATCAATATAAAAACGTGTTGTTTTGTTTTATACTACGGCAGTTCATTGCCTTATTGAGAGAGATAGGAGGGCGGGGTGAGAAGATTGAGGGGGGGGGGGGGTGATTGAAAATTGGAGGAAAAGGTTATTGTCGATCAACTGTGCGACGACGGACACTGCAAAACGCTTTTTTTAAAAACAATTTGCCCAGAAAATATTTACTTCAAATATTAATAAAATGAAGACAACTGCAAAGTTTGTTTTTAACAAGCCGAATAATTTTATTCAAATTTTAAAAATGAAAAAGCCTTTGAATCCTAGGTTGTAGAATATTCAAAGCCGAATTTATTTTATTCATTAGATAATTGTGTAAAAATAAAAAGCCAAATTGAAAAAAGGGCCGTTGTTGGAGTACAGGACGATAGTACATTGTCTTTTTTTTTTCATTCGGCCATCACATTGTTTAATGATGTAGTAAAGCACAACTAGGTAGTTAATTTAGAATTGCCATTTTTGTTTTCGTGTCTGTTCGGCTGGAACTGGATGTAGGGGAGTTAGTCGATTATCATTATAATTGTTATCATCATATCATTATTATATACTACTACTACTACTACTACTACTACTACTACTACTACTACTACTACTACTACTACTACTACTACTACTATCTATTATTATTATTGTCATATTATTATACTACTACTACTACTACTACTACTACTACTACTACTACTACTACTACTACTACTCTCTACTAATACTACTACTACTACTACTACTACTACTTATTATTATTGTCATTATTTACTACTTACTACTACTACTACTACTACTACTACTACTACTACTACTACTACTACTACTTTACTTACTATACTTATCTACTTACTATATACTACTTACTTACTTATACTATATTTTATTATTATTGTCTATTATTATTATTATTATTATTATTATTTTATTATTATTATTATTATTATTATTATTATTATTATTATTATTATTATTATTATTATTATTATTATTATTATTATTATTTTATTATTATTATTATTATTATTATTATTATTATTATTATTATTATTATTATTATTATTTTTCTATTATTATTATTATTATTATTATTATTATTATTATTATTATTATTACTATAACTATTATTATTATTACTATTACTATAATTATCATTATTATTATTATTATTATTACGTTTTCAGCTTAAAGGAACACATCCATATAATCTGTTACATGCAATTTTTACTTTCTCATTTCATGCCAAAGAATATATGATGAGTTCCGTCGCCATACGGGGGTGGTAGTACTTATTAACATCCTACCAAATTGCTAATCAAAGCTCTCTATTTTAACCAACAAACATCACTGTTGCCAAACCAATGTGTACTTATTTGCAGGTCTGATAACCCTAATTGATATGAGCTCAAGGTTGTAATTATACTCTAAAACCAACGCAAATCACTGTCCATTGCAACAATGTTAAATCAAACACAAATAATTGCTAGTAGTAGACCCGGCTACTCAATCACTGTTGAAAGAAAAAAGGATTGAGAGTAGGGAGAGAGAGAGAGAGAGAGAGAGAGAGAGAGAGAGAGAGAGAGAGGAGGGCGAGGAGAACGAGGAGGAGGAGGATGAGGAGGAGGGGGGGAGAGAGAGAGAGAGAGTTTGTGCAATGAAAATGGAATAAGAATGAGAAGAATGAGAAAAATAGAAAGTGAAAACACAAAAGATAGGGAAAATTGTCTCTAGGGTCTATTCAAAGGGAAGACTGGAATAAACCAGGCGTCAGTCGCAATGAAGCGCCACAAATTTCGAACTCGGCATCTTTTGGGTACGAATCAAAGACCGTGCCGCTGAGCCACGCTGGCCCTGTTGATTTCTATTTTCAACTTGAACATTAATATAACGCAATACCCACTAAACGTGCTCAAAGCCCTTCATGCGTTAAGGCCGAAATAAGCGGTTATGTGGTCTAGTGGTATGACACTCGCTTTCGGATCGGAAGATCCTGAGTTCGAGCCTCGCTCGGCGCATAGTTAAGTCCTTGGAAAAAGGCTCTTTACTCACATTCTCTCACCGTACTCAGGTGTAAAATGACCACATGGCCGTCAACAGCATTCTCTCTGTCGAAAAAAATTATAATATCGCCTAACAGGCGTCATGTCTCGTTCTACATTTTACGTGTTGCTGTTGGTCAATGACCCTTTGTAAAGCGGTTTGAGGATGTTTAGTGGATATTGCACTATATTAAAGCTGAAGTTTTTTGGGGTTATTTTTTCATTTGAGTTGATTTCTATTTTAAACTTGAACATTAATATCGCGCAATACCCACTAAACGTGCTCAAAGCCTTTCATACGGGGTTCCAAACCAAACAAGTAGCAACACTTGTTTCACTAGATATATGACGTATGTAAGACGGTATCATTATTATTTTTTCGTCAAATACAACGATGTCGATAGCCGGGTACTTAGTTTACACCTGAGTATTGTGAGAGAATGTAAGTAAAAATATGTTCCCAAGGACTTAGCTTTACGGCGCTCATAACGGGACTCGAATCCAGGACCTACCAGTCCGAAGACGAGTGTCATACCACAATGAAGACCATAATGCCGCACACACACACACACACACACACACACACACACACACACACACACACACAAAACCTTTAAATTTTATGCTTTCATCAGATAGAACGCGTGAATGTAGTTTCCTGTCCTGAAAAGATTTATAATAATATTTCTTAATTCTCATATTTTTTTCTTTAAGCACATTTCTTCTTATTTGGTTAATCTCAACATAATGCTAGATTTACACTGAGGATCACGTCGTAATGTAGAAAACAAGTCCTATCCTTCCATTCTTGACAAAGTAAAAATGAAATTAAATAAATATACGCAAATTTTTTTCTAAATTGAAAAGAAAAATTGATAAAAACAAATCTTGAACAACCTCCTGGTCTTTAATTTCTGCATAGTTATTTTTATATATTCATCGTTTTTGTTTAATGTTTTGTTTTGTTTTTTGTTTTTGTTTTTTTGTTGTTTTTTTTTATTGGCGGGGGGGGGGGGGGGTTGGGTTTTGTTTTTTTGTTTGTTATTGTTTTTGTTTTTTTTTTTTGGGGGGGGGGAGGTTTGTTGTTTTGTTGTTTTTTTTTGGGAGGGAGGGGTGTTGCTTTGTCTATTTGGATTTTGGGGAGGGGGTGTTTTTCTCTTTTTAAAATTGTTTTTGCTTTTTCTTTTTTTTGGGGGGGATTGTTTGTTTTATTTTTTAAAAACTGTTTTTGATATTCAACAAGCACCGTTTTCTCTCAACATTTGAAATAGATTTGATATATTTTAATATATATTTATTAATACATTCAAGTAATGTACTTGATATAACACGAAATAAGAGACAAGCCATCAATGATCGCTTAAAAGCTTTTAGCCTACATCTTAAAATCCGGCAAATAAATTTTTTTTAAAAGAAGCTGATATTATTGAAAATAAACATCTAGATGAACATGGACAGTGGTGACAAAAACGTTTATAATTATGAATTGAGATAATTGTGGCAATGAATGAATGCAATGGAACAGATTAAAGTATCAAATTATCCAAAGGTGTTTTTTTTTTTTCAAAGCAGTCGCACTGTTTCAGTTGTATTCAACAAGCAGCAAACGACTGTGACAATGAAGGTCCAGCATATATACTAAGATAGGATAAGTAACTTACGAGGAATCAAATCAAAAATTTCTCAAATTTGGATTTAAAATGGCGCTATCAGAATTTTGAACAAAATCAGTAGTCTATCTATACTTTTGGTTAATGAGTTGTGAATTGTAAAAATAGCAATAGAAAAGTAACACCAAACAAAACTATAGAGAAAAACCCATCCTTTGTTATGTTTTACATTATTGTGTATCTAATTATATATCTTTTAAATTATTACAACCCTCAAATCCCCCTTTTTTTAATTTTAAAAGGCAAAACAGGCATCAAGCAATAAGACCGTTTTGTATAGGATAATGGTGCCTCACATGCTCATAGCTAGTTCTAAATGTTGAATTATGTTGCCTTGGGACTCCTTGGGAAATGTTTTGAGCACATTGTGTGGATATTGTGCTAAATAATATATGATA
>NC_088360.1:45771942-45782087 GCF_034508935.2 Berghia stephanieae
ATGCGACGATCATTAAACAAACGAATTGATGGATTTGTATATCAGATTTGATTAAATTACGAAATTTTGGCTCCAACTTCCAAACTTTAGATCGGATGGTCCTGAGTTCGAATCCCGCTCAGAGCGGCGCATAATTGAGTCCTTGGAAAAGTTTTCTTTATTCAAATTCTCTCTCAGTACTCAGGTGTAAAATGAGTACCCGATTGTATACAGCGTTGTCTGACCGAAAAAAAACAACATTGTAATATCGACTTGGCGCGTCATGTTTTGTCCTACATGTCGTGTTGGTGTTGGCTTAGGAAACCTTGTAAAGCGCTTTGAGCACATTTTAAAAATTTTATTCTATATAAAAGCTTATGTTTTCATGATATACCAGGTCAGCATAATATCTCTTTATATAATATGACCCACCGTCTCATAACGATACTATGTCGGAGCAATACTGATACCGTGAACTGAATGTATAGCCAGAAATACAAACCGTTTGCTAAGGGTCCCGATTGCTCATAATTTGGTAGAGCGCTCGATTCACTCGCAAAGGGTGAAAGTTCGATTCCGGGTGAAGTTGAGATCTTTTTTTTTCTTTTACGGAGTTTATCACAGTTTCTATAGCGTAAAAGTAACAAAAGCAATGTCTTGCTTCCCTTATTATTATTATTATTATTATTATTATTATTATTATTATTATTATTATTATTATTATTATTATTATTATTATTATTATTATTATTATTACTACTACTACTATTATTATTATTACTATTATTATTAACATCATCATCATTATTACTATTATTAACATTATTATTACTATTATTATTAACATCATCATCATTATTACTATTATTATCATAGTTATTACTATTACTATTATCACTATCATTATTATTATCATCATCATAATTATTACTATGATTATTATTATCACTATTATTATTATTATCATCATCATCATAATTATTATTATTATCATAGTTATTACTATAATTATTATTATTATTATTTTTATTATTTTTATTATTATTATTATTATAATAATTATTATTATTATTATCATCATCATGATAATAATAATTATTATTATTATTATCATCATCATAATTATTATTATAATTATTATTATTATTATTATCACCATTATTATTCTATTAACAACAACTACCACAACACGAAATCAACATAGAAGACAGAAAAATGAAAATGACCGTACAATCAAAATGAAATCAAGTTCTAACCAATTGTGTAGTTTTCCGTGTTATTTTGGAACCCTTGGGAAACAGCTGCAATTAATAAAAAAATATATCATTTTTTTTTTTTTAATAATCTTTATTGTTTAAAAAATGAGTAGTTTTCATTTGGGATACAATGTTTGAAATTAAAATATAATACACAGATAAGTAGACAAAAATACATCATTTAAATGATAATATATAAAAATGAAAATGAAAAGTGATATAAATATCTAAATGAAGATGACGTTTCATAACATAATTCTAATTACTGTGACCAGTCGCCTTAAATCGGTATTAAGGTGGGGTGGAGAACATGTCAATAACTGAATTTCACATTAGAATTACTCAGAAAGATTGTCCTTTGTTTCTCCATTTAAATGTTAAGATTCCGTGGTCATCGGTCACAGCACAATACAATAACTTTACACAAGTTTTATATTTATGAATTAAACCTAAGCCGTGTTCTCTGCATTCAAACCACCCCGGCATAACACCGTATTGAAGAGGTGGGTTGCAATTATAATTAGACTATGGCACGCACATTGGAATTCTGAGTCCGTGGGAGACTATCAGACTCGAGTCCGAATTGCTACAATGTTACGTTTAACTTTCCACCCAACTCTAGTGTAGGCTGCTCTGCTGGACGTCGAAAATGTCAAACAATAAATAAATAAATAAATTGGGCGATTTCCATCTCCTATAACAACATTATCCAAATGATAATAAAGAAAACAAAAACAAACAAACAAACAAAAACAGCTGGCCTATTTTTGCTTGCACCGACAGATTTTATGTCTGGACCTTTTATTTGGTGTCTGAAAAGATTGGTCTCAGTTAATTTATACGGTTAAAACGTGCAAGTTGTCCACATCAAAATCCACTCCACGTTTTAAAAGTTTTTTTAAGTAAAATTACAATGAAGAATGGTTGCCAGTTTGGTTATATGGGGATCTACTGACTGGACCGAATTAGATCGTTGATGACTAAAAAGTCTTTAAAATTCCTTCACGATTGTGTTCTAAACAATTAGAATAGACCAACTGCGAGAACCCTAAATATTTGTGGGGAAATAAAGGCTATTACGAACAGATTGTGGTAATTAATATTGATCGAGACGACCCTTTGTGAGCCATCAAAGATCAGAATCTGTCCTGTAATAAAGTCTCTAGGTGCGCGCAAATGCATCTGGCAACAGGGTGGCTGGATGGCGATTCCGAACATCAAATTAAATGGCCGATTATTATGCACGAGCAGATTTTGTAAATAATCATTTGAGTCAGTTACCCTTGATTTAAGAAAGGGTTGCAAGTCAAATGTTTATATCATCAAAATAGGTTTATACTAATTTAATTTGGCAGTAATTCTGTGATCGTTGGCAAAAAAAAAAAAAAAAATATCAACATGGGCCGTACGGAACAATTTTGAACCCCAGCCCTATATTTAAAAAAGAGATAAGTGTTATATTATATGTGTAATAAATCATTATTTACCACCCGAAAATTCTATGGGAACTCCACAAGTAGAATGTAAAAAAAAATCTCCATTAACCCTCAGGGGACACATTATTTCTATAGGGTCTATTTCGGGGAAAAGATTGAGATAACCCAGGTGTTAGCCGCAATGCAGCGCCACAAAAGTGAGCTTTACGAGCTAAGATTCTTGTTCAAGAGAAAAAAACGAGATGGTTCCCGGTTTAGTATTGAGTGTGTGTTTTCTTTTTTTCGAGTGCATATTCTAAATTTAAGTAACTACGAAGTTATCATAAGTAATCATTGACGATACGAACCAAGCGCAAAACATAATATTACCAGATTTTTTGATTTTTTTTTTTAAAAGAGAGAATAAGAAATAATAGAAAAAATTAAGATTGGAGGATAAGGGGAGAAGAGTCATTCCAAATCATTTGTTAAATGGCATAATATTGCCGAGAATTCGGACACTGAACAAAAATCTTCTCTTTCGACAGATGAACAGAGCTGGACACGCAATATCCTTCGGGATAAATTATCACGGTTTTTAAAATCAGCATAAAACACGGTGAACGTATTTGAGTTTGAGTAAAATATTTCGGAAACAAAACTAACTAATAATATCGAAAAGTGATAGTCTGTTCGCTTTGTAGTCATTTTTGGGAGAGAAAAAAAATCAACACCTTGTATAATAATCTATGGGCGATTTTGAAATTAGAAGAAGAAAATATATATAAATATAAAGATTTATGCTTGTAAAAATAGACTCCATGACATATTATGTCTTAGAAATAACGAGATGACCATTATTTATATGAAGGATTTCTCGGAAAATAAGTTAGATGCAATCGCAGTGATACAAATTATGAGAATTAAACGGCCATAATGCAGTAAGGTGGGAAATCTTTGACTAGTAATCTAACCTCCTAGTATTTTGCCTTTATTCCACAAAACCACAACATGTCCTTACCTCAATGAAACGTTGAGAATTTCCGCTCCAAATGAGAATCAATCATGTGCTGTGGATTTCCAATACGATCGTACATCTCTATTTATATACAATGTGCATGAGACAGGGGGTGGGGGATTGGGACCCCAGATGTCCAGGGGATGATCAGTTATTGTCAATCATGACAATCAGGAAAAGAAGAATGATTGAAATTGATCTCATTTCGCAGGTGATGCTGTTTTATATCAACGTAAAAGTATGAAAAGGTGTGAATATTCCGCAGATGGATTTAATTTTTAACTCAGGTTAGATAGCACGACAAAAATCCACGAGAAATATGCAATGAATCCAGTATTTGTCTTTTAATTGAACATTTAGTCGGTGTTATTGACTTCAAACCACTTAGAACCAATATTAAATTGAAGTTGTCTCTTATTTTGTTGTTGTTGTTATTATTATAATTATTCCTATAACACGATATGAAAAGTATAACAAATAATAAAAATGTTTGATTCAAGCAACTGCACTAGATTTCCAAACAAAATATCAAAATCTAAAATCTTGGAGGGAAGTGTTTTACTTTAATCACAAAAACACCAAGAACAAACCACAAAGTCCGTTGTAGGTGATGTCTATATTTATAACACAACAACGAAAAATTATAAAGTCGCAATAAGTGTGGCTTCGTCTTTATCCACGCGGAAGCTTAGCGCGAACACAATCCACTGACATATAACGCCGTGACTGTAACCGTCTTCATTTTTATCTCCAGGGTGGTGATGATGATAATGATGATGGTGGCGATGGTGAGACAGACGCAAGCAGGAATAGCAACAGCAGCTAGCGGCTCTAATTTCCTGTATAACACCTCGCCATAATCCTTTGCAAATCCATCTCTAACAGCGATCAAGTCGGTCCGTATTTTACTCTGTCTTTGATACGAACAGACAGATGGCAAAGCTGTCTGTCAAAATCATAACAGCTTCCATCCGTCGCTCACAAAGTAACTCCGTCCAGACTAGTGTACGACTCCACCCATTTTCTCACCATTTCCAATCCATAAAGACAGAAAACTGTGTGGTGGAAGTAGTCCCCTTCATGAGAACGATTATCCCGCGGTTGTTTAGCCCCGCCCACAACATTCAGCCGCAGCCAATAGGAAATAAGAACCCCTTGGCGATGTGAACTCGTTTTTTTTTCTAATCGCATTCGAGCCCCGCCTTTCGGTGACTTTCTTTTTTTATGAGTCGTTGACGGTTTGTTATGGGGCGCGATTAGCGATCGTCACCGTACTGAATGCAGGACAGGATACACTGACGGCAAGAACGAATGAATGAATGAATGAATGAATGAATGAATGAATGAATGAATGAATGAATGAATGAGTGTGTGAAGGATTGAGCGACGAGCATAAATGATTCAATGAAAGGAGAAGCTGGAAGGAGAAAGTGAAGACGATGGATGTAAGGGAGATTAATTGTGAAAAGAATTTGAAGAAAGTATAACATAATGCGAGGGATTTGATAATAATATAGTTCTAATAGGTTTTGATGGGTGCTTGTTATGGTGATGGCGTGGGGTGTAACGTATATTATAATAATAATATACCTTCCAACTCTGGATGAGTTCAATTCCCGATCTTATCACCCAGCAGCACCCGAGCCTCGTGGAAGTAATGGCGACATAGACAGTACTGGACAGTACTGATCACCCTATCATAATCATTTTATGATCTAGTTAGGTGGCAATCCCTGAGGACCATAGATAACACAGGACTAGTAGTCTGTGCTGACGACTGACAGGGCACGAGGTGTGGTTGTTGAATGTTGAGGTGAGGAGTTATAGAAATGAAAGTTGTGATCGGAGAATGTTTTGGGTTGTTTGTTTTTTTTAGATGTGGATTGCAAAAATAATGAAAACAAAAAATGACCAGTTTTAACGCTTTGTTTTAAATGAGAACTCGACATTCGGTATGAACGTTTCCTTTTTGAATATGTCGGATCATAATGCTGAACTATGTAAATTAAAACTAGACGTCTATATCTATTTGTGTTCTTTGATACGGTCATTTACACCGCTTGAGGTGTTGTATTGGACGAGATGATGATGATGATAAATTAATGATAATTATTATAATAATAAGAAGAAGAATATCAAATAATAATAATAATAATAATAATAATAATAATAATAATATTAATAATAATAATAATAATAATAATAATAATAATGATGATGATGATAATGATAATGATAATAATGACAATAATAATAATAATAATGATAATAATAATAATAATAATAATAATAATAATAATAATAATAATAATAATAATAATGATAATAATAATAATAATAATAATAATAATAATAATAATAATGATAATAATAATAATATAATAATAATAATAATATGATGATGATGATGATGATGATGATGATGATGATGTATGATGATGATGATGATGATGATGATGATGATGATGATGATGATGATGATGATGATGCAAAGTAGTTGTGGTGTTGAATCTGGTACTTATAAACTCGGTGTTATTGTATTAAGATAGCAATAAGTGTTGATGAAATCCAACACTCACTGTCGTGTTTATGCCTTGGATTTAGGCAATCCAGGTGAGAGGTTTGGTTCATTGTGTCCAGGGTGGAGTGTGAAATTTCACGTGTGCTTGGTGTACCTTGTTGTCAGTGTTGGCTTGGATAGCCACTCGCTATACATCCCATAGAGATTGTGTGCTCTTGCTTGGCTAAGAAGCTCACGTCATAGCCATCCGGAAATATGCAGGCACACAAAACTATGTGAATGTGTAACATTTGAACGTTTATTTATAGTCTGGTTAATACACAGTTTAGTGAGAATTACTCATAAAGGTGGATGGCAAAAAAATTAATGAATAAATAAAATAACAATAACAAAGACCTGAGTGACGTCAACTTTATTCTATCTATAGATAGTATGCGCTTGGCGAAGAAGCTCATAACATTGCCATCCGGAAGTATAACGGACCAACACACGAAACTGTGTGTATCCATGAACGTTTATAGTCGGGTTAATACAGTTCAGTGAGCATTACTCATAAACGCGGATGGCAAAAAACAATAACAAAGACATGAGTGACGTCATCTTCGAACTATCTATAGATAGATGGCATGAGTAGGTATGACACTCGCTTTCGGATCGGAAGGTCTGATTTCGAGCCCCGCTCTGCGCATCGTTGATTCCTTGGAAAAGGGCTCTTTTCTCATATTATTCTCTCATCGTACTCAGGCTTAAAATGAGTACATGGTCGTTAACAACGTTGTCTCTGTCAGAAAAAAATGTAATATCACGTAAAAAGCGTCATGTTTCGTTCTTCATGTTATATATTATTATGTGCTGCTGTTGGTCGGACATTACGCCACATTATAATAGATCAATTTTGTTTTTTATTTTGTTTGTCTTTTTATTTTATTTTTGTTTGTTGTTTTGTTTTTTGTTTTTGTTTTTTGGCTTGTTTGGTCAACAAACAAACAAACAAACAAACAAACACACACAAAAAAACAACAAAACAAATAAAAAATAAAAAGATAAACAAAATAACAAACAAAATTGATCTATTATAATATGGCGTAATGTTCGACCAACAGTTTTTTTTTTTTTTTTTTTTTTTTTCCTTTAGTTTTTTTAAGTCAAGAGCCGACGAGGTCTTTCTTCGAGGTCAATAAAATATAATAAGTTAAAAGAGATTTCGGTTAAAAATCGTTTCATAATACCTTATTCTCAAAAGTGAGCAGAAATAAAGACCATGAATTTATTATTTGTTTGCGCAGTATCATCAATAACTCAGATATTATTACTAATAATCTGACCCGCATTTTAATAGGAACAAAGGAGAAAGGGGTGTTATAATTCATGAATTATATATCTATATATATATTATATATATAATATATATATATATATATATATATATATATATATATATATATTATTAGTTTGTTTGTCCTACGTGTTACGTGTTGCTGTCGGCTAAACGAATTTTTTTTGTAAAGCTCTTTGAGCCCGGTAAGTGGCCTTTGCGCTACATAAATGCTCAAGTTTAGTTTGGTCTTTCATTGTTTTTGTTCTAGATTAATTCATGCTCATGATGGCTGTGCCTACTTACTATGCCCCCCCCTGCATTAGCGGCAATTGTCCTTAACCAGTTAACTGCCGCACTCTGGAAAAAACGCGTATTTAACAATTTGGTCAGAAAACTCGTCTTTCAAATTTTTATAACCAATCGATTTAAATGACCCTGATCTTGGCAAAACTCTCAAACCTGAGACCTCGCGAAGTTCCAGGTTTGAGCGTTTTTGCCAAGATGAGAGTCATTTAAATATAGATTTTTTGAAAGACAAGTTTTCTGGCCAAATTTTTAAATACGTGTTTTTCCAGAGTAAGGCAGTTAACTGGTTTATAAAACGCACAAAGAGGATCTAATGTGTTTAATTTATTTATAAGGGGTTGTAGATTACTTTATGTATACTATAATATAAAAGCTGAAACATCGCAGGTGTTACGAAACTCAATCCAAAGACAAATTGAGCACGACTCCATTAAATGTTGATTACATACACAGTCTGGTGGGAGGGAATTAACCACGGATTAACGTTGATATTAATGTACTCTTGGAATTTAGCCCTAAAACACTCAAAGGGGCAGGTTGTTAAATTACACGACATAATAGTATAATATTATTGACCTGGGGGATTACTGGAACAGACCTGTCACATAATGATATACACACCAAATGGCTGAGCTAAAGACAGATTTATTTGTCACTTTTAGGTCTTTGTTTTAATTTTTTTTTTTTTTTTTTTTTTTTTTTTTAGGGTCCAGTGTCAAATCTAGAAGATAGGAAGCAATTGTTATTACAACATTGTCCTTATAACCTGCTTGGTACAAAGATTTTTTTTTTTTTTTTTTTTTTGGCAGAACTACGTTTTATTTTTTTTTTTTTTTTTTTTTTTTTTTGACTCCGACCTGAGAATAGAGACCTCGACGAATTCAATAGAACTTTCTGAAAAGACAGTTCTGGTGCCCAGAGCAAGTATGATATAAAGTAGTTTAAAGCATTGTAGTAACATATTTAGGATAAGTTGATCATTTTCAAAGTTAGTTGAAATGTCCACTAGGAATTTTTCCAATAATTTCACTTAGGCAGGTCTGAGTAACTATGATATGTGCGGCTATGTCGTGGTCTTGTGGTATGACACTCGCTTTCGGGTCCGAAGGTCCTGGGTTCGAGTCTCGCCTGGCGCATAGTTGTCCTCGGAAAAGGCTCTTTACTCATATTCTCTCGCCGTACTCAGGTGTAAAATGAGTACCTGGCCGTTAACAGCGTTGTCTATGTCGGGGAAAAAAATGTAAAATCGCCTAACAGGCGTCACAATTCTTCCAGTTCCTGCTTATATCTGCGTTGGTTTCTCATTAGATTCCCTTGTTTCCCTTTCTGAATGTTAATATTACGTCATAAGTATAGTTCCGTGACACGTTTATGACAGCACGGCTGCAAATCTCATTAACATTAAAAGGGAGGTATCTAGATGTGTGTCGACGGTACTTTTGGTGTGCTCTTTGTCTCTAAACAGTTTTCAACAACTGGACAAACAAATGGGTTTAAATTGGAACTTCCAATAATGGGGTTTATGGCTGATTGTACTAGGTATAAAAAATAAACGATTTATTGTCGGGGACTGTTCAATGATATGCAGGGAAAGGTTTGTATTTATAATCATCGTTACTGTGTTGGACCATGTTTTCTTTACGGCTTAACCAAGGCTACTCATAACAGGCGCTAGGTTTAAGTCTATTCATTATCTACATAAATTTGAATAAATTTGTTTATGAATTTTTATCATTGCAGACAAACTAAATACGCATCGAAATGAGCGAAAAGTATATATTATTTTCAAAATCAGTAAAAGAGGTGAAATATTGATTGGAGAACTTTATATGCGTGTATGAGTATGTGTGTATGTATTTGTGTGTGTGTGTGTGTGTGTGTATGTGTCTGTCAATCTATCTCACTGTTTCATGTGTTACTAGCCTCGGCGATGGTCAGGTAATAACCTAATCACTTGCACGTGGATTGAACATTAAAAGATTGGTTATGTCGGATGGACACAAAGCTACTCTTTGTCTTTTTAGTATCTACTCATTATCTCTATAGATAATAATATGCGCTTGACTAAGAAGCTCACAACATTGCCATCCGGAAGCATAACGGACCAAGGACCAACACTCAAACCTCTGTGTAACCATGAACTTTTATAGTCTTGACAAACCGTTAAGTGAGAATTACTCATAAACGGGGATGGCAAAAAAAACAAAACAAACAAACAAAAAAACAATGACCAAGACCCGAGTGACGACAACGTTATTCTATCTTGTTTTGTTTTTTGTTTTTTGTTTTTTTTTTGGTTTTTTTTTTTTGTTTTGTTTTTTTTTTCTTTTGG
>NC_088360.1:45782187-45802187 GCF_034508935.2 Berghia stephanieae
TTCTTGGTATTGAACATGATCAAAACACTTTTTGGACTTAATATTATGAATCTTCTGTAAAAGCCAGCGTTATAAAATATCCTATCGAACTCCGGAAAACAAAAAACCCCCCAAAAAAAAAAATCGTTTTTAAAGGCTTAAGATCAATTACCAAAAACACAAATTGCCTAAAATAACCCTCTAAAACATTACAATCCAAGACCTCTTAAAAGCTTATTTGAATCCACGCGCGTCGCTTAATCCGCATTTAATCGGTTAATATCATGGCTGCCTAAAACGCATTACGAAAAACTTGATAAATTTGGAACTTGGGCCTTCAACAACAGGGAATTGATTTATTTTAATACAGGACAGGGCTGTCAGACAATACAAAAGCCAAAATATTTTTGAAAACAAAAAAAACTTCGACATGTGTATAGCGCAAAATCCATTAAACATGCTCAAGCGCTATACAAGGGATCTCAAGCAACGGCAAAGTTTAACATTTAGGACATGACATGACGCTTGTTCGGCGATTTTACAAATTAAAAAAAAATTCGAGTAGAGACAACATATCTGAGCACGGTGAGAGAATGTAAGTAAAGAGGCTTTCCAAGAACTTCAACTATGCGCCGCCTGAGTGGGATTCAAACCCTGGACCTTCGAACCTCAAGGCGAGTGGCATACTTCAAGACCATATTATACCGCACAGAGCTAAATTAATATATTTTAATCGGTAAGTTTCGAAATGTTTATTTACACTTTTGTTTCTACCCATTCTTGATATTCTTCTCCCCTCCTCAAACCTGTTACTGTCCCTCCCCCTCCTCTCTATTTTCTTATCCCGACGAATTACACGATATTACAGTGAAACAAGAAAGTACACATTTCTCTTAAATAAAATTTCGAGATTCTGAATCTGTTAGTGGTAAAAAAAGACCGAATCGAAATGGTGAAAGAATTTGGACAGCACGATATTATTATTATTATTATTATTATTATATTTATTATTATTATTTTATTATTATTATTATTATTATTATTATTATTTTATTATTTTATTATTATTATTATTATTATTATTATTATTATCATTATTATTATCTATACTACTATTATTTTTTTATTATTTTTATTATATTATTATTATTATTATTATTATTATTATTATTATTATTATTATTAGTATTATTATCATCATCATCATTATTATTATTATTAATTATTATTAATAGTAGTAGTAGTCGTAGTAGTAGTAGTAGTAGTAGTAGTAGTAGTAGTAGTAGAGTAGTAGTAGTAGTAGTAGTCGTAGTAGTAGTAGTAGTAGTAGTAGTAGTAGTAGTAGTAGTTGTAGTAGTAGTAGTAAGAAGAGAAAGAAGAAGAAAGAAGAAGAAAGAAAAAGAAGAAGAAGAAGAAGAAAAAGGGAAGAAGAAGAAGAAGAGAAAAAGAAGAAGAAGAAGAAGAAAAGAAGAAAAGCAAGAAGAAGAGAAGAAGAAGAAGAAGAAGAAGAAGAAGAAGAAGAAGAAAGAAGAAGAAGAAGAAGAAGAAGAAGAAGAAGAAGAGAAAGAAGAAAAAAGAAGAAGAAAGGAAGAAGAGTAAGAAGAAGGAGAAGGAGGAAGAAGGGAAGGAGAAGAACAAGAAGAAGAAGGAGAAGAACAAGAAGAACAAGAAGAAGAACAAGAAGAAGAACAAGAAGAACAAGAAGAAGAACAAGAAGAAGGACCGTCTGTGGTAAACAAAACCCAATCCTAAACAGTGGGAAAACCGTTTTAATATTATCATATATTATTTACTTCAACAAACTCGATGACGACATCATTATAGCAGACCAAAAAGTCAGAACCATCGTGGTTTACAAATATCTGTGTTGATAACAAATCAGCCCCAATGTTTCTATCGAAATAATTCCCGCTATGTTTTGAATGCGGAAAGTCGAGGGTTTTCTAAAATAGCTTCTCTCGGAAAAGAATGGACGAAGATCGACGGGTGACGATAATACACATTGATTTAGAGAAGACATTCCCCCACTGTCTGACTAAACACTTTTTTTATCCACATTGACCAGGATACTTCTATTTTATTTCAAATTCCGGCTCATTACGACGATTCTCGATAAGTTAAAGATTCCAAACCTAAGACCCCAAAGGTTTGACTATTTTGACAAGTTGAGAACCGGTTTAGATGACCAATACTGATTTAAAGTTTGTGTTTAATTTTCGAACCAAAGTGAAGAAAAAAGGGTGGGGTTTATTATTTTTTTTATGGGAAGTGGGGGGGGGGGGGAATCTTTGAATCTTTTTTCCCCCTCAAATCACAATAGCATGTCCGTTTGTTTTGATTTTTTTTTGTTGGTTTTCTGTTTTCCTTTTTCTTTTTATCTGGGAAGGGGGGGGGGGGGGGAGTTGTGTTAAATAATGAGCGGAATGGATGGGCGAACGGGAATGTTGGGGGTGGGGGGGGGGGGGGGGGGTAGGGGTAGAGGGACTAGGAATTGTTGTAAAAGGGTAGGGGATGGGGGTGATAGGTAAAAGGGGTGAGAGATTGAGAAAAGTCGATTGAATGGACAGGAGAAGAGGGGATGACAAATGATAATAAGGATTGATTGGCAAATTGATTTAGGATAAAGAAACAGTGGAAGGAGCTGTTTGTGTGTTTGTGTGTATGTGTTGTGTCTGTGTGTAAGAGAATGAGTTGTGTGTGAGAGAGAGCGCAGGCATCTGTGAGTATATATAATATATATTATATATATATTATATATATATATATATATATTGTGTGTGTGTGTGTGTGTGTGTGTGTGTGTGTGTGCGTGTGTGTCAGTGTGTGTAAGTTTTGATCAATGACCAAAATATTGTAAAGCGCTTATACCTTACAATATGATATTGAACATAATGGTGATGATGCCGATGATGATGGTGATGATGACGATAATAATAATAATAATAATAATAATTAATAATAATAAATAATAATAATAATAATAATATAATAATAATAATTATTATTATTATTATTATTTTCATTATATTATCTTATTTATTATTATTTATTATTATTATTATTATATATTATTATTATTATTATTATTATGATAATCATTATAATTATTATTATTACTACCATTACTATTACTATTATTAGTATTATTATCATCATCATCATCATCATCATCATCATCATCATCATCATCATCATCATCATTATTATTATTATTATTATTTATTTTATCATGATTATTATTATTATTATTATTATTATTATTATTATATTATTATTATTATTATTATTATTATTATTATCGTTCTAAGTTCCCACATAATAATGTATTTTCTGTCACCAAAGTACCCGTTTTCTTAAGTTTAACTGACTAAAAAAACTTGCTGCGGTTATTTTAAAGTCACTCGTGTCAAAAAAAAAAAGTTATAATTCTACGAATTTCTCGCTGTATTATATGCCAGGTACGTTGACGTCTTAAATTATAGACCAGGTATGATCTTAGCTTCAAGGATTAGCAATGACGGAGATGTTACTTCTTTCCATCGTGACAAAAGCTAAAAGAGGATGATAATAATTATGACAAAAGAACTTGAAAAAAAGAATAGAGAAATAAAAAGCAAAATGTAAAAATGGCAATAATCAATTCCCTATAACACTAGCCTATAATTAATTGTGTAAATGTCACTTATGATATATCTCACCGTATGATTTTCTCTACAGTCATACTTATAATGATAACAATATGTAATTATAAAATTCATTACTCAATAATAAACGAAAATATAGTTAGATCTGTGGTATCTAAAAAAATCGTTTCAACAATTTTGGCCATAAATCATCCTTCAAATAACGATCGATTAAAATGACCCACATCTTGTAAATAAAAAGAACAACTCTCGAACCCCGGACTTGATTAAATTCCCAAGTTTGAAAGATGTGGGCAATATGATGGTCATTATAATCGGTGGATATTTGAAGGACGAGTTTTCTGGCCAGAATTTAAAATACGTATTTTACTCAGAATACGACCCGGTTATCATATTATTGTCATTCATTTCAATATTGCTGTGTAAATGACAAAGGTGTTAAGTAGATGTTAGAATTAGACAAACACACACGCACACGCCCCAAGGGGATTTGACTCAAGATAGAAGAGAGCAATAGTTTATCATTGCATGACATTTCAAGTCAAGTAAGATGAAAAAATGTCAAAGAGGAATCGGTATGCGAATGTAAATACTAGATGGCATCATGTGCCAGAGACTCCTGGGATTGTAAATTTAATGACCAAATAAGACGGAACAAGATCAACGTGGGATGCAACCTTATCAATTAAAATAAGCTGTAGATCAGAAAGGAAAATTGGGATCTTATGTTTATATCAGAGTATGCGACGATCATTAAACAAACGAATTGATGGATTTGTATATCAGATTTGATTAAATTACGAAATTTTGGCTCCAACTTCCAACTTTAGATCGGATGGTCCTGAGTTCGAATCCCGCTCAGAGCGGCGCATAATTGAGTCCTTGGAAAAGTTTTCTTTATTCAAATTCTCTCTCAGTACTCAGGTGTAAAATGAGTACCCGATTGTATACAGCGTTGTCTGACCGAAAAAAAACAACATTGTAATATCGACTTGGCGCGTCATGTTTTGTCCTACATGTCGTGTTGGTGTTGGCTTAGGAAACCTTGTAAAGCGCTTTGAGCACATTTTAAAAATTTTATTTCTATATAAAAGCTTATGTTTTCATGATATACCAGGTCAGCATAATATCTCTTTATATAATATGACCCACCGTCTCATAACGATGTCGAGCAATACTGATACCGTGAACTGAATGTATAGCCAGAAATACAAACCGTTTGCTAAGGCAACGTGTATTTTATTAGCAGGTTGATAACCGAACACGCTTATGGGTTTAATTTAACATTGTTGTAATGAACAATAATATTATTATAATCCTGTGTTGGTTTGAGAGTATTTCCATGACAGCGATGGGCCCATAACTATTCGGGTTATCAGACCTGCAAATAAGTAGCCAACACGTCGGTTTTGCGGGTACTGATCGTTTACTGGGTAGAATAAATAAAATAAAATCTCTATAAAAAATAACATTGAAAATTTCATGTTACGGGCACTGGTCACTTTCGACTTTAAATCTACTGTTCGTCAACAGTTTTTACTGTTCGCCCTGACAATAACACCAACGAGTAACATTATCTCATTTTTTTAAAAGAAGAAAAACATTTGAGCTTTTATATAGCGCAATATCCACTAAATGTGCTCAAGGCTGCTTACAAGGGTCCCTGGCCAACAGCAACATTGAACATTAGGACGGGACATGGCGCCTGTTAGGCGGTGTAACCATTTTTTCGGACAGAGACAACGCTGTAAACGGCCAGGTACTCATTTTACACCTGAGGATGGAGAGATTAAAGAGCTTTTTTCCAAGGACTCAACCATGTGCCGAGCGAGGCTCGAATCCAGGACCTTCCGATCCGAAAGCGAGTGTCATATCATTAGACCACATTATAGCCGCACATGGTTCAACTTAGGAATGGCCTAAGACTAAGACCTAGGACTTCATAAACCCTATAGATGTCGCTGCCTAAGACCACTTTGTACTTATAAATAATATGTTTAATTGTATACATAATAATTTGTTGACGACTGTCGGTGACATCTCTAGGCCATCTGTCATTTTCCTTATATATAAACAATATTGGAACGTGTCCTAATTGTTATTCAATAATCTTAACACATGCACGACTTTTTACCGTATTCACACATTAGACAATTTGACACATCTTACATCGCTGTGATAAATAATAAAACTTTATTAGACTTTGGCAGAAAGAATGGCGTTTTGTAAGCAGGACATAAGAATTACGCCACGCTAGGCTTGGTTATAAAATTAAACATACAAACAACAAACGACAACAGCACCAATAATAATAATAATAATAATAATAATAATAGTAATAATAATAATAGTAATAATAATGATAACAAACAACAACAACAATAGTAATATCAATAATAAGTTTGAGAAGATGAAAGAAGACGAAGAAGAATGATAATAAGAAGAAGAAAAAGAATATGATTTGATGATGATGTGATGATGATGATAATAATGATAATGATGATAATAATAATAATAATAATAATAATAATAATAATATATAATAATAATAATAATAATAATAATAATAATAATAATAATAATAAATAATAATATAATAACCATTATCATGAGAATGAGCCCAAATCTAATTTGGAACAATCTATAAAAACATGTCTATTTTCCAGTTGTGAAATAACGTGAGAATAATTCGACGTGGCTGCTACTTATAAAGAGTGCGTTTTCATACAAAGGATTTTCTTTCTTTTTTTAAAAATATTTTAATAGAGTAAGTGGAAGAAAAGAAACAATCAGTACATTTTAACAGTACGACATAATCAAAGTCGGGTATTGATATGAAAATGCTGTTACAAAAAGCACATACAAAAAAAAAAAAAAAAAAAAAAAAAAAAACAACACACCACACGACTCACCCAAACAAACATAACATCAAACAAACAAACAAAAACATTTTAACGTATCCATGGTATCCAAAGCAAATCGCGACCAGCTGCAGATATAAATAAATAAATAAATAAATAAATAAATAAATAAACTCCCGAGTGGAAAATCGTCTTTGGATGACGCCCAAAGACTAGATGGTTGGATAGGGTAAAGGAGACATGAAAGAACTGGGCCTGGAGGAGGATGGTGCTATGAACCGAGATCAGCGACTGCTATACTCCTAGACCGAGATACATGGAGATGTGGCATTCATTATGGCAAACTTGCAAAAAGCTGAAAGAAGAAGAAGATAAAGGAAGACGGAACAACCCATGCGTTAACCACAGTCAACACGAATTGATTTGCTCAAGGCAGGTTGTCGAACCCGGTACATTCTGGGTGCGGCTATGTGGTCTAGTGGTATGACACTCGCTTTCGGATCGGAAGGTCCTGGGTTCGAGCCTCGCTCGGCGCTTTAGTTGAGTCCTTGGAGAAGGCTCTTTACTCACATTCTCTCACCGTACTAGGTGTAAAATGAGTACCTGGCCGTTAACAGCGTTGTCTCTGTCCCAAAAATTTGTAATATCGCCTGACAGGCGTCATGTCTCGTCCTACATGTTATGTGTTGCTGTTGGACAGGGACCCCTTGTAAAGCGCTTTGAGCACGTTAGTGGATATTGCGCTATATAAAAGCTCAAGTACGAAGCATAGACCAGACCGCTGCGCCTCGCGCTTGTGGTTAAATCTGAATCATATCCCGCCTAATAATGCGCTTCATCAGTGGGGACTTTCCACCTGTCCAACATGTACCCGATGTGGGCAAGAACCCGAAACGGCAGAGCATCTAGTCGAACGGTGTGTTCTGACGATGCTACTAGGGGGGGGGGGGGGGGGGGTTCGCGACGGTGCACGAATGCGGACCGGACTTTGCTGATTGGGTCGATCGTCATAACATGGTAGTGTGAGAACCCTGCCTATTAACCTGCAAGAAGTCTAAGTGTGTATAATTGCAGAAATAAATCCTCTTTATGGTTATCAAGGCGGGGTCCGATTGCTCATAATTTGGTAGAGCGCTCGATTCACTCGCAAAGGGTGAAAGTTCGATTCGGGTGAAGTTGAGATCTTTTTTTTTTCTTTTACGGAGTTTATCACAGTTTCTATAGCGTAAAAGTAACAAAAGCAATGTCTTGCTTCCCTTATTATTATTATTATTATTATTATTATTATTATTATTATTTTATTATTATTATTACACTACTATTATTATTATTATTACTATTATTATTAACATCATCATCATTATTACTATTATTATCATTATTATTACTATTATTATTAACATCATCATCATTATTACTATTATTATCATAGTTATTACTATTACTATTATCACTATCATTATTATTATCATCATCATAATTATTACTATGATTATTATTATCACTATTATTATTATTATCATCATCATCATAATTATTATTATTATCATAGTTATTACTATAATTATTATTATTATTATTTTTTATTTTTTATTATTATTATTATTATAATTATTATTATTATTATTATCATCATCATGATAATAATAATTATTATTATTATTATCATCATCATCATAATTATTATTATAATTATTATTATTACTATTATCACCATTATTATTCTATTAACAACAACTACCACAACACGAAATCAACATAGAAGACAGAAAAATGAAAATGACGTACAATCAAAATGAAATCAAGTTCTAACCAATTGTGTAGTTTTCCGTGTTATTTTGGAACCCTTGGGAAACAGTTGCAATTAATAAAAAAATATATCTTTTTTTTTTTTAATAATCTTTATTGTTTAAAAAATGAGTAGTTTCATTTGGGATACAATGTTTGAAATTAAAATATAATACCAGATAAGTAGACAAAAATACATCATTTAAATGATAATATATAAAAATGAAAATGAAAAGTGATATAAATATCTAAATGAAGATGACGTTTCATAACATAATTCTAATTACTGTGACCAGTCGCCTTAAATCGGTATTAAGGTGGGGTGGAGAACATGTCAATAGGCTTTTAACGAAATCGGGTCGAACGCCGAACCGAACGCCGAACCCGAACGGATATAGCCTTCTCACGTGACCATGAACGAGATCTGGATAGTGAAGACTCTCAAGCGGTATGCAGCATCGGATCTAAGGTCACGTGATAGAGGATAGCTTGGGTTGCTGTTGGCTTGTGTTAGGGGAGGGGCAAGGTCAGTGTCATTCAATAGTATATAATTGTGCATGTGGCGCTCTATACAGAGAGAAAATTATAAATTGATTACGGGGGAAGGTGGGGGGAGGGGGGGGGGGGGTTGACCCACAAACGATCGAGGTGTTGGGCTTCGGGTAGACCATGATACGAAATCAAAGAGAAAAGGCCGCTGGTACTTGGATGGTGGAAATGGTGGGGGGGGGGGGGGGGGGGGGTGGGGTAGTGACAATCAGCATGGGATGTATATATTAACATTAATAATATAGGCAATAGATGACCAGGGATGTGTATTGTTTGTATATGTTTGTGTGTGTGTGTGTGTGTGTGTGTGTGTGCGCGCGCGTGTGTGTGTGTGTGTGTGAAAGGGATTACACAAAAACACTTTTCTCTGTAGCTTCCAAATGATTACGTATACGATAAATTTGAAACCCACATTGTTTGAATCAGCTCACTAATTTATTCCTGAGCCTTGAGATGGTGACGCAACTATTACATACAAGACCTTGCAGTCGAGACGGCAGGGCTTTTGGGTTACACAACCACTATTTACCCATCGGTCAGCGGTACTCTTTGATGTATACAACACTCACCGCCTTTACGCAAAGCCGCCTGCCCATAAATCAAGAGATGGTCTCCTAACTGTTCACAAGCGAACTGTCAAACGAGCAATCGATGATTGGATAAGAATCTCAAGATCTCATACAATAAGGTAAGTTTTGGAGAGGTGATATCCCCCCACCCGTCATCGGACAGAACTTTCATTGCGTTATATCATATGAGCTCCGCCTCCTCTTTCTATTCCGGAGTGACGAGATTAGACGAGAGGACGCGAGAAAAAAAAATGGTCACGTGTTGGGCAAGTCGTTCGTTAGGCGAGCTTCGGTGTCTAACTATAACTCCGTATTAACTGAATTTCACATTAGAATTACTCAGAAAGATTGTCCTTTGTTTCTCCATTTAAATGTTAAGATTCCGTGGTCATCGGTCACAGCACAATACAATAACTTTACACAAGTTTTATATTTATGAATTAAACCTAAGCTGTGTTCTCTGCATTCAAACCACCCCGGCATAACACCGTATTGAAGAGGTGGGTTGCAATTATAATTAGACTATGGCACGCACATTGGAATTCTGAGTCCGTAGGAGACTATCAGACTCGAGTCCGAATTGCTACAATGTTACGTTTAACTTTCCACCCAACTCTAGTGTAGGCTGCTCTGCTGGACGTCGAAAATGTCAAACAATAAATAAATAAATAAATTGGGCGATTTCCATCTCCTATAACAACATTATCCCAAATGATAATAAAGAAAACAAAAACAAACAAACAAACAAAAACAGCTGGCCTATTTTTGCTTGCACCGACAGATTTTATGTCTGGACCTTTTATTTGGTGTCTGAAAAGATTGGTCTCAGTTAATTTATACGGTAAAAACGTGCAAGTTGTCCACATCAAAATCCACTCCACGTTTTAAAAGTTTTTTAAAGTAAAATTACAATGAAGAATGGTTGCCAGTTTGGTTATATGGGGATCTACTGACTGGACCGAATTAGATCGTTGATGACTAAAAAGTCTTTTAAATTCCTTCACGATTGTGTTCTAAACAATTAGAATAGACCAACTGCGAGAACCCTAAATATTTGTGGGGAAATAAAGGCTATTACGAACAGATTGTGGTAATTAATATTGATCGAGACGACCCTTTGTGAGCCATCAAAGATCAGAACTGTAATAAAGTCTCTAGGTGCGCGCAAATGCATCTGGCAACAGGGTGGCTGGATGGCGATTCCGAACATCAAATTAAATGGCCGATTATTATGCACGAGCAGATTTTGTAAATAATCATTTGAGTCAATTACCCTTGATTTAAGAAAGGGTTGCAAGTCAAATGTTTATATCATCAAAATAGGTTTATATTATTTAATTTGGCAGTAATTCTGTGATCGTTGGCAAAAAAAAAAAAAATTATCAACATGGGCCGTACGGAACAATTTTGAACCCCAGCCCTATATTTAAAAAAGAGATAAGTGTTATATTATATGTGTAATAAATCATTATTTACCACCCGAAAATTCTATGGGAACTCCACAAGTAGAATGTAAAAAAAAATCTCCATTAACCCTCAGGGGACACATTATTTCTATAGGGTCTATTTCGGGGAAAAGATTGAGATAACCCAGGTGTTAGCCGCAATGCAGCGCCACAAAAGTGAGCTTTACGAGCTAAGATTCTTGTTCAAGAGAAAAAAACGAGATGGTTCCCGGTTTAGTATTGAGTGTGTGTTTTCTTTTTTTCGAGTGCATATTCTAAATTTAGGTAACTACGAAGTTATCATAAGTAATCATTGACGATACGAACCAAGCGCAAAACATAATATTACCAGATTTTTTGATTTTTTTTTTAAAAGAGAGAATAAGAAATAATAGAAAAAATTAAGATTGGAGGATAAGGGGAGAAGAGAGTCATTCCAAATCATTTGTTAAATGGCATAATATTGCCGAGAATTCGGACACTGAACAAAAATCTTCTCTTTCGACAGATGAACAGAGCTGGACACGCAATATCCTTCGGGATAAATTATCACGGTTTTTAAAATCAGCATAAAACACGGTGAACGTATTTGAGTTTGAGTAAAATATTTCGGAAACAAAACTAACTAATAATATCGAAAAGTGATAGTCTGTTCGCTTTGTAGTCATTTTTGGGAGAGAAAAAAAATCAACACCTTGTATAATAATCTATGGGCGATTTTGAAATTAGAAGAAGAAAATATATATAAATATAAAGATTTATGCTTGTAAAATAGACTCCATGACATATTATGTCTTAGAAATAACGAGATGACCATTGTTTATATGAAGGATTTCTCGGAAAATAAGTTAGATGCAATCGCAGTGATACAAATTATGAGAATTAAACGGCCATAATGCAGTAAGGTGGGAAATCTTTGACTAGTAATCTAACCTCCTAGTATTTTGCCTTTATTCCACAAAACCACAACATGTCCTTACCTCAATGAAACGTTGAGAATTTCCGCTCCAAATGAGAATCAATCATGTGCTGTGGATTTCCAATACGATCGTACATCTCTATTTATATACAATGTGCATGAGACAGGGGGTGGGGGATTGGGACCCCAGATGTCCAGGGGATGATCAGTTATTGTCAATCATGACAATCAGGAAAAGAAGAATGATTGAAATTGATCTCATTTCGCAGGTGATGCTGTTTTATATCAACGTAAAAGTATGAAAAGGTGTGAATATTCCGCAGATGGATTTAATTTTTAACTCAGGTTAGATAGCACGACAAAAATCCACGAGAAATATGCAATGAATCCAGTATTTGTCTTTTAATTGAACATTTAGTCGGTGTTATTGACTTCAAACCACTTAGAACCAATATTAAATTGAAGTTGTCTCTTATTTTGTTGTTGTGTTTATTATTATAATTATTCCTATAACACGATATGAAAAGGATAACAAATAATAAAAATGTTTGATTCAAGCAACTGCACTAGATTTCCAAACAAAATATCAAAATCTAAAATCTTGGAGGGAAGTGTTTTACTTTAATCACAAAAACACCAAGAACAAACCACAAAGTCCGTTGTAGGTGATGTCTATATTTATAACACAACAACGAAAAATTATAAAGTCGCAATAAGTGTGGCTTCGTCTTTATCCACGCGGAAGCTTAGCGCGAACACAATCCACTGACATATAACGCCGTGACTGTAACCGTCTTCATTTTTATCTCCAGGGTGGTGATGATGATAATGATGATGGTGGCGATGGTGAGACAGACGCAAGCAGGAATAGCAACAGCAGCTAGCGGCTCTAATTTCCTGTATAACACCTCGCCATAATCCTTTGCAAATCCATCTCTAACAGCGATCAAGTCGGTCCGTATTTTACTCTGTCTTTGATACGAACAGACAGATGGCAAAGCTGTCTGTCAAAATCATAACAGCTTCCATCCGTCGCTCACAAAGTAACTCCGTCCAGACTAGTGTACGACTCCACCCATTTTCTCACCATTTCCAATCCATAAAGACAGAAAACTGTGTGGTGGAAGTAGTCCCCTTCATGAGAACGATTATCCCGCGGTTGTTTAGCCCCGCCCACAACATTCAGCCGCAGCCAATAGGAAATAAGAACCCCTTGGCGATGTGAACTCGTTTTTTTTTCTAATCGCATTCGAGCCCCGCCTTTCGGTGACTTTCTTTTTTTATGAGTCGTTGACGGTTTGTTATGGGTAGGGGCGCGATTAGCGATCGTCACCGTACTGAATGCAGGACAGGATACACTGACGGCAAGAACGAAATGAATGAATGAATGATGAATGAATGAATGAATGAATGAATGAATGAATGAATGAATGATGAATGAATGAATGATGAATGAGTGTGTGAAGGATTGAGCGACGAGCATAAATGATTCAATGAAAGGAGAAGCTGGAAGGAGAAAGTGAAGACGATGGATGTAAGGGAGATTAATTGTGAAAAGAATTTGAAGAAAGTATAACATAATGCGAGGGATTTGATAATAATATAGTTCTAATAGGTTTTGATGGGTGCTTGTTATGGTGATGGCGTGGGGTGTAACGTATATTATAATAATAATATACCTTCCAACTCTGGATGAGTTCAATTCCCGATCTTATCACCCAGCAGCACCCGAGCCTCGTGGAAGTAATGGCGACATAGACAGTACTGATCACCCTATCATAATCATTTTATGATCTAGTTAGGTGGCAATCCCTGACGACCATAGATAACACAGGACTAGTAGTCTGTGCTGACGACTGACAGGGCACGAGGTGTGTGGTTGTTGAATGTTGAGGTGAGGAGTTATAGAAATGAAAGTTGTGATCGGAGAATGTTTTGGGTTGTTTGTTTTTTTTAGATGTGGATTGCAAAAATAATGAAAACAAAAAATGACCAGTTTTAACGCTTTGTTTTAAATGAGAACTCGACATTCGGTATGAACGTTTCCTTTTTGAATATGTCGGATCATAATGCTGAACTATGTAAATTAAAACTAGACGTCTATATCTATTTGTGTTCTTTGATACGGTCATTTACACCGCTTGAGGTGTTGTATTGGACGAGATGATGATGATGATAAATTAATGATAATTATTATAATAATAAGAAGAAGAATATCAATAATAATAATAATAATAATAATAATATATAATAATAATAATAATAATAATAATAATGATGATGATGATGATGATAATGATAATGATAATAATGACAATAATAATAATAATAATGATAATAATAATATATAATAATAATAATATATAATAATAATAATAATAATAATAATAATAATAATAATAATAATAATATAATAATAATAATAATAAATAATAATAATAATAATAATAATAATAATAATAATAATGATGATGATGATGATGATGATGATGATGATGATGATGATGATGATGATGATGATGATGATGATGATGATGCAAAGTAGTTGTGGTGTTGAATCTGGTACTTATAAACTCGGTGTTATTGTATTAAGATAGCAATAAGTGTTGATGAAATCCAACACTCACTGTCGTGTTTATGCCTTGGATTTAGGCAATCCAGGTGAGAGGTTTGGTTCATTGTGTCCAGGGTGGAGTGTGAAATTTCACGTGTGCTTGGTGTACCTTGTTGTCAGTGTTGGCTTGGATAGCCACTCGCTATACATCCCATAGAGATTGTGTGCTCTTGCTTGGCTAAGAAGCTCACGTCATAGCCATCCGGAAATATGCAGGCACACAAAACTATGTGAATGTGTAACATTTGAACGTTTATTTATAGTCTGGTTAATACACAGTTTAGTGAGAATTACTCATAAAGGTGGATGGCAAAAAAATTAATGAATAAATAAAATAACAATAACAAAGACCTGAGTGACGTCAACTTTATTCTATCTATAGATAGTATGCGCTTGGCGAAGAAGCTCTTAACATTGCCATCCGGAAGTATAACGGACCAACACACGAAACTGTGTGTATCCATGAACGTTTATAGTCGGGTTAATACAGTTCAGTGAGCATTACTCATAAACGCGGATGGCAAAAAACAATAACAAAGACATGAGTGACGTCATCTTCGAACTATCTATAGATAGATGGTATGAGTAGGTATGACACTCGCTTTCGGATCGGAAGGTCTGATTTCGAGCCTCGCTCTGCGCATCGTTGATTCCTTGGAAAAGGGCTCTTTTCTCATATTATTCTCTCATCGTACTCAGGCTTAAAATGAGTACATGGTCGTTAACAACGTTGTCTCTGTCAGAAAAAATGTAATATCACGTAAAAAGCGTCATGTTTCGTTCTTCATGTTATATATTATTATGTGCTGCTGTTGGTCGGACATTACGCCACATATAATAGATCAATTTTGTTTTTATTTGTTTGTCTTTTATTTTATTTTTGTTTGTTGTTTTGTTTTTGTTTTGTTTTTTGGCTTGTTTGTTTTGTTGGTTGTTTGTTGTTTTTTTTTCTTTTTTGTTTATTGTTTGTTTTTTTGTTGTTGTTTTTTTGGGGCTTTTTTGCCTTTTGTTTTTGGCTTGTTTGTTTGTTTGGTCAACAAACAAACAAACAAACAAACAAACACACACAAAAAAACAACAAAACAAATAAAAAATAAAAAGATAAACAAAATAACAAACAAAATTGATCTATTATAATATGGCGTAATGTTCGACCAACAGTTTTTTTTTTTTTTTTTTTTTTTTTTCCTTTAGTTTTTTTAAGTCAAGAGCCGACGAGGTCTTTCTTCGAGGTCAATAAAATATAATAAGTTAAAAGAGATTTCGGTTAAAAATCGTTTCATAATACCTTATTCTCAAAAGTGAGCAGAAATAAAGACCATGAATTTATTATTTGTTTGCGCAGTATCATCAATAACTCAGATATTATTACTAATAATCTGACCCGCATTTTAATAGGAACAAAGGAGAAAGGGGTGTTATAATTCATGAATTATATATCTATATATATATATATATATATATATATATATATATATATATATATATATATATATATAATATTATTATTTTGTTTGTCCTACGTGTTACGTGTTGCTGTCGGCTAAACGAATTTTTTTTGTAAAGCTCTTTGAGCACGGTAAGTGGCCTTTGCGCTACATAAATGCTCAAGTTTAGTTTGGTCTCAAATTTTTGTTTTAAAATTCCGCATGCATAAATGTGTCATGATTGAGTGAAGACTTACAAACATTCCGTTTACTATATGATAATAAAAACGCCAGATAACTTGTTCAGGAAATAATTCTATAACTCTTGATTATTTTATGATACTGGCACTCAGGCCTCTTTCATTGTTTTTGTTCTAGATTAATTCATGCTCATGATGGCTGTGCCTACTTACTATGGCCCCCTGCATTAGCGGCAATTGTCCTTAACCAGTTAACTGCCGCACTCTGGAAAAACGCGTATTTAACAATTTGGTCAGAAAACTCGTCTTTCAAATTTTTATAACCAATCGATTTAAATGACCCTGATCTTGGCAAAACTCTCAAACCTGAGACCTCGCGAAGTTCCAGGTTTGAGCGTTTTTGCCAAGATGAGAGTCATTTAAATATAGATTTTTTGAAAGACAAGTTTTCTGGCCAAATTTTTAAATACGTGTTTTTCCAGAGTAAGGCAGTTAACTGGTTTAAAACGCACAAAGAGGATCTAATGTGTTTAATTTATTTATAAGGGGTTGTAGATTACTTTATGTATACTATAATATAAAAGCTGAAACATCGCAGGTGTTACGAAACTCAATCCAAAGACAAATTGAGCACGACTCCATTAAATGTTTATTACATACACAGTCTGGTGGGAGGGAATTAACCACGGATTAACGTTGATATTAATGTACTCTTGGAATTTAGCCCTAAAACACTCAAAGGGGCAGGTTGTTAAATTACACGACATATAGTATAATATTATTGACCTGGGGGATTACTGGAACAGACCTGTCACATAATGATATACACACCAAATGGCTGAGCTAAAGACAGATTTATTTGTCACTTTTAGGTCTTTGTTTAATTTTTTTTTTTTTTTTTTTTTTTTAGGGGTCCAGTGTCAAATCTAGAAGATAGGAAGCAATTGTTATTACAACATTGTCCTTATAACCTGCTTGGTACAAAGATTTTTTTTTTTTTTTTTTTTGGCAGAACTACGATTTTTTTTTTTTTTTTTTTTTTTTTTTTTTTTTTTTTTGACTCCGACCTGAGAATAGAGACCTCGACGAATTCAATAGAACTTTCTGAAAAGACAGTTCTGGTGCCCAGAGCAAGTATGATATAAAGTAGTTTAAAGCATTGTAGTAACATATTTAGGATAAGTTGATCATTTTCAAAGTTAGTTGAAATGTCCACTAGGAATTTTTCCAATAATTTCACTTAGGCAGGTCTGAGTAACTATGATATGTGCGGCTATGTCGTGGTCTTGTGGTATGACACTCGCTTTCGGGTCCGAAGGTCCTGGGTTCGAGTCTCGCCTGGCGCATAGTTGTCCTCGGAAAAGGCTCTTTACTCATATTCTCTCGCCGTACTCAGGTGTAAAATGAGTACCTGGCCGTTAACAGCGTTGTCTATGTCGGGGAAAAAATGTAAAATCGCCTAACAGGCGTCACAATTCTTTCCAGTTCCTGCTTATATCTGCGTTGGTTTCTCATTAGATTCCCTTGTTTCCCTTTCTGAAGTTAATATTACGTCATAAGTATAGTTCCGTGACACGTTTATGACAGCACGGCTGCAAATCTCATTAACATTAAAAGGGAGGTATCTAGATGTGTGTCGACGGTACTTTGGTGTGCTCTTTGTCTCTAAACAGTTTCAACAACTGGACAAACAAATGGGTTTAAATTGGAACTTCCAATAATGGGGTTTATGGCTGATTGTACTAGGTATAAACAAATAAACGATTTATTGTCGGGGACTGTTCAATGATATGCAGGGAAAGGTTTGTATTTATAATCATCGTTACTGTGTTGGACCATGTTTTCTTTACGGCTTAACCAAGGCTACTCATAACAGGCGCTAGGTTTAAGTCTATTCATTATCTACATAAATTTGAATAAATTTGTTTATGAATTTTTATCATTGCAGACAAACTAAATACGCATCGAAATGAGCGAAAAGTATATATTATTTTCAAAATCAGTAAAAGAGGTGAAATATTGATTGGAGAACTTTATATGCGTGTATGAGTATGTGTGTATGTATTTGTGTGTGTGTGTGTGTGTGTGTATGTGTCTGTCAATCTATCTCACTGTTTCATGTGTGTACTAGCCTCGGCGATGGTCAGGTAATAACCTAATCACTTGCACGTGGATTGAACATTAAAAGATTGGTTAGTCGGATGGACACAAAGCTACTCTTTGTCTTTTTAGTATCTACTCATTATCTCTATAGATAATAATATGCGCTTGACTAAGAAGCTCACAACATTGCCATCCGGAAGCATAACGGACCAAGGACCAACACTCAAACCTCTGTGTAACCATGAACTTTTATAGTCTTGACAATACCGTTAAGTGAGAATTACTCATAAACGGGGATGGCAAAAAAAACAAAACAAACAAACAAAAAAACAATGACCAAGACCCGAGTGACGACAACGTTATTCTATCTTGTTTTGTTTTTTGTTTTTTGTTTTTTTTTTGGTTTTTTTTTTTTTGTTTTGTTTTTTTTTCTTTTGGAAAGGGGGAGGGAGATGAGTGGGAGTTTGTTTTGTTTTTTTTTTGTTTTTTTTTTTTTTGGGGGGGGGGGTTGTTTTTTGTTTTTTTTTCTTTGGGTTTTGTTTTCTTTTTTTTTTTTTTTTTTTTTGGTTTCTGTTTGTTTTGTTTTGTTTTTTGTTTTTGTTTTGTTTTGTTTTTATTTTTTATTTTTTGTATTTTGGTTGTTGTTTGTTTTATTTTTTTTCTCGGTCTGATGTGACCTGATAATAGAATTAATTCAAATGCCCCTGAGATACTGTGGGTGAATCGTTAAATGAGCAAGAACCGTAACAATCATGAAACACAAAAGCCTATACGGTCGTCGAAGGAGTAGAAGACACGACGAAGATCAATAAATCGAAGTTAGAGAGATAGTGAGAATCAATCGAGAAAAATAATACCCGCAGGCCAAAAAATGGAACATCGGCACTTGTTCCTCAATGAAATAAGGATCATCAATAAAATAATATTATCCTTTTATGATGGTTCTATAACTGTGCTGTTTGTCTTAGCATTTTACCACCCACCCCCCCCCCCCCCTTTTCTCTCTCTCTCTCTCTCTCTCTCTCTCTCTCTCTCTCTCTCTCTCCTTTTCTCCTCTCTCTCTCTCTCTCTCTCTCTCTCTCTCTCTCTCTCCCTCTCTCTCTCTCTCTCTCGCTCTCTTCTCTTCTCTTCTCTACTCTTTCCCCCTCTCTCTATCTATCCATCTATTTGTCTATCCATCCATCTCTCTCTCATTCACCGCACACACACACACACACACACACGCGCGCGCACACACACACAACTTTCTCCTACTCTTTCTCTTCCCCCTTCTCTATCTCTCCTTCTCTCTATCTATCTATCTATCTATCTATCTATCTATCTATCTATCTATCTTTCTTTCTTTCTTTCTATCTTTACTAATCTATCCTATCTATCGATCTATATATTTATCTATCTTTCTACCTTTTACCTAACACTGAATCATATCAATCTGAGTATAAGTGTTCAATGTTACACATAGCTATTTGTGTTGGTATGTTTTATCTGACAAGCGGATGTTGTGATTATTTTACCTAAACGCATCGCATTAATTACTAATAAAATATTATAAGGGTTTGCAGGTATACCATGCGCTCACCAAAGCGATCAGATAGTAAGGCAATAAAGTGACAAGCCATCGCTATGTCATAAACCTCCACACTGACACCACCTTTCATCGCACAGGTATCAATGAACAATGGTCATCTATATAACACACTGAAGTGGCTCTCGCGTGATGATACAACACCTCTTGTCTTGACCACCACTTCTACAAACACTCAAACACTCATTATCATCGTCATCATCATCATAATCATCACCATCATCCTCAATTTTGTTGTGTAAAATATTTGTGTCCAACAATTCAGCTCATCAAAAACGACGCAGTACATTATATTTTCTTAGCAGACAACCCATTTT
>NC_088360.1:45807187-45810263 GCF_034508935.2 Berghia stephanieae
AGTTTAGAACTAGTTACTAAGTACTATGCGTCCTTACGAGGGAAGTGACGTCACGACTGTTGAAGCCTATTATAGAGAAGTGAATTATACATAGCTTTGACAATAATTATCCTAGTCACGAGTGATCTGAAAAAGTCAGTGTGTATGTAATAGTACCAGACAAAGCAAGAAAGAAAAATACAAGAAACAAGAAAAATAAACATCCCAAAAGGTCAGCATGCCTCGACTGAGCATCAAAGCTCAGACTCCTGATTTTTGGTATGACGTGCTATCATTACACACACTTTTTCACGTTGTTATGAGCTTATATGATTTATTTTTAAAATCTTTGATCTGGAAAAATAGTATACATCGAAACGTGTCCATCAAAAACCGATCTAAAATTGTCAAATCGTTTCCATCTAAATACCGACTAAAATTGTCATATATGACCGAGAGGGACACGCTCTGGTTTGGCAGACAGGTTTAGTTATCTATCTGTGTGTGTGGTAACAAGTCATTAATTAAACCCTGTGGGGTTTGATGTACGTATCTATGACAAATGACAAAAAGATGAGCTGGAAAGGGAAACTGACAAGGATGGAAAGGTTAACTGACGATATATACACGTAAACATTTTAATGGTCATAATAATGATGATAATGTTTTAGTTATAATAATTAAGTTATTTTTAATATAATAAACAATAATAATGTATAATGTAATAATAATAATAAAATAATAATAATAATAATAATAATAATAAATAATAATAATAATAATAATAATAATAATAATAATAATAATAATAATAATAAATAATAATAAAATAATAATAATAATAATAATAATAATAATAATAATAATAATAATGATAATAATATAATATAATAATAATAATAATAATAATATAATAATAATAATAATAATAATAAATAATAATGATAATAACAACAACAACAATAATAATAACGATAATATTGATGATGAAAATAATAATAGTAATAACAATGATAACAACAATAATAATAATAAAAATAAAAAAAAGAAGAAGAAGAAGAAGAAGAAGAAGAAGAAGAAGAAGAAGAAGAAGAAGAAGAAGAAGAAGAAGAAGAAGAAGAAGAAGAAGAAGAAGAAGAAGAAGTTTTATCGTCGTTTGATAAACTCATAGTCTTGAATTGCGAAAAAAAACAACAACAAAACAATCGGTAAGAAATGAAGCAAATACAGAGATACCAATAAAATCATTTATGAAAACACAGACACATTTCCAGAAAGAAGGGAGAAAAGAATGATGACGTAACATATCTTTAGGCGATGCTCATTTCTACCATACATTGAAAAAATACCTTTTTTAAAAAAATGTCAAGAAAACTCGTCCTTCACGTATCGATCATTTGAAATGACCCTCATCTTGTCGAAAGCTCCCAGATCTGAGACTTCCTTGAAGTCCCAGAATCGAGACCTTAAAATAAAAGTTGAAGGTCGTTTAATCGATCGATTTTTAAAGGTCTAGTTTTCTGGCCAAAATTTTAAAAATGTGTTGTTTTTTGTTGTTTTATTTTTTCAGACTGTGGCAGCTTTGTGTTAGTCGTATTAATTGTATTATTATTATTAATTTTGTTCCAAGACAATAGGATGCCTTTATAAGACTTTCCAATCTTACTAAGGGATTTTTTTTAATGCCTTCAGGGATAACATGCACTCTGCGTACTCTGGAAAAACACATTATATAATATCTAAAAAAAATGGCCAGAAAACTCGTCCTTCAAACATCGATCGATTTAAATGACCCTGATCTTGGCAAAAACTCTCAAACCTGGGACTTCGCGAGTCCCAGGTTTGAGAGTATTTGCCAAGATGAGGGTCATTTAAATCGATCGATGTTTGAAGGACGAGTTTCCTGGCAATTTTTTTCTAGTAAGATGTGATTTTCCAGAGTACGGCAGCACTGTTCATGCTACCAATAACGATCGATGTTGATTTTCTTTCCTTTGTTACATGTACACTACTTTCACTGATACAATAATTGTAACAAAAAGCGCCTTAAATCCCCCCCCCCCCCCCCCCCCCCCCCGAGTATAAAGAAGGAAAAGGGAAGGAAGAAGAGAGGAAGACAGGAAAGAGAGGTAAGTATCAATTGGACGTAAATTACAATTTCCAATAAGAAAATCAAAACCAGACAAAAGATAACGAAATCGAAATCATAACAAGAGGCATTATTAGTGGTATCCAAGGCTAAATGTGTTTATAACTTCGCAAGTCCCAGATTTGTTTTTGTTTTTACTAAAATTTTGTTTGTATTCTTTTGTTTTTGTTTTTTTTTTTGTTTTGTTTTTTGTTTTTTGTTTTGTTTTTGTACGTGTATATGTGTGTGCGTGTGTGTGCGCGCGCGCGCGCGTGCGTATGCTTGTGTTTTGTTGGGGTTTTTTTTTTTTTGGTCTTTTGATTGCCCCTTTTTTTTCTTTTTTTTTTAAGTGGGTGGGGGGGGGGGGTGAGTCAGAGTACGACAGAGTATGTAGGCTGCACATTAAAAAATGTTGTGTTATGACGGGATAAATATGTCGCCTAAAAGTGAATTTAGAAATAGAAATATAATGATGAGGAAAAGGACCTCCGATTTCCATGCAATGCAAGAAATCGTATTTATTCTCAACCAAAACGAAGAGAAATGAACCAAAAGTTTCATAAAAGTGGGTCAAATTCAATTTTCAGCTCATAGGGGATCCGGACATGATACCACTTATTTGAGACGGCGGGTCACAAAGTGTTTACGACGTTTGTTCTCGCCTACTCACGTTATTGCTTTCACTGAATCAACAGTCAAAGCAAAAAGTCTGAGTATTATCACTCTTGATAACATATTTGAAAGTACCAGATATCCCGTAATCGTATTGTAATTAAATATACGGTGTATCAGCTACATCAAAGAATTATTAACAAATAAAGAATGGAAGAACGATGGTTTGATTCCTAAATATTGAATACCGAGCCGCTACAACCAACATGCGACCGTGAGAAGCTTGTGAAAAGGTTATAATTGTCTTTTTAAATTCAAAATTCTGTTGCGGGAGATGGGGGGGGGGGGGAGAAGCAT
>NC_088360.1:45810363-45817863 GCF_034508935.2 Berghia stephanieae
TTATTATTATTAATTATATTTTATTATTATTATTATTATTATTATTATTATATTATTATTATTTATTATTATTATTATTATTATTATTATTATTATTATTATTATATTATTATTATTATTATTATTATTATTATTATTATTATTATTATTATTATTATTATTATTATTATTATATTTTATTATTATTATTTATTATTATTATTATTTTATTATTATTATTATTATTATACTATTAATTATTATATTATTTTATTATTATTATTATTATTATTTATTATTATTATTATATTATTATTATTTATTATTATTATTATTATTATTATTATTATTATATTTATTATTATTATTATTATTATTATTATTTATTATTATTTATTATTATTATTATTATATTTATTATTATTATTATTATTATTATTATTTTATTATTATTATTTATTATTATTATTATTATTATTATTATTATTATTATTATTATTATTATATATGATATGTGATTATTTATTATTATTATTAATTATTATTATTATTATTATTATTATTATTATTTTATTATTATTATTATTATTATTATTATTATTATTATTATTAATATTATATATTATTATTATTATTATCATGTTATTATTATTAGTATTATTATTATTATTATTATTATTATTATTATTATTATTATTATTATTATATTATTATTATATTATTATTATATCAATTTTTCATTAATATTATTACTATTATATAATATAATCAATTATTATTATTATTATTATTATTATTATTATTATTATTATTATTATTATTATTATTATATTTATTATTATTATCATCATCATCATTATCATTAATATTATCATTATTATTATTAACATTATTATTAACGTGGTATTAGTTTTATCATCGATACTATATCATTACTATCATTATTATCATCATCATTATCATCATCATTATGGTTATTATCATCATAATCATAACAATTATAGTTGTATTGGTATTGTTATATAAATTCCCAGTATTCACTCCATGTTGCTTTGACGGGTATCAGAGAAAAAAAAAAACGAAAAACGTGATGAACAGACATTAGCTGAAAGGGGTGTCGGAAAGTGAACAGATAGTTCTACGTTACTTGCACATGAAAAGTTTCTGGTGTTGGTTTCGGTTTTCATTTTGTTTTGTTTTTGTTATGTTTTTATCTTGTTTTGTTTTAATGTTTTTTGGGGGGGTTTGTCTGTTGGTTTTGTTGGTTGGTTGGTTTGTTTTAGTTCAACCCACTTTTTGCTAAAATAATCCTGTTCGGCGCCAAATAGCGCGTATTCTTGTTTTTCAAATAAATAAGTTAATTTAAGCTTGAGAAGCAGATAAGTGATCTGAACTCAGAACGTGTAAACTTGCTATTTCTTTTATTTAGCCTTATTCACTTTTAAAGAGCGTTTATATGGAGAAAAAAAAATAATAATAACGACGAAAAAGGTGGTTCATGAATAAATTATGGAAATAAACTTATACCCTCGTCACGATATTCTACTAGACTTGTAATCCTGCAACATCTCGCCCACTCGTTCCCACTTCCGGTCGGCAGTGGCGACACGACGCCATTTTGGAAATAAATGTTCTTAGATCTTAGCTCAATTTAGATGCTTGGCTGAGAGGTCAACAAGGGTTGTGCAAAGAATCAGAGGTGCGTACGAGGTTGTTAGTTTGAAGGATTTCCTAGTTTGCTTTGGCATAAATTGTTTTCTTTCGTACAAGTTTTGAGTGTGTGTTGGGAACAAATAGATGGGCATAAGAAGCACGTGTTGACAAGCGCGACAACCTGGAACTTATGAATGAATGAATGAATGAGTAAGTGAATGGATTGAAAAAAATGTGTTTCTGTGTGAATGAACAGATGGAGAATAAAGACGAAGTACTCGCGCTATTCCTGAAATTTAAATAAAGTTAAAACAATGCAGGCCCCTATATCTTATATAAGGTATTTAAAAATGAGCTTTTATATAGTACAATATCCACTAAACGTGCTCAAAGCGCTTTACAAGAGGTCCCTAGCCAGATAGAGACCGCTGTTAACGGCAGGTACTCATTATACACCTGAGTACGATGAGAGAATGTTGGTAAAGGGCCTTTTCCAAGGATTCAACTATGCCCGGCTCAGAGTGGGACTCGTACTAAGGCGAGTGTGTCATACCACAAGATCGCATAGCTGCACTATAAAGGATGTCTAAAATGTAGACCATCGCCATAGATATCAAAATTACCTAGAAAACTGGAACACAGAGTGGTTTATCACCATCAAGATTGTAAGATTTGTATTTTCTTTGTTTTAAATAGTGAATGTTTATTATTGGTAGCTCTATTTGTTTTATGGTGCGCGCGCGCGCGCGTGTGTGTGTGTGTGTGTGTGTGTGTGTGTGACGTTTGATTTTGTTTTTGTTTTGTTTTTTGTTGTTGGTCTCTTTTGTTGCTTTAGTTCTGTTTATGATATTAATGGGTTTTTTTAGGGGGGTTTTTTGTTGTCTTTTTTGTTGTTTTTGTTTTGTTTATGTTTTTGGGTATTATGATGTATTTTTAAAAATGTAATACACTCCTGCATTTCAAAATTATATTACTGGAGTGTCATTAGGATATCTCCATATCAAAACTTTCTTTAGGTTTTGACATCATCTACATTTTAATCCCTCCTCCCAAAGAAGATTGTCAAATTTTACCCTGGAAATTAGTGTTCCGCCCGATAAGAATACTTGATTTGCAAGCAGCAATGATTGAGTAGCCAGATCTTATATATCTGGCTTAACAGTCATGATTTACTCAGAAACAGACGAGTGTCATATCAATGACCAATTATTCCAAGCCTATTTTTAACGTTACAAACTCCGGGATAAGCTCCAAGAACTACTAAACGTTTGAAAGTACCACTACACCACCTTGCCCTGTATTGTATTTCTGCGTGCGCTCTTTTGTTTTCGGAGTTAATTTGCCAGGTGTGCCAGATTAGGACTTCCGGATATTTAGTTTTTCCCACTAAATTCAGTTGTCACAATTCTGACTGTTTTCATCATACAGGTTCATAGCCAACATTTTTTTATTATGCTACAGTAAAGTCTGGAGTCTGTGATCACTGTTCTGCCACGCTCTGGAAAATAACACGTTTTCACAATTTTGGCCAGGAAAATCGTCCTTGAAATATCGATCGACAAAAAAGACACTCGTTTTGTCAAGAACGCTCAAATCAGGGACTTTAAAGAAGCCCTAGGTTTAAGAGTCATTGACAAGATGAGATTCGTTTTAATTGATTAGTATTTGAAGGACGAGTTTTCTGGCCAAAATAAATTGTCTTTATTCAGATATCTCAGTCTGCTGGTAACCAATGATAACTAGTCATTGAAGCACATAGACCAGAATCAACATTTATCCAGTACGTCACCAAAACGCAATAACACACGGCAAAGCTCGCTGGTCAAGGGCTACTCAGGCTGTTGAAAAACAACAAGGGGGTTGGGAGAGCCCTGGAAAACCCCATACGGTCCATTAACCCCCATGGTGCCAGTATAGAGACCAGAAGCGTGAAGAGCGATCATACGAAAGCATTTATTGTTTTCGTTGTTATTGTTTTTATGATGGTTTACATTAGGCATTGTCCCGCGTTGCGGAATCCCCCCCCCCCCCCCCCCCCCCCCCTCTCTCTCTCTCTCTCTCTCTCCTCTCTCTCTCTCTCTCTCTCTCTCTCTCTCTCTCTCTCTCTCTCTCTCTCTCTCTCTCCTTTTTTAGCCACCCCCCCCCCCTTCCCCGACAAGTCACGCGTTGAGTTTGGTGCCAAAACCAACACACCATCCCCAATTCCTCTTAAGCTCCCAAATGGTCTGTTATGATTACCTAAAGAGTTAACAAAGTTTTAAGTAGTTAACTCCCCACTCCCATGCACTCCACCAAGATACGAGTGTTACAATAATATGCTAAGACAAAACTCTGATCCACACTTTCCGACAACTCGCTGAAACTCACTAATGGATTACAGTGTTTCATAATGTTGAATATAGAGGATAAAATAAATATCTATTAATTGGGCAGCTTTCTGGTCTTGTGTTATGACACTCTCCTTCGGACCGGTAGTTCCCTGGTTTGAGTCTCGCTCTTGGCGGCATAAAGTTTAGGAAATGTAAAAGGTCCTATAGTCACATTATCTCACCACACTCAGGTGTAAAATAAGTAGTGCCTGGCCGATAACAGCATTTGAGAAAAAAAATTCAAAAGCACTATACTGGCGCTATGTTCCGCCCTGCATGTGAAATGTGGCTGTTGGCTTGGTACCCCTTGTAAAGTCCTTTGAGCCTATTAAGTGAATATTACTCTATTTAAACACTGAATCTTTTGGGGTTTTGTTGTTGTTGTTGTATTTTTTATAAATTGCCTACTTTGTGCAATACCTCTAGAATCATCGTGTTTTGAATAATCTACAATCGTATAAAAGATCGGGATGAAATTGCAAAGTAACAATATTATGTTTTGTTGATTTCCTTTACTATTTTTTTTTCTATTTCTTTTTCTAATTCATGTATTATTTTGCCATCAAATCTAGTAAGTTATTGACGACAGCCTACAAGTAAGTAAACATGAACTTGAACTTGTTATTAAAATGTCAATATCATCGCCTATTCCATACACGGAACCAGGTTGTGATAGTGTTTTTGTTATTTATTTTTTGTTTGTTTGTTTGTTTTTAAGGGTTTTAAGGCGCTTGCAACGCATTTAGGTTATATCAGCGCCAGTAAAAAGGCGGACAATGGGATAGTCAAATTCTAGAATTACAATTAAAGTACCCAATAAAAAGTAAGACAAAGGGGAACTGGGAACAAATAAGGATGAGATGTAGATTCCAATAGCATCCCTCAAGGTACCTAGTGTAAGATCACGTATAAGTCTCATCCGGACACACGCACAAGATCCAACAAAGAGGAACACACTCAATTGCTTATATTATACATTTTAAAAAATATCACCTCCCAAGACAATAACTATTCCTGTTTCCCTCCCAGCCAAGACTCCGACAAGGGCCAGGACAAAGAAATTCCAAGAAAAAGGCAGAAAGCAAACTGGAAAACAGCTATAAGGGGATAGAAGACACAGTAAGTGCCACCCTGCCCACTATGCGAGGCCAGAAACCCCACCCAGTCTGACAACTGCCACAAAATATAGAATCTTTGACTGTCAGATACCTGACAGATAAATGGGCTTAAAGTGAATCTTGAGTTAACTTAGAGTTGTGTTTTATTATCCTAAATAGGGTAGAGAAGTAGTGACGTCACACCTTCTAGAATTCCGGTTCCAAACTCATTGGAAGTGTGTGTAACCAGTCCTTCGAAGGTAAGGTCTAGTAATGTTGAATTGGTTACATATTGAATCATAAGGTGCCATATCTATTTTAGTAACAGGATGTATAGGCAGATTCTTAAGGTTACGTGACGTAAAAGAGCGAGGGTGGTAGGTCTTCATTTACGACCAGCATACTATAAATAAGATGCCATCACTCTGAAACCAGTAGATCAATTACACAAGGTATGGTTCCAGTCCCGAATAGTGATTTTACACTTCAAAAGAGGTCTCACCAGTGGACACCTCTAACAGGGAAGAAAAGTGTGATGTCAAAATACTGGTTCCTATTTCCTTAGAAGTGTAAAATCATTCTTCCGGAGGACTGGAAACATACCATGTGTTATTCATCTTCTGGTGTCAGAGTGATAGCATCTTATTTTTTAGTCTAAATAAATGCTGGTCGTCTATACAGATCATCCATCCTCGTTCTTTTACGTCCCATAACCTTAAAAATCCGCCTATACATCCTGCTACTGAAACAGTTATGCCACATTTATGTAAACTATTCATTATTAGTACTCCGAAGGGCCGGTTATATACACACTCCCAAGGATTTATAAACCCAAAATAGTAGAGGGTTTGATGTCACCACTTTTCTTCCCGATTTCTTTTGGCTCTCACAGAATGTGTCCGTAGATCTCGTTATGCCCCCTTGATGATCAAAGCTATCACAAGGGTCTCAGTAAATTCGTTTGTGTGTGTTTCAAATATTTATTCACACTATTTTAGTAAATAGATTTGTTACCAATCTGCTTCTAATACATACCTATCTTGAGTTTAATCAATGAGAACAAGGAACTCTCATATTTGTACAGTCATTCTGAAAACCAATAAAACGGTCAAAACTAAACTGTAACCTTTTTTTTTTTAATTCTCTCTTTTTTTTCTTTTCTTCTTCTTCTTTTGTTTTCTATTCTTTTTTCCTTTCTTTTTCATGGTCATACACATCCTCCAAGACTCCCTCACAAAAATACTTTAAAAAAAAAATTAAAATAAAGCATGAACTGGGCAAAGGGATAAAGACAGAATGTACTTATTTGCAGGTCTGATAAGCCACATTGTTATGGTCTCATTGTTGTTATGGAAATACTCTCAAACCAACGCATAATATTCTCCTTTACAACAATGTTAAAACGCTCCCATAATTGCGTCCTGTTATCAGACATCCAAATATTTTCACGTCGGATAAATAACCATTTTCTTAAAATTCCGGGTAACGACGTAGATTAGGTACAAAATATAAAAAATATATAAATCCATTGATGAATTGATAAATATATAAATGAATAAATCAACAGATAAATAAACAAATAAATGAATTGAATTATGGTTGCCATGAGCGGAGCCCGATAGGAAATGGGAGCCAAGGATTCTTCCATCATAAAAAAAATAATTAAAAAGGTCCCAGGTTTGAAAGTTCGGCCAAGATGAGGGTCATTTAAATCGACCGATATTTGAAGGGCGGGTTTTCTGGTCAAATTCTTTAAAACTTGTTTTTCCAGAGTACGGCAGTTAACTGATTAAAATAAAATAGGAAAGCCAAAACAACCACATGGAACACTCTCCCACCGGAAATCATAGATATTGCCAACACATTTGATAAACTATTAAACATTTATCTTTCAACTCGATAACACAATAATGGAGGAAGTCACCACATCATTGTATAAAATCTGCAGTGATAGTTAATTCGCCAGTGGGGACTTTCCACCTGTCCAATATGTACCCGATGTAGGATAGAACCCGAAACCGCAGGACATCTAGTTGAACGGGTTGTTGTGAAGAAGCTCCCGGGCGGGTTTCCACGAGTGCGGTAAGGAATTTGCTGATTGGGTCGATCGTCATAACATAGTAGTGTGTGCACCATTGGAAGCTGCTGCCTTTTGCAGATAAAGAACTGAACCAAAATTGCATAATATATGTATAGTATGATGCATGGTTTACACGCTAACGGCGTGAATTTTGTAGTTGAATAAATTAAAGAAAGGCTCTTCTAATTGACTAATTTATATCTATTGTGTTAACTTCCCATTTTCCACCTCTTATTGCTCTTCAGGCTTTCTTTCCCCATTTAGAGAACGTTTGGAGACTATTTACATTCTCCCACACTTTCATCGCCACTCCTCCTCCTCC
>NC_088360.1:45825363-45840363 GCF_034508935.2 Berghia stephanieae
TCAAGTTGAACAGGTGGTGGAGTTGATCGACGATTGTGTTTCCTCCCTATTCCAAGGCTTCAACAGGGATGTTATCTATGCCAGCAGCTTTTCCATTTTTCAGACCGCCTTTGGATCTCCGTCTTTGTGTTTTTCACATGTATTGATATTGGTTGGTACTCCAGGGTTCAGGAGTGGTCTTTGTACTGTGTTTGTGAGGTCATGGCACATGACTGGGGACACCTTCTGGAAACGAGAAGAGAAACGTGCAGTGATGTTAAGATCAGACACAAGTTCCTATTCCAAGAGGCTTTTACCAGCTGCTTTTGATAAAAGGAGGCCCACTCCTGCTTCATGGTGGTCGCTAATGTCTTTTCCAGAAAAAAGGAGCTTTTATGTTAGTAGAGCAATATCTACTCAACATGCTCAAAGAGTTTCACAAGGGGTCTCAAACCAACAGGAATGCTGAATATGTAAGACGTTATTACAAAGGCAAAGCTGTTACCTGTCAGTTACCCATTTCATACCTGGGTATGGTGAGTGAGTGTGATTAGAGTGCCCTATCTATAATGATTAATCTTTGAGCACCCACACCGGGACTCGAACCAATGACCTATATGTCGCAAAACGAGGGTCATACATTCGGATCATAACATCGCACGCATTCGTAGAATTTTGTTTTGTCACGACAAAAAGAGTTGAAAAGTTATGAATAATATCATAATGCCAAACATTGCTTTCTGGTATACTAGGAAAAGAAAACAATAAAATTACACATTTTTAACATTTTGGCAGAAAAAGGAGTCTTGAGAGTTTTTGGCATGATGAGAATCATTTTAATCGATCGATATTTGAAGGACGGGTTTTCTGGCCAAAATTTAAATAAAAGTGTTCCCTTTCTCCTTTTTTTTTCATTTTTTTTTTTCAGAGTACAGCAGTTTTGACTGACACGCCAGCGTAATCATTTTTAAAAGCTTTTTTTCTCATTAAAAAAAATGAATTACAGTCAAGAAATAACGTTTATTTAAAGATAAGCCTATCCTGTTATGCTCTGTGCTTTCATACAACAACAAAGTGGTAATATCAATAACTCTCGCAATTCCTTTCCTCAGGCAAAATTGCACAGCAATAGAAGATATTATTGAATAGATTTATTGAAAAAATAATCAAAGCTCTCTCTCTCTCTCTCTCTCTCTCTCTCTCTCTCTCTCTCTCTCTCTTTCTTTCTTTCTTTCTCTCTCTCTCTCTCTCTCTCTCTCTCTCTGTGTCTATCTATCTATCACTCTGTGTGTGTGTGTGTGTGTGTGTCTGTCTGTCTATCTATCTATCTATCTATCTATTTATCTCTCTGTCTGTCTGCCTCTTTCCATGTCTGTCGCTATCCATTTATCTATTAATTAAACCATCTACTCGTATGATTTTATCTATCTATCTTTATATGCGCATGTGTCTGTCTATCCACTTTTCTATCTATTACTATCCATCCATCCAGCTAGCCAGATGCGCACACATAAATGAAATATAGATAGATAGAGGGAGGCAGGGAGAGAGAGAGAGAGAGAGAGAGAGAGAGAGAGAGAGAGAGAGAGAGAGAGAGAGAGAGGAAGACCAACTTTCTCAAACCAGCATAATATTATCGAGGTGAAGATTAATTTATATTCCGAATTAGATACAACCAGAATTGGACAAGCAAATGCAGCATTTGGAAAATTAAATATAAAAAATGATGATATCAAGGACTGTCCAACTAAAAACCAAAATCAACATATTTAAAGCAACATTTTTTTTTTCAATTCGGAAGCGAAACATTACAAATGTATTCAAGATACAAAAATGTCTCAACGCATTCCAACAACGATGCTTAAGACAAATACTCAATGTCAGCTAGCTATCTACTTGGACCATACAACAAATACTGAAATTCTAAAAAGAACTGGAATGGAATGCAGGAATTTACGATCACCGTCCAACAACACCGTCTCAGCAGCTTTCTCCCAAAATAAAGTAGTTGAATGAAAAAATGATAATAGCAGACGAAAACGAGGACGACCAAAGACTACATGGAAAGTAACCGTCAACAGAGACCTTAAAACGAGGAGCTGACATGGGGCGAGGCATACATGGCAGTTCACGAATGGCGAATCTGGACGGCCGAAATGTGTCAAATACACGGGATAAATAACAATGTGAAATTGGATGTAAGCTTTAATTTAATATCGAAAATCATTATTCATCTTAACAACGCCACGGCCACATTATCTCATTCGTCTGTTGTGTTTCATTCATCCTGTTTTGTTGATAAAGGGGATACCCGAAACGTCCATTTTGTATGTTTTTACATATTTAAATTGAAGCTTACATTCAATTTCACATTGTTATTTATTTCTTCGAGCTTCGAGCAGCAAGATTTACAAAGACACGAGATGAACTAAAGGTCTACGATAAGGTATTTACCAGCGTTATAATTATTTACTTCGAATTGATTTTTAAAAAAAAATTTTGGTCAGGTTCACCCAGACATATTACAAGTCAATGCGGCGCCGATGTGGTTATGGCATTACATTGTCAGCAGTATGGACTAAATTTCTTGCTCAAGGGGGAAACATGCAGGATGCCGAAGCGGTTCTTGAACCCCGGTCTCCTGGATGGAAAGCAATCTTATGTCCACTCGGCCACATCACCCATAATCAACCCACAATTAGCTTGCTTCGACAACATGAGTGATTCCTTGAGTTGACGTCATTTGGAAGTGGTGGTGGTAGTGATGGTAGCGGTAGTAGAGAAGCGTTGTGGCGGCGGGGCTGCTCGTGGTAATCATGAAGCTGATGATGATGGTGATGCGAATGGTGATGATTGAGATTGCGATGATGATGATAATGATGATGATGGTGATGGTGTTGGAGGTGGTAGTGGTTGTCGTGGTGATTGTAGTGGTGATGATTGTGGTGATGATAATCCAAAATGATATAGTTTAAATCAGCTGTAAACTGCTTCTCTTGACAATTTTTATTGAAATCAAAAGACTACTAAATGAATTAGAGGAAGGGAGATCTCATAATGGAGTGACCGATAAACAAATTTTAATCACTCCCTTACTTTAAAACATTTAAAAAAAAATTAAACACTTGATCTAATCCATAGTTACTAATATCGATTTCATAATACTCCCAATGTTCTCACACTGTATCAGTTAGATAGGGTGTGTTTTGTTTTCGAATCGACCTTTTTCTTCACACGATTTTCTAAAACTACTTCAGTTGCATTGACACTGAACCATACACGCACGAACTAAACGATCTTCTTTGTGTTAAATGGTATATTGGAATTGATTCATGTTTTAAAATGTATACGTTTTCCGATTTTAAAAAATGTTTTAAAATAATTTCTCAATGAGCCTCGAATACAATAAAAGGTTATAACAGTGAATGCCCTTGAGCGATTAGATAACTCGTCTTTGGAACAATCATCGATTTTGATCTATCATCCTTGAAGCCTTTATATCGCAAAATAATTTAATGATTTAATTGTCAATATTGATAATCTTTTTATTTTCCCGATTCCATGTCTATTATCGATATGATCTTGTGATAATTGTGAATTTAAAAAAAAAAACACCTTAGGTGATATTTGTAGCTCAGTCTGCGACGTAAATCAGAGAATTAGTAACAAATGAAAAGGAAATAAATAACAATTATTTGAGATTTTAAAAAATAATTGGGTAGCACTTATATTATCAAAAAGACAATTTAAAATAACTATACATTATGAGCAGGCTCTCGAATGGAACCCACAGGGCAAGAGGAAACGGGGTCGTCCAAAACAGACTTGGAGGAGAAGAGTTCACCAAGATTTGTGTGTCTCCAACCTTACCTGGAGTGAGGCAAAGATCTGTGCCAAGGACAGAAGAAAATGGAAGAGTGCTGTTGAGGTCCTGTGCTTCGCCAGGAGTTAAGAGGCATAAGTCAAGTAAGTCAAGCCCCCCCCCCCCCCTCCTCCTTCCACTATTATCATCACTCGTTCAAGAATTTGAACTATTATCTTGACTTACTTTGACTTAATTCTCTTCACTCCTTGTGGAACGCAGGACCTCCAAATTTAGCGTTGGTTTGAGAACATTTCCTTCACAACAGTGAGCCCATAACAACTTGGGTTATCAGACATGTATATAAGTAAACCTTGATCCCGAACAATTTCACTCCGTTTCTATCATTCTCCGCAATTCTCCCATTTTAACTATCAAATGACGATTTAAAGTCATAAAAAAACATTGAGTTTTTATACAGCGCAATATCCACTAGACGCAGATGGTCCCTAGCCAACACATATCATTTAGAACGAGACATTACGCCTGTTAGGCGATATCAATATTTTTTCCGACAGAGACACGCTGTTAAAGAGCCTTTTCCAAGAACTCAACAATACGCCGAGCGAGGCCAAAACCAGTACCTTCTGATCCGAGCGTCATACCACAAGACCACATAGCTGCACATAGAATATGACGAGTAGTAGTAATTGTCAAAGGAAAGCTAAAACTGAGATAAAAATCCAGCACCTGAGTTTCATAGAGATAAAATCCAACACCTGAGTTTCAGATGCTAAGGTGATAATAATATAATGTGCAGATTTGTGGTCTTGGGAGGGAGGGGGGGGGGGGGGGTGGTCCCAACAGCTCATGCGAGATCTATCCCGGGTATGGCGAGATTTTTTTGGGGATCCCTAGGTCCACCCAGTAGTGATTGGGTGGCATGGTCTGTTAGATCTGGCGGAATGTACGTTACGTCTTATCTAGGGGGTAACGAGCAATTACTTTTGTCCGTTTCACACTATATAAACCGGGATAGACTTGGGCTCCATAGGTCTAATAGCTCTGAAGGATTATTTTTGTGCGATTTGTGGTGTGCCACTTGACTGGTCACAAGTTCGAGTCCTCCTCTGGATCAGTGAGCCCTTGGCACAAGATTTTTACTCACATTCTCCCATCATTTCCATGTGTGAAATGAATACCTGAACGGTAACAGCTTTGCTTGTCTCTGTCGAAGATAAGAGTGTCTTACTCTCTTGTCCTACATTATCAGTGATGCTATTAATTTGGGACCTTGAAAAGCATCATTGAGCATGTTAATTAGTATTGTTCTATATAAAAATGCTCCTTTTTCACGAATTATAACCCCCCCCCCCCCCCAAAAAAAAAAAAAAAAAGATAACATAAAAAAATTAGAGCTTTTATATAGCGCAATATCTGCTAAAATAGCGCAATATCCACTAAATGTGCTCAAAGCGCTTTACAAAGGGTTCCCGACCAACATCAACGAGTAACATGTAGAACGAGACATGACACGGTTAGGCTATATTACAATTTTATTCCCCAGAGACAACGCTGTTGACGGCCAGGTACTCATTTTACACCTGAGTGCTGTAAGTGAATGCGAGTAAAAAGCCCTTTCCAATGACTCAACTATGCGCCGAGCGAGGCTCGAACCCAAGACCTTCCGATCCGAAAACGAGTGTGATACCACAAGACCACAGTCTCACAAACAAACAATCCACAGACAAAGAATTAAATAAAATGTGAGCTGTCCTCTCAAAACGGTATTATGTCGAGGTGAACTTGATGTGCAGATTCAATCTTTAATTTGTGCGGCTAAGTGGTCTTGTGGTTTGGCACTCGCTTTCGGACCGGTGGGTCCTGGGTTCGAGCCTCGCTCGGCGCATAGTTGAGTCCTTGAAAAAGGCTCTTTACTTACATTCTCTCATAGTACTCAGGTGTAATTGAGTACCTGGCCGTTGGCAGAGTTGTCTCTGTCCGAAAAAAAAATGTAATATCGCCTAACAAGCGCTATGTCTTGTCCTACATGTTAAGTGTTGCTGTTGACCAGGGACCCCTTGTAAAGCGCTTTGAGCAAGTTTAGTAGATATTGCGCTATATAAAAGCTCAATCTTAATTTTATCATTTTTAAAAAGGAGTCCCTCATGGCCATGGGACCCATAGAGCTGGAGTTTATTCCTGTTTCTCTATCGTGACATGGACAATAGCAATTACTTGCTATCCTTGTCTATCGCAATGAAATTTCCGCCAGATTTAAGAAACCCAGCTACCCAATCACTGCTGGACGAACAGTGGGGATATGCCAAGTATTTCAATGTTACCTCGCGAGGTCCCAGGTTTGGAAGTTTTTGATAAGATGAGGAACATTTAAATCGATCGATATTATTTGAAGGACGAGTTTTCTAGCCAATTGTTTAATATAGATAGTATGCAGATGACGTCACTCAGGCCTTTGTTATTGTTTTTGCCATCCGCGTTTGTGAGTTGTTCTCACTAAACTGTATTAACCATACTATAAAAGTTCATGGTTACACAGAGTTTGTGTGTTGGTCCGTTATACTTCCGGATGGCAATGTTGTGAACTCCTTGGCCAAGCGCATTCTATCTATATGGGTCTTTCCAGAGTACGGCATTAACTGCTAACCGTTTAAATAGATTCCACTTCTCTTACTTTCTGTTCTACACAAATGAAGAGGATAATATAGAGCGAAACTTTTCACCCAATGCTGCTTGCTGCTCATGTTTTATTTTAAGACAAGTCACAAAGATTTTCTTCACCCCTGAAAACATCATACTGTTAGTAATGATATCATCAATGTGCCATATAATTCACTGTAAAACTGAGAATATTAGTTGCCCTGGTCGTGGTTCTATCGTTTATAGGTCAGGAAAAATGGTTTTATATCTATTTAATTTGAAATTCCTAAATCGTTATTTTCATTATTTTAACGTCATTTGAAGGAGAGAGAAAAGATTTGGGAAGAGGAGAGGAAGAAGAAGAAGAAGAAGAAGAAGAAGAAGAAGAAGAAGAAGAAGAAGAAGAAGAAGAAGAAGAAGAAGAAGAAGAAGAAGAAGAAGAAGGTGAAGGAGGATGAGTAAGAGGAGGAGGAGGAGGAGAAGAAGAAGAAGAAGAAGAAGAAGAAGAAGAAGAAGAAGAAGAAGAAGAAGAAGAAGAAGAAGAAGAAGAAGAAGAAGAAGAAGAAGAAGAAGAAGAAGGAAACTTGACATGGTAGCAAGCAATAAACATCTGTGTGGTGACAAAAGTCCTATTCCTCTCCCATTTGCCGCAGGCAGGAGGGCGTTTTCATCTTTGTGGGTGTTGCTATTAAATCGTTAACTAATCAAATTTCAATCAGAAAAACATTTTAATAATTTTGAAGCTCCCGCATATGCTCCGGGCCCCTCTTGCTTACGTATAAACATGCATTTCCCATTTACACTTTAAATTTCAAAATAATGGTCTCTCTATTTCGTAATTCAATTCTGAATAGGTTGGAACGAAAATATGAAGGTCTTAAGAAGTTTGGAGTGGTTGAGGGTTTTCCAGGAGTCGTGATTCCGATAGAGACTCGATTCAAAGCAGCGAAAGTCTCTGTGTGTGTTCCTGAGAATAATACTGATACCCGTTCGTCTGAATACACGAAGAGTTATGAAAAGATTTCAGCTATAGTGCGATAGGAAAGCAATGATCTTCTCATTGAATGGAGAAAAACAGATTTGTTACCTGTTGAATTGAATTGCCCAGAGGCATTTTTTTGATGTTTTTACACGCATGAAAAACCCGTAACGCTGATCTTCCCAGATTTTGTTTGCAAGTCTAAATTGCTATTATCATCCTCTTATTGTTAAAAATGATAACCATATGGCCTTGTGATGCTTTACCGCAATGTTTTTCTTATAATCAGGTTACGGAGAAATTATTTTGTCTATGCAATAAAGACTTTCTATGCATTTCATCAAAGGTTATTATAGAGACCATTGACCTATTTCTTATAAACGTTTAATTTCACATTTTATAATTTTGTGGTTTGTCAATCTTTAATATTTGAATGAAGACTTTAATCGTCTGACAAAAGTTATTCTAATCCATATGATCGTTTGTGAAATTGGTTGATTCAAAATTTAATTAATGATTTACATAAAAGTCAGAACTGTGTTGCGCATCTCCTTTCAGTCATTTCCTGGTATACAAATTTTTGATGAAAATCAAACAAACCTTTTTTAGTGCTTCGATACAGTCTAAAATCAAAAATGAGAATCCATTGGGTGATGTTTCTTTTTTTTTTTCTATTATAATGTGTAATTTTGCGCGCTTTTTTTGTCACGAAAACAGAAAACAGGTTTATTTAATGAAAGATTTTCTAACCGAATTATTCAATTCTGTCGACTGAATGTTAGCTGGAATAGATTTCAAATTGACAATAAGGATAACAACGTTAGTATAAAACTGTCAAAGCAAATCATTGCCGACAATAATTAATCTGTAATTCATTGCTGAAATTATTTTCAACAAACGATCTTTTTGTCATGGTTATGATTAATAATTATTTCCTTGTGCTCTTTTCTTTCCATGTGTTCTTGTTGTATTGTAAAGGTTTCTAGTTATTTCATTTCTTGTAAAGAATGCAGCAATGTAGACCCCCAATAGAAAAATATATCATTTGGATTTGATCATACGAAGCTAGTTTTATGTTATGATGAAAATATTTAATCCAGTGAGATTATATGTATATGTTTGATATTATAACGAATTGGTTTATTGAAATTTTGCTATATGTTTGTCCTGAAAAAAAAAACATATAGTTAACAATGAAAATACTCCAGTAATTTCATCAACCTCTCAATTCTGATGAATTTTTAGAATTGACACTGTATGATTTCAACACAATTCCTTGGTAAACAAATAATTTATATCTATCAAATCACAAGTAGGCTAGGCCTTTTTAAGGAAAGGGGGGGGGGGAGGAGATCGGAATTGGAGGAATGGGTAACTGTTAAAAGCATGGATGAAAATGAAATTGAGTTGGCATCATGGTGATTATGGGTTTTATTTTACCTCCGTATGCATACTACCGGTTTCATGTCGTATTTACAGCTTTGTTTCATTTTTGGTTGTCATTAGTTGTACGCCAATTTTTGTCTTTCGGTTTTTCCTTGTTTTTTTTTTTGCTGTGGTTTTTTTTTTTTGTTTTTGTATTTTTTTGTGGGGGGGGGGTTGTTTTGTTTTGTTTTGTTTCATTATGCTTAGTTAGGTTTTACTTTATTTTTCTTCTTTAAGGGTAGAGTTAAAGCTATCAATTATTGTTTGCACATCATTTTTGTAAAATAAAATTTGTCTGGTCTATATCACCATACGTGTTTTGTTTTTGTTTTTGTTTTTCCTTTTTTTTTTCTTTTCCTTTCTTTCTTTGTTTGTTTTTTTTTTTCTTCTTTTGTTTCCTTTGTTTTCGTTCCTTCTTTTTGTTCCAAAGAGAAAACTAAACAATCATCCATTTTTCACAATCCTTTGCTCTAATTAATCATAACAATGCGAATAAATTCATTTTGCTATGGTTATGAATAAAAATAATTCCTTAAACTGCTTCAGTCCTTGTTCCAATAATTCCCACTGTCCTTTTAAATCGCTACCGGACGAACTTTCTTTAGCAAGCTTTCTTGTTTTCTTCCGTCGTTTTCTCAGCTGGCCCTCTCAGAATCGCGGAGCACCAAAGTCAATGTTTGTTTTGGGAATCTTTGATAAAGGAGCAAAACTGAATAAGCTGGATGAGGGGTCATTTCAACGAATGGGTGAAAGAGTTCGCTGCTTGTCACCCCATCATCCCGACCCTAGTGGGAAAGGATGGAGCATTCTGTGTTGGTGACAGATAATCGGGCCAAGAAAAAAGGTTTGTGCACCTCCAGCTTAATCGCTTTAGTAAAAGGAAATAGCTCTTCGGGGTTTGAGTGTTTGGTGCTTATCTCAATGAAGAGGTCGGCCATATGGTACACACGGGAAGTTGTTGGTAAAACCAAACTATAGGTTAGAGAAAAAAAAGAACGGGCCATCTATTTATATGAGAGGTGAATCAATGAAATGGATTGAGTGCCTGGTGTTTGTGTATATATTGTATTGTCGACGGGGTATTATTTCCATGTTGTGTGGTTTTGTGTCTTTATTGAAATTTATATTCTTTATCATTATTATTATTAAGTGGGTGCGTTTGTTTATCTTCTGTTATTCTTATATTTCAATGGTTTGGTGTATTTAAAACTAACACTGATATCGTGTGGGTGGCTTTAAACTGTCTATCATTACAGATGTCATACTCTATTAAACAAAATGATTATTTTTTAATATGTGAAGAAAGCCGTTCTGCGAAAGAAATGGTATTTGCATTAGAAGAATATAATGATAGTCACGTGATTGTTAAGGTCTTTCGTATATTAATAGATCTTTTACACCCCTACCCTGGCCCACCCACACTTAGATACACTCGCACAAGAAAAATGTTTTGATTTTATTAAATGTCTTGGTTTCTGTCAATATTTGAAATTGAATACATGACACTTTTAAAGTATAGCGGCTGCTGTGAATGTGCTTATTTTATTCATTCCTCTTTCATTTAATACAACAACATAGTAACAACAAAAAAAAAACGGTTGGGGAAGGGAGGGGGGTGTCGTTAAGCGTTCGAGCTAGCGTAGGGTTTATACCTTATATTTAAAATTGGCATTGTGGTCGGCACTATATCAAAGTCCGTGCCAGATTGACGCACTTCTCAGATGTGTTTCAATCAACGCCTCAATCCGGTGTGTGTCGGAGTGAACCAGATGTTAAAGAAATTTAAGTTCAGAGCTAAATTACGATATTTTGGTAACTAAATAAATGATTTTATTGATAACATTGAATATAGTTTCTCCCCCCCCCCCCCCTCCCCTAAAAGTAATTCAGACCATTTTGGCTTTTAGGTCATAACACATTGTTTATTTTGAATTGAGATGATGGGACGCAAATTTGATTTCATATGGCATTGTTATTGTTATTTCGATGATAATTTGTCTGGATGAAGACGATGACTGGTCTCATTCTGTCTTGTATGGTCATTCTTCGGTAGGTTAATTACCACGAAGTAAATCGGCGGACACTATCCAGTTGTCGTGTTCATAACCCAGCACTCTTTTCTTATACAGTATAGTTGCATTGCTTGGCCTTTTCCGTGTAACTTGTGCAGTACCAAAGATTGGAGCAGCTGCATTTGGCGTAATGGAATTGCCTTTGGCAAAGACTTATGCCAGTTTCTCCAGGACCTTATTATGAATCAATGATCTTCTTCCGCTCCTCAGGCAAATATACGTGTACTTTAGCTGAAATATGTCCAGTTGTTTGTCTACTATTGTTACTATAAATAAATGGACATTGTGTATCTTCTGTTTTCGCTCCAATTCAACAACTTGGATTTTGATGGCAGGATGTGGTTCATGGATCTATAACTTTATTCAGCTTATCCTGAATGGTGTAAAAGCCCTTAGGTCACTCCATACTAGACTTCCTTTGGTATTAATATCTCCAAAAGACCTATGCCGCCGGCATAGATGATTTTTTTTCTTTTGGAGTCTCTTTTGTTAATTTTTTATTGCATTATCTTGAATAACCAAGCCTCGTTTTTCCATTCATTGTGTTTCTGATCATCTTGTCATAGCCAATTCACCCACGCCTTGACAACTTTCCTATTTATGACCAATAATAATAATAATAAAGACACTTGTTGAGCACTTTCCATGAAACCAAACATCTCAAAGCTCTTTGCAGATAATAAATTAAGTTACCATCACATGTATATTCAAAATGAAAAATTGAAACAAAATACAAACTGCTTAAATAATAGTATATAAACATTACAATCGGCATGGTGTAAAATGAATTTTGAAAAAGTGGGCTTTTAAAGCAGATTTGAAGTTTGAGATATTCTCGATTTCTCTAATGGGTTGCAGTAGAGTATTCCAGAGTTTGGGGCCATAACATTGAAAAGAATAATCACCAAAAGATTTTAACTTACTTTTTGGTAGAGGTAATAAAGTGGTGTCGCGTGATGATCGAAGGCTTCTGGTTCTCTGGTTCAATGATCTCTTCCAGCGTAAGCCCTTCTTCTGCTTGCTCCGCCACCTTTAAGACTTTCCATCCAAATCTGACTTTTAGAAAATTCTGTAATGGCCTCACTAATTGGTCTCAAGCATCTTCCAAAATTGATCGATGTCAGATCGTGCTTGCAATGGATATCATTTGAGTCGCAACACGGCTAGTCAACAGTACAATGCTGTGTCATAGAAGTTGAATACTACCTGAAAGGACACAGGCCAATTTTTCATTTATTGCCCATTCATCTTGGCTTCGATTTCCTCAAATGTCCATATGCATATTTCATAAATATTCGTCATAACTGTTTAGCATGTGGATAGAACATGTCTGAAAGAGAACATTTAAACTTAAAATTTAAAAAAAATGTTAGTAAAAATTGCAGGTATTTTCTTTTTTTTTCATACACTTTTATAATGTTCTCTCTCTCTCTCTCTCTCTCTCTCTCTCTCTCTCTCTCTCTCTCTCTCTCTCTCTCTTTTTTTTTTTTTTTTTTTTTCTTTTCTTTCTTTCTTTTTTTATCTTTCACTCACTCATACTCTTTAACGGCTCTCTGTCTATCTCTCTCCCCCTCTTTTCTGCCTATCTCTTTCTTATGCTATCTCATCCTCTCTCTCTCTCTCTCTCTCTCTCTCTCTCTCTCTCTCTCTCTCTCCCACTCTTCGTCCAACTGTCAAATAAACAATTCCTCTAACTGTCCAAATATTAACTGTTTGACCTGTTTTGTATTGGCAATCGCACTCTATAAAAAGAAGAAAAAAATTCAGAAGAATGGTCTCCAAGAGAAGGAATTATTATACACTTTTCATTAATAATATCGTGTTGGCAGAGGAAAGTGGACGCTTCTAAGACTGGAAAAGAACAAAACGATGGAGAGTCTGTGGTGGAAAATGGAAACCAAATACGAACAGAATTGGATGGCTATTACAATAGTGTATAGGATAGGTGGATTGGTGGGTGGTATTCTGAACTTGAGAGGAGTGCGAGAGGGTAACCTCTTGGCCAGGTGTCCGGATTAAGGTCAGATGATTGTATGTGTCTTTTTATTCTTCTCTTTCTTCTTTCTTTTTACAATGTATTTAGCTCATTATTATTGAAAAATCGTTAGGGCAGTGGCTTGAAGAAACACTGAAGTTAAATTGCTGAATGTTTTCGGTTTTGTTTTGTTTTGTTTTTTTTTTGGGGGGGGTTGTTTTGTTTTGCTTTTTGTTGTTTTTGCTTTTTATTGTTGTTTGTTTTCATTTTTGTACGTTTTTCTAATAATTGTTTTTATTTTTTATTTTTGTTTGTTTGTTTGTTTTTGTGTGTGTGTTCTTGTTTTGTTTTGTTTTGTTTTTTTTGTTTTTTTTTTTTTTTTTGGGGGGGGGGGTTCTTGAGGACGGGGGTTGGGTAGGGATTTTTTTTTCGTTTTTTTTGTTTTTTTTTTTTTTTTTTTTTTTTTTTTTTTGTTTTTTTTTTTTTGTTTTTTTTGTTTTTTTTTTTTTTTGTTTTTTTTTTTTTTTTTTTGGGGGGGGGGGGTTTTCTACAGGCCTGATAATGGGCTTGATTTAACGTTGTAATGGATAATATTTTGCGAAGTTTTTAGAGTATCTGCATCGCAACAATGAGACCATAACATTTGGGTTATCAGTTCTGCAAATAGTACACGTTGGTATGGAGGGGAGGGGGTTTTGGGGTTCTGGGATGGGGTTGGGTGGGGGTGGTTGGGTATGTAAGGGGGGGGGGGTCGGTTCTGGGGGTTTTCTGCTTGTTCATCTTTGGGGGGGGGGGGGGGGGGGGTTTTGTTTTGTTTTTGTTTTTTGTTGTTGTATTTTTTTTTTTTTGGGGTGGGTTGTGTTTTTTGTTGGTTTTTTTTGTTTGTCCCCGCGATGACAAAATGACGAACATGGATGGGCATTATTTAAATAATTGGTGAATAACTGTGATCAAGTCATAGAACAAAGAAAATAAGTAATTTAAATAGTTATGAAATTGAAATGGATGGGAAGTAGATATGGCAAGAAAAACAGATGAAAATATCCACTACATATCAGCCGCGGATAGCACAATGTCGAAACGCCAGATCATGAAGACGCTGGAACTAAAAGATGGCATTAAGTGTAATACGCCAGCTACACTGACACAGAAAAGCTGTAGATCGCCCCCAATGCAGACGTCTGGTAGGAAACTGCAATGGAAGATCAGAACACGAAATGTTGTTTTTGTTTGTTTTTTCTAGGTTTTTTTATTCTTTTCATTTTTTTTTGGGGGGTGGGTATTTTTTTTTATTTTGTTTTGTATTGTTTTCTTTTGTTTGTTTTGTTTTGTTTTTGGTTAGGGGTGGACGGGGGGGGGGGGGGGTCTAATCAGTGTTTTTTACTTTTGTTTGTTTGTCAATATCGAATCCTTACCGATAATATATATATTACAAATATATATATATCGTATATCAATATATATATATATATATATATATATATATATATATATATATATATATATATATCTTTTAAAAGGATTTGAACAAAGAAAAGCAGGATTATATTATGACAGAAATCTCCCCTAGGTATGGTGTACTTCATTTCCACAAAAGACATCTTTAGATGACAGAACCACCTGACGTTATTAATAGTTTCAGTTCTTGGAGTTGTATTTAAGGTACTGTACTGTACAGTGTATCCGTTACTGAGTTTATACAGCTGGGTGTCGACAAGGCTTATAACTGTATATTATTAGGTCAAACGCATTCTGAGAAGCAAGTCAATATTTTCACAAACTGTCATAAAAATGACTCATATTCTTGATAACAATGAATAAAAGAAAAGAGGTCAGTTGCCCTTATTGCTCTGTGTTTTAGGGGTCTTTGTCTCGTAGGATATATAAAGATTGGGAGAGAAAGAAAGATGAAGAGAAAGGTGGGGGGGGGGGAGGGAGAGAGAGAGAGAGAGAGAGAGAGAGAAAGAGTGAGAGAGAGAAAAGGGGGTTATAGTATTAGTAGTAGTAGTAGTAGTAGTAGTAGTAGTAGTAGTAGTAGTAGTAGTTAGTAGTAGTAGTAGCAGCAGCAGCTAGTAGTAGTAGTAGTAGTAGTAGTAGTAGTAGTAGT
>NC_088360.1:45848421-45864439 GCF_034508935.2 Berghia stephanieae
CTTGAGGATTGTCGAAGACTGCGATAGACAAATGTTTGTAACCTGTGTGATGTGGTCAAGGTTGTTAGCCAAGTCTCTGACGCATAGAGCAGGAGTGTTAAATATTTTAAGCTTGGTGTTTGTGGATATGATGGAAGCTTTCCATATTTGCCTCAATATTGCAAATGCCTGGCGCGCTTTCTTGATTCTATCAATGATGTCTTCATCAGTTCCACCTGACTGACTGATTTTGCTACCAAGGTATGCAAATTCTCCGACATCTTTTATTACTGTAGCAGAGATAATGATTTGGGATTATTGTTTGGCAGTTATGCGTGGTAGTTTTGTCTTCTCTTCACTAATCTTGAGACCAACTCGCTGAGCTGTTTATTCCAGGGCCGTGACATTGTTCTGCATGTCTTGAAGGTGGTGTGAGAGGAGGGCTAGGTCATCTGTAAATTGAAGGTCTTCAAGTCTTTTTGAAAATGTCCATTAAATGCCATTGTTGGAGTTGCCATGTGCTGTCTTTGTCACACAGTCTAATACCACAAGAAATAGAACAAGGGGATAGCAAACAGCCTTGCCTAACTCCAAGGTGATATCAAAATCCTCTGAGAGTCTACCATTATGGAAGACTTGATAGAAGAACCCGTCATACAGTCGTTTGATGATGTTTATAAACTTATCTGGCACCCCGTAGTGGAGAAGAATGCTCCAGATGCTTTCTCTATCTACGCTGTCAAACGCTTTCTCAAAGTCTATAAAGCATACATATTGCCACTCAATCGACTGCTCAACAATTATTCTTAGCGTTGCAATTTGGTATGTGTATGACCGTTCTTTTCTGAAGCCTTTGTCCAGTGTAACTTTCATCCTGTCAAGCATGATTCTTATGAGCACTTTTCTTGGTACGGACAAGGTGATTCCTTGCCTTGGGACAGATCGCCATGTTTGGGTAATTTTACTAGCAGGCCCGTCATCCAATCAGATGGTATCTCCTCATTTGTCCAGATCAAGTTGAACAGGTGGTGGAGTTGATCGACGATTGTGTTTCCTCCCTATTCCAAGGCTTCAACAGGGATGTTATCTATGCCAGCAGCTTTTCCATTTTTCAGACCGCCTTTGGATCTCCGTCTTTGTGTTTTTCACCTGTATTGATATTGGTTGGTTCTCCAGGGTTCAGGAGTGGTCTTTGTACTGTGTTTGTGAGGTCATGGCACATGACTGGGGACACCTTTGGAAACGAGAAGAGAAACGTGCAGTGATGTTAAGATCAGACACAAGTTCCTATTCCAAGAGGCTTTTACCAGCTGCTTTTGATAAAAGGAGGCCCACTCCTGCTTCATGGTGGTCGCTAATGTCTTTTCCAGAAAAAAGGAGTTTTAAGTTAGTAGAGCAATATCTACTCAACATGCTCAAAGAGTTTCACAAGGGGTCTCAAACCAACAGGAATGCTGAATATGTAAGACATTACAAAGGCAAAGCTGTTACCTGTCAGTTACCCATTTCATACCTGGGTATGGTGAGTGAGTGTGATTAGAGTGCCCTATCTATAATGATTAATCTTTGAGCCACCCACACCGGGACTCGAACCAATGACCTATATGTCGCAAAACGAGGGTCATACATTCGGATCATAACATCGCACGCATTCGTAGAATTTTGTTTTGTCACGACAAAAAGAGTTGAAAAGTTATGAATAATATCATAATGCCAAACATTGCTTTCTGGTATCTACTAGGAAAAGAAAACAATAAAATTATACATTTTTAACATTTTGGCAGAAAAAGGAGTCTTGAGAGTTTTTGGCATGATGAGAATCATTTTAATCGATCGATATTTGAAGGACGGGTTTTCTGGCCAAAATTTAAATAAAAGTGTTCCCTTTCTCCTTTTTTTTTCATTTTTTTTTTCAGAGTACAGCAGTTTTGACTGACACGGCAGCGTAATTATTTTTAAAAGCTTTTTTTCTCATTAAAAAAAAGGAATTACAGTCAAGAAATAACGTTTATTTAAAGATAAGCCTATCCTGTTATGCTCTGTGCTTTCATACAACAACAAAGTGGTAATATCAATAACTCTCGCAATTCCTTTCCTCAGGCAAAATTGCACAGCAATAGAAGATATTATTGAATAGATTTATTGAAAAAATAATCAAAGATCTCTCTCTCTCTCCCTCTCTCTCTCTCTCTCTCTCTCTCTCTCTCTCTCTCTCTCTCTTTGTCTATCTATCTATCACTGTGTGTGTGTCTGTCTGTCTGTCTGTCTGTCTATCTATCTATCTATCTATCTATCTATCTATCTATCTATCTATCTATCTATCTATCTATCTATTTATCTCTCTCTCTGTCTGTCTGCCTCTTTCCATGTCTGTCGCTATCCATTTATCTATTAATTAATCCATCTACTCGTATAATTTTATCTATCTATCTTTATATGCGCATGTGTCTGTCTATCCATTTCTCTATTACTATCCATCCATCCAGCTAGCCAGATGCGCACACATAAATGAAATATAGATAGATAGAGAGGGAGGCAGAGAGAGAGAGAGAGATAGAGAGAGAGAGAGAGAGAGAAAGAGAGAGAGAGAGATACCAACTTTCTCAAACCAGAATAATATTATCGGGGTGAAGATTATATTTATATTCCGAATTAGATACAACCAGAACTGGACAAGCAAATGCAGCATTTGGAAAATCAATTATAAACAATGATGAAATCAAGGACTGTCCAACTAAAAACCAAAATCAACATATTTAAAGCAACATTTTTTTTTTCAATTCGGAAGCGAAACATTACAAATGTATTCAAGATACAAAAATGTCTCAACGCATTCCAACAACGATTCTTAAGACAAATACTCAATGTCAGCTATCTATCAACTTGGACCATACAACAAATACTGAAATTCTAAAAAGAACTGGAATGGAATGCAGGAATTTACGATCACCGTCCAACGACACCGTCTCAGCAGCTTTCTCCCAAAATAAAGTAGTTTAATGAAAAAATGATAATAGCAGACGAAAACGAGGACGACCAAAGACTACATGGAAAGTAACCGTCAACAGAGACCTTAAAACGAGGAGCTGACATGGGGCGAGGCATACATGGCAGTTCAGGAATGGCAGCAGCTTCTTATGGTTCACACTATTATGTTATGACGATCGACCCAATCAGCAAAGTCCGGTCCGCATTCGTGCACCGTCGCGAACCCGCCCGGTAGCATCGTCACAACACACCTTTCGACTAGATGCTCTGCCGTTTCGGGTTCTTGCCCACAGCGTGGACATAAAGGACAGGAAGTTAGACCCACTGATGTAACGCACCGGCCGTTAGGCAGCTCCTCGACCGAAGCCGATTCGCAGCTACCCAGTGTCTCCTCTTACTGGTATCAAAGCCTGGCAACTTCTCACCAAGCTTAGAGGAGTGTAGGTCCCCGCCCCCACGAGGGATTGAATTCGTCCAAACCGACTTCCATCTCGTATGTGCAGCTCTGTCCGTAGTCAGGGATTCTGCGTACAAGGGTTGCCGGGACTTATTTCGGCTCGAAACGGGGGCACCGTTCATTATGCGCATGAGAGGGGTATCCCCATTCCCTCTCTCTTTGATCTTACTCAGCCAGTTTCCCGTAATGGTCTCCCTCCGGACATCGGGGGCTGGATCGCTGCCATCACCGGGCCCCATTCTCTAGGGGTTGTTGCTAGCGTTCCCGACACTATGTGCATCGACTTGCGAAGTTTTACATCCACCTTCTCAACGTTTCTGCTTCTACCCCACACTGGAGCGCAATACTCCGCGGTGGAATAGCATAGTGCCAGGGCGGATGTTCTCAGGAGCGCTTGGCTAGCGCCCCAAGTCGATCCCGCCAGCTTCCTCAGAAGACTATTCCGCTTCTCTATCTTCCGGGCAACCCCTTCGAGATGAACCCGATAGGTAAGGCTGCGGTCCAGCGTCACCCCTAGGTATTTTGGACGCGGCTCATATGGGAGTGGCTGGTCCCCGACTAGGACATTCAGTTTACGGGTGTGCCAACCACTGCATAAGTGAAATGCAGTGGCCACGGTTTTTGAAGTGTTCATCTTCAGGTACCACTTGTCAAAGTAGGATTTGAGTCTGGTGACGTCCTCGCTGAGTACGCTCTCGAGACGGGTCCACACTTTACTCTGAGTAACGAGTGCCCAGTCGTCTGCGTATCCCAGCCTCAGGGAGGAAGTGTTCGGCATATCGCTAATGTAAACGTTAAACAACATTGGCGCAAGTACCGACCCCTGAGGGACCCCATTCTTCAATTTCCTAACTTTGCTCGTGACGTCTCCCAGCGCGACGTGGAATTGCCTTTCCCCTAAGATCGAAGAGAACAACTTCAAGGTCTTTTTGCACCTTATGATTTTTGCAAGTTTGAGCATTAACCCATCGCACCAGACCGTATCGTACGCCGCTGATAGGTCTATAAACACAGCACCTGTTTGCTGTTTTCTCTCGAACCCGTGCTCAATATGCTCTGTAAGGGCAATGACCTGCTCCGTGGTGCACCTCCCTTCCCTGAAGCCTGCCTGCTCAGGTGGCAGGGCAGCGTCTAGGACCGGCCCCCATCGGTTTAATAGAACACGCTCCAACAATTTGTAAAGACAGCTCAGCAGCGATATGGGTCTGTAACTGTCTGCCTCCTTCGCCGGCTTCCCTGGCTTCAGGATGGCAACTATCTTCGCATGCTTCCACACTTGTGGAAGCTTTCCGTTTGCAAGGATGTCAGACATTGCCTCTGCTAGCCAGGCCCGTGCCCTGGGGCCCAGATGCGTCACCATATCGGGATATACACCATCTATCCCAGCTGCTTTGCCGTTCTTCACTTCGCTAATGGCTGCACCCACTTCTCGGGGACTGAACGGGGCCGTCCAGTCCGACTCCTCCGCAGGTAGCGAGTCCAAAATCGTACGGTACGCCTTGCGGACACCGCGCTCAAAAGCCTGATTAGGGACCCGCTTGCTACGGTTCTTAATATTCTTGGCAATTGTGTCTGCCTCGCATTCCGGTGCAGCCTTCGCGAAATTCCGATCTGGGTCCAATTTCTTTATCAAACGCCAAGCGTGGCGGCTGGAGTGTGTAAAGTCGAGGCTTTCCACGGTCTCCTGCCACCGTTGCTTCCTTCCCTCTGCCAGAGACTGGAGTAGTCTATCGGCTGTGTCCTGGGACTGGGTCTGCTGGTACTCTCGGTACAGCTCTTCCGACTCTGCTGTCCAGCAAGGGGTGTAGAATTTCCGTTTGCCCCGTGGAATAGAGCGTTGAGCGCTCTTAACCAGTAGCCTACTAAATCTGGTTATATTCTTGGACTTGGGAGGAATGGCAGGGCAGACCTGCTCGATATAGGAACTGAATTCCTCCCAGTCAGCCTTCCTGAAATTCCATCTGCAAAGTGGGAGAGACTGCACCCTCGGTATTGTCACCCCAGCTGTGACAAGAACCGGCCTGTGCTGGCTATGCGGAAGTCCCCGAGGACTGTCCGCTTCACCTGCAACGGTTCACCGTTCGCGCCTTTCGTTACGAGGGTGAGGTCTGGAGTATACTCCTTCTTATGGCGGGTACCCCGGAAGGTACCCTTGGCTGTAGGATCGTACACTAGGTGTAGATCATTACAGTCCATCCATGAGCGGAGTTGTCTTCCTGCCTCGTTGCAGTCTCGGTAGCCCCATTCGTGATGGTGGCTATTAAAGTCTCCCAGACAGATGGAAGGATGGCTGACCACCGGTACCGGTGGTGTAGTCCAAGTCGCTCTAGGTGGTTTGTAAATATTATGCAAACACAGTCCACCTACTTCCACGGAAATTCGGTTCACCCCATTGCTGTCCGTTACGCTCTCAATGACCCTTACCTTCGATGGCTCTTTAGCGTAAACGCTAACCCCTCCTTTGAGCCTCGAAGTGTCCTCGCGTTGGACCACCGTATAGCCTGGGATCTGGAATCGGGAAGATTGCGCGCCTGAATAAAGGTGGGTCTCCTGTAAAAGGAGGATATCAACGCAATGAACGGCCAGTAGCTTTGATAAAAGCTCATTTTTTGCCATACTCTGGCTCTCGACGTTCAGGGACAATATACGCGTCAGTTCGCCATCCCCGCCGTCGCATTTTCCAATCGGCAGGCCGCGATTCGATTGATGCATGGGACGTTTGCTTTTTTTTCGGACGTGCCGACGACCCGGGCGACACGAACGCGGTATTATTTGGCTAGGCGCAGACCGCTTCGCCATTGACGGGACTGGTTGGGACTCGACATAAGGACAATAGTGTGGCGCCCGGATAGGGCTGCTATTCGGGCACCGGGTTTGGATCAAATTTAGTCACACACCGGGGCGAGCAGCTCATGTGGCTCGTTGGCTCGATACCCGGGATGGTCTCGTGACGGTCGACCGGGATTTACACCTTTGCCCTCCCGTGTGCCTCAAGCCCCCTCACCAACTGCAAGGTAAAGATCCACGAGGGGTCAGGAATGGCGAATCTGGACGGCCGAAATGTGTCAAAGACACTGGATAAATAACAATGTGAAATTGAATGTAAGCTTCAATTTAATATCGAAAATCATGATTCATCTTAACAACGCCACTGCCACATTATCTCATTCGTCTGTTGTGTTACATTCATCCTGTTTTGTTGATAAAGGGGATACCGAAACGTCCATTTTGTATGTTTTCACATATTTAAATTGAAGCTTACATTCAATTTCACATTGTTATTTATTTCTTCGAGCGTCGAGCAGCAAGATTTACAAAGACACGAGAGGAACTAAAGGTCTACGATAAGGTATTTACCAGCGTTATAATTATTTACTTCGAATTGATTTTTTTTTTTTTAATTTTTTGGTCAGGTTCACCCAGACATATTACAAGTCAACGCGGCGCCGATGTGGCTAAGGCATTACATTGTCAGCAATATGGACTAAATTTCTTGCTCAAGGGGGAAACATGCAGGATGCCGAAGAGGTTCTTGAACCCCGGTCTCCTGGATGGAAAGCAATCTTATGTCCACTCGGCCACATCACCCATAATCAACCCACAATTAGCTTGCTTCGACAACATGAGTGATTCCTTGAGTTGACGTCATTTGGAAGTGGTGGTGGTAGTGATGGTAGCGGTAGTAGAGAAGCGTTGTGGCGGCGGGCTGCTCGTGGTAATCACGAAGATGATGATGATCATGAGGGTGATGCGAATGGTGATGATTGCGATGATGATGATAATGATGATGATGGTGCTGGTGTTGGAGGTGGTAGTGGTTGTCGTGGTGATCGTAGTGGTGATGATTGTGGTGATGATAATCAAAAATGATATAGTTTAAATCAGCTGTAAACTGCTTCTCTTGACAATTTTTATTGAAATCAAAAGACTACTAAATGAATTAGAGGAAGGGATATCTCATAATGGAATGACCGATAAACAAATTTTAATCACTCCCTTACTTTAAAACATTTTTTTAAAATTAAACATTTGATCTAATCCATAGTTACTAATATCGATTTCATAATACTCCCAATGTTCTCACACTGTATCAGTAAGATAGGGTGTGTTTTGTTTTCGAATCGACCTTTTTCTTCACACGATTTTCTAAAACTACTTCAGTTGCATTGACAATGAACCATACACGCACGAACTAAACGATCTTCTTTGTGTTAAATGGTATATTGGAATTGATTCATGTTTTAAAATGTATACGTTTTCCGATTTTAAAAAATGTTTTAAAATAATTTCTCAATGAGCCTCGAATACAATAAAAGGTTATAACAGTGAATGCCCTTGAGCGATTAGATAACTCGTCTTTGGAACAATCATCGATTTTGATCTATCATCATCGCAAAATAATTTAATGATTTAATTGTCAATATTGATAATCTTTTTATTTTCCCGATTCCATGTCTATTATCGATATGATCTTGTGATAATTGTGAATTAAAAAAAAAAACACCTTAGGTGATATTTGTAGCTCAGTCTGCGACGTAAATCAGAGAATTAGTAACAAATGAAAAGGAAATAAATAACAATTATTTGAGATTTAAAAAAATAATTGGGTAGCACTTATATTATCAAAAAGACAATTGAAAATAACTATACATTATGAGCAGGCTCTCGAATGGAACCCACAGGGCAAGAGGAAACGGGGTCGTCCAAAACAGACTTGGAGGAGAAGAACTCACCAAGATTTGTGTGTCTCCAACCTTACCTGGAGTGAGGCAAAGATCTGTGCCAAGGACAGAAGAAAATGGAAGAGTGCTGTTGAGGTCCTGTGCTTCGCCAGGAGTTAAGAGGCATAAGTCAATTAAGTCAAGCCCCCCCCCCCCCCCCTCCTTTCACTATTATCATCACTCGTTCAAGAATTTGAACTATTATCTTGACTTACTTTGACTTAATTCTCTTCACTCTTTGTGGAACGCAGGACCTCCAAATTTAGCGTTGGTTTGAGAACATTTCCTTCACAACAGTGAGCCCATAACAACTTGGGTTATCAGACATGTATATAAGTAAACCTTGATCCCGAACAATTTCACTCCGTTTCTATCATTCTCCGCAATTCTCCCATTTTAACTATCAAATGACGATTTAAAGTCATAAAAAAACATTGAGTTTTTATACAGTGCAATATCCACTAGACGCAGATGGTCCCAAGCCAACACATATCATTTAGAACGAGACATTACGCCTGTTAGGCGATATCAATATTTTTTCCGACAGAGACACGCTGTTAAAGAATCTTTTCCAAGAACTCAACAATACGCCGAGCGAGGCCAAAACCAGTACCTTCTGATCCGAGCGTCATACCACAAGACCACATAGCTGCACATAGAATATGACGAGTAGTAGTAATTGTCAAAGGAAAGCTAAAACTGAGATAAAAATCCAGCACCTGAGTTTCATAGAGATAAAATCCAACACCTGAGTTTCAGATGCTAAGGTGATAATAATATAATGTGCAGATTTGTGGTCTTGGGAGGGAGGGGGGGGGGGTGGTGTGTCCCAACAGCTCATGCGAGATCTATCCCGGGTATGGCGAGATTTTTTTTCGGATTCCTAGGTCCACCCGGTAGTGATTTGGTGGCATGGTCTGTTAGATCTGGCGGAATGTATGTTACGTCTTATCTAGGGGGTAACGAGCAATTACTTTTGTCCGTTTCACACTATATAAACCGAGATAGACTCGGGCTCCATAGGCCTAATAGCTCTGAAGGATTTTTTTGGTGCGATTTGTGGTGTGCCAGTTGACTGGTCACAAGTTCGAGTCCTCCTCTGGACCAGTGAGCCCTTGGCACAAGATTTTTACTCACATTCTCCCATCATTTCCATGTGTGAAATGAATACCTGAACGGTAACAGCTTTGCTTGTCTCTGTCGAAGATAAGAGTGTCTTACTCTCTTGTCCTACATTATCAGTGATGCTATTAATTTGGGACCTTGAAAAGCATCATTGAGCATGTTAATTAGTATTGTTCTATATAAAAATGCTCCTTTTTCACGAATTATAACCCCCCCCCCCCCCCCCCCCCCAGAAAAAAAATATCATAAAAAACTAGAGCTTTTATATAGCGCAATATCTGCTAAAATAGCGCAATATCCACTAAATGAGCTCAAAGCGCTTTACAAAGGGTTCCCGACCAACATCAACAAGTAACATGTAGAACGAGACATGACACGGTTAGGCTATATTACAATTTTTTTTCCCCAGAGACAACGCTGTTAACGGCCAGGTACCTGAGTACTGTAAGTGAATGCGAGTAAAAAGCCCTTTCCAATGACTCAACTATGCGCCGAGCGAGGCTCGAACCCAAGACCTTCCGATCCGAAAACGAGTGTCATACCACAAGACCACAGTCTCACAAACAAACAATCCACAGACAAAGAATTAAATAAAATGTGAGCTGTCCTCTCAAAACGGTATTATGTCGAGGTGAACTTGATGTGCAGATTCAATCTTTAATTTGTGCGGCTATGTGGTCTTGTGGTTTGGCACTCGCTTTCGGACCGGTGGGTCCTGGGTTCGAGCCTCGCTCGGCGCATAGTTGAGTCCTTGAAAAAGGCTCTTTACTCACATTCTCTCATAGTACTCAGGTGTAAATTGAGTACCTGGCCCTTGGCAGAGTTGTCTCTGTCCGAAAAAAAATGTAATATCGCCTAACAAGCGCTATGTCCCGTCCTACATGTTAAGTGTTGCTGTTGACCTGGGACCCCTTGTAAAGCGCTTTGAGCAAGTTTAGTGGATTGTGCGCTATATAAAAGCTCAATCTTAATTTTATCATTTTTAAAAAGGAGTCCCTCATGGCCATGGGACCCATAAAGTTGGAGTTTATTCCTGTTTCTCTGTCGTGAAATGGACAATAGCAATTACTTGCTATCCTTGTCTATCGCAATGAAATTTCCGCCAGATTTAAGAAACCCAGCTACCCAATCACTGCTGGACGAACGGTGGGGATATGCCAAGTGTTTCAATGTTACCTCGCGAGGTCCCAGGTTTGGGAGTTTTTGCTAAGATGAGGAACATTTAAATCGATCGATATTATTTGAAGGACGAGTTTTCTAGCCAATTGTTTAATATATGGGTCTTTCCAGAGTACGGCAGTAACTGCTAACCGTTTAAATAGATTCCACTTCTCTTACTTTCTGTTCTACACAAATGAAGAGGATAATATAGAGCGAAACTTTTCACCCAATGCTGCTTGCTGCTCATGTTTTATTTTAAGACAAGTCACAAAGATTTTCTTCACCCCTGAAAACATCATACTGTTAGTAATGATATTATCAATGTGCCATATAATTCACTGTAAAACTGAGAATATATTAGTTGCCCTGGTCGTGGTTCTCTCGTGTATAGGTCAGGAAAAATGGTTTTATATCTATTTAATTTGAAATTCCTAAATCGTTATTTTCATTATTTTAACGTCATTTGAATAGCAATGACTATGAAAAATGTTTTTTTCTTTTTTTTTTGGAGAAAATTTTTGTCTAAAATCAAAGCTCTATCTCCACTGATTAAAAATGTTTTTGAATTTTGAAATTCCATTCATAAATAAACAAGTTATGCAGTTTCAAAGGTGTCATTTATTTGGATGACCCGCAAAGTGGAAAAAAACGCGAAAATATGGGACGCTTTTTCGGCAATTTTTTTCGATCTTTGGTTGTATCTTGCGTAATAAGTGGATTAAAAGGTTGAAACTTGGGATGGTGTTTTGTAAAATACGGGAAAAGTACTCGTCATATTCATATGAGATTTTACAACCAAAATAAGAAATGTTCATTTATTACCTTGTCAGCGACAAAACCTCCACGCCCGGTAGTTTTAGAAATATTTTACTCAAAAGAGTAAAAATCTATTTTTAACAATCTTCCGGTAATCGCACGAGTTTTGTCGCTTGACATAATCTAAAATGACCTTTTTTCCAACTGTGTGCCAACTTTCAGTCATATTCATCGATAAAAAGCGTCGTAATTAATTTTTAAAAATAGCATATACAAAACGGCTTCGTCCCATATTTTGCCGCGAATTTGGGCACTTCGTGAGCGAAAAAGAGGCCCAAAGATTTGTGCGGGATAGTCATTGCTACATTTGAAGGAGAGAAAAAAGATTTGGGCAATGCTGAAGAAGAAGAAGAAGAAGAAGAAGAAGAAGAAGAAGAAGAAGAAGAAGAAGAAGAAGAAGAAGAAGAAGAAGGAGGAGGAGGAGGAGGAGGAGGAGGAGGATGAGGAGGAGGAGGAGGAGGAGGAGAAGAAGAAGAAGAAGAAGAAGAAGAAGAAGAAGAAGAAGAAGAAGAAGAAGAAGAAGAAGAAGAAGAAGAAGAAGAAGAAGAAGAAGAAGAAGGAAACTTGACATGGTAGCAATGGTAGCAAGCAATCAACATCTGTGTGGTGACAAAAGTCCTATCTATTCCTCTCCCATTTGCCGAAGGCAGGAGGGCGTTTTCATCTTTGTGGGTGTTATGCCCTGTGTTGCTATTAAATCGTTAACTAATCAAATTTCAATCGGAAAAACATTTTAATAATTTTGAAGCTCCCGCATATGCTCCGGGCCCCTCTTGCTTACGTATAAACATGCATTTCCCATTTACACTTTAAATTTCAAAAGAATGGTCTCTCTATTTCGTAATTCAATTCTGAATAGGTTGGAACGAAAATATGAAGGTCTTAAGAAGTTTGGAGTGGTTGAGGGTTTTCCAGGAGTCGTGATTCCGATAGAGACTCGATTCAAAGCAGCGAAAGTCTCTGTGTGTGTTCCTGAGAATAATACTGATACCCGTTCGTCTGAATACACGAAGAGTTATGAAAAGATTTCAGCTATAGTGCGATAGGAAAGCAATGATCTTCTCATTGAATGGAGAAAAACAGATTTGTTACCTGTTGAATTGAATTGCCCAGAGGCATTTTTTTGATGTTTTTACACGCATGAAAAACCCGTAACGCTGATCTTCCCAGATTTTGTTTGCAAGTCTAAATTGCTATTATCATCCTCTTATTGTTAAAAATGATAACCATATGGCCTTGTGATGCTTTACCGCAATGTTTTTCTTATAATCAGGTTACGGAGAAGTTATTTTGTCTATGAAATAAAGACTTTCTATGCATTTCATCAAAGGTTATTATAGAGACCATTGACCTATTTCTTATAAACGTTTAATTTCACATTTTATAATTTTGTGGTTTGTCAATCTTTAATATTTGAATGAAGACTTTAATCGTCTGACAAAAGTTATTCTAATCCATATGATCGTTTGTGAAATTGGTTGATTCAAAATTTAATTAATGATTTACATAAAAGTCAGAACTGTGTTGCGCATCTCCTTTCAGTCATTTCCTGGTATACAAATTTTTGATGAAAATCAAACAAACCTTTTTTAGTGCTTCGATACAGTCTAAAATCAAAAATGAGAATCCATTGGGTGATGTTTCTTTTTTTTCTATTATAATGTGTAATTTTGTGTGCTTTTTTTGTCACGAAAACAGAAAACAGGGTTATTTAATGAAAGATTTTCTAACCGAATTATTCAATTCTGTCGACTGAATGTTAGCTGGAATAGATTTCAAATTGACAATAAGGATAACAACGTTAGTATAAAACTGTCAAAGCAAATCATTGCCGACAATAATTAATCTGTAATTCACTGCTGAAATTATTTTCAACAAACAATCTTTTTGTCATGGTTATGATTAATAATTATTTCCTTGTGCTCTTTTCTTTCCATGTGTTCTTGTTGTATTGTAAAGGTTTCTAGTTATTTCATTTCTTGTAAAGAATGCAGCAATGTAGACCCCCAATAGAAAAATATATCATTTGGATTTGATCAAACGAAGCTAGTTTTATGTTATGATGAAAATATTTAATCCAGTGAGATTATATGTATATGTTTGATATTATAACGAATTGGTTTATTAAAATTTTGCTATATGTTTGTCCTGAAAAAAAACATGTAGTTAACAATGAAAATACTCCAGTAATTTCATTAACCTCTCAATTCTGATGAATTTTTAGAATTGACACTGTATGATTTCAACACAATTCCTTGGTAAACAAATAATTTATATCTATCAAACCACAAGTAGGCTAGGCCTTTTTAATGAAGGGGGGGGGGGGGGGGAGGAGATCGGAATTGGAGGAATGGGTAACTGATAAAAGCATGGATGAAAATGAAATTGAGTTGGCATCATGGTGATTATGGGTTTTATTTTACCTCCGTATGCATACTACCGGTTTCATTTCGTATTTACAGCTTTGTTTCATTTTTGGTTGTCATTGGTTGTACGCCAATTTTTGTCTTTCGGTTTTTCCTTGTTTTTGTTTGCTGTGGTTTTTTTTTTTTTTTTTTTTTTTTTTTTGTGGGGGGGGGGGGGGGTTGTTTTGTTTTGTTTCGTTTCATTATGCTTAGTTAGGTTTTACTTTATTTTTCTTCTTTAAGGGTAGAGTTAAAGCTATCAATTATTGTTTGCACATCATTTTTGTAAAATAAAATTTGTCTGGTCTATATCACCATACTTGTTTTGTTTTTGTTTTTGTTTTTACTTTTTTTTTTCTTTTCCTTTCTTTCTTTGTTTTTTTTTTTTTTCTTCTTTTGTTTCCTTTGTTTTCGTTCCTTCCTTTTGTTCCAAAGAGAAAACTAAACAATCATCTATTTTTCACAATCCTTTGCTCTAATTAATCATAACAATGCGAATAAATTCATTTTGCTATGGTTATGAATAAAAATAATTCCTTAAACTGCTTCAGTCCTTGTTCCAATAATTCCCACTGTCCTTTTAAATCGCTACCGGACGAACTTTCTTTAGCAAGCTTTCTTGTTTTCTCCCGTCGTTTTCTCAGCTGGCCCTCTCAGAATCGCGGAGCACCAAAGTCAATGTTTGTTTTGGGAATCTTTGATAAAGGAGCAAAACTGAATAAGCTGGATGAGGGGTCATTTCAACGAATGGGTGAAAGAGTTCGCTGCTTGTCACCCCGTCATCCCGACCCTAGTGGGAAAGGATGGAGCATTCTGTGTTGGTGACAGATAATCGGGCCAAGAAAAAAGGTTTGTGCACCTCCAGCTTAATCGCTTTAGTAAAAGGAAATAGCTCTTCGGGGTTTGAGTGTTTGGTGCTTATCTCAATGAAGAGGTCGGCCATATGGTACACACGGGAAGTTGTTGGTAAAATCAAACTATAGGTTAGAGAAAAAAAGAACGGGCCATCTATTTATATGAGAGGTGAATCAATGAAATGGATTGAGTGCCTGGTGTTTGTGTATATATTGTATTGTCGACGGGGTATTATTTCCATGTTGTGTGGTTTTGTGTCTTTATTGAAATTTATATTCTTTATCATTATTATTATTATTAAGTGGGTGCGTTTGTTTATTTTCTGTTATTCTTATATTTCAATGGTTTGGTGTATTTAAAACTAACACTGATATCGTGTGGGTGGCTTTAAACTGTCTATCATTACAGATGTCATACTCTATTAAACAAAATGATTATTTTTTAATATGTGAAGAAAGCCGTTCTGCGACAGAAATGGTATTTGCATTAGGAGAATATAATGATAGTCACGTGATTGTTAAGGGTCTTTCGTATATTAATAGATCTTTTACACCCTAACCTGGCCCACCCACACTTAGATACACTCGCACAAGAAAAATGTTTTGATTTTATTAAATGTCTTGGTTTCTGTCAATATTTGAAATTGAATACATGACACTTTTAAAGTATAGCGGCTGCTGTGAATGTGCTTATTTTATTCATTCTCTTTCATTTAATACAAAAAGTAGTAACAACAAAAAAAAAAAGGTTGGGGAAGGGGGGGGGGGGGGTGTCGTTGGCGTTCTAGCTAGCGTAGGGGTTTTTACCTTATATTTTTAAATTTGGGATTGTGGGGCGGGCACAAAATTTAAAGTCCGGCCCGATTGACGCACTTCTCAGATCTGTTTCAATCAACGCCCCAACCGGTGTGTGTCGGAGTGAACCAGTGTTAAAGAAATTTAGTTCAGAGTAAATTACGAATTTTGGTAATAAAAAAATGATTTTTGATAACATTGAATATAGTTTCTAAACCCCCCCCCCCCCCCCCAAATGTAATTCAGACCTTTTTTTGGTTTTAGGTCAAATTTTTTAAACATTGTTTTTTTTGAATTGAGATGATGGGGGCGCAAAATTTTATTTATATGGGATGGTTTTTGGGTTTTTTCGATGATAAATTTTTCTGGTAAAACGTGATGGTTCATTTGTCTTTATGGTATTTTGGGAGGTTAATTCCACGAAGTAAATCGGCGGACCTATCCAGGTTTTGGTTTTTATAATCAGCTCTTTTTTTTTCAGTTGTTGCATTGCTTGGCTTTTCCGTGTAACCGTGCAGTACCAAAAAATTGGAGCAGCGCAATTTTGGGAATGGAATTGCCCTTGGCAAAGATTTGCAGTTTTCGGACCTTATTATGAATCAATGTCTTCTTCCGCTCCCCAGGCAAATAAGTTTTACTTTAGCTAAATATTCCGGTTTTGTTTACTATTGTTTCTATAAAAAATGGGCATGTGTATCTTCTGTTTTCGCCCAATTC
>NC_088360.1:45864532-45914532 GCF_034508935.2 Berghia stephanieae
GTATCNNATTTTACATCTTCATTTTAGCGATAAAACTTGGAAGAAATTCTTGGCAGTGGAAGTTATTGTAGGAACAAAACCGTGGGAGACCTCTAAATCAGTATAATACCATGTTGGAAAAAACATAATTTTGTATCACATAGGGGAATAATTAATGATTCTAATTGTGAAATGCATTGAGCGGTATGAAACTTTGAAGATGCGTGTATAAAACAGTGCCCGACAAAGCAACAACAACAAAAATCCATGAGGATTGTTTGTTTTGTTTTGTTTTGTTTTGTTTTTTTTTTGTTTGTTTTTTCTTGTATTCTTATTTATGCTTTGTCCGAGACTGTTCCATACACACTACATACATTTTCAGATATCTTACACCAGTGTCTGCTCCAAAATTTGACACTTTGATATTAGGAAATCTTGAATATGAATTTAAATACTGTTCATGATTGTTAGAATATTAAAATGTAAATCAGAGATTTGAAAATTTGGGCTTATGCACTTGACGAAATTGTATTCATTCTACTCAAAAAAACATAAACTTAACAGAAGTTTTAAATTTTTTACGAAAAATTAAATTTGCAGTATCAATATAACTTAATACAGACCTGTCTACAACAACAGAAAATCGTAGTATTACGAAATTTTGGCTTCAATTTCAGAACTTCATGAGCATCTTTAAGTCATTAAAACATATTGAAAATGGAAATTGATGCCAGACTACATAATTTAAAGGATTTTGAAGTGTTATTTCATCCTTGTGATGATATATTCTTGGTTTATAAGTCAACTATAGCAACTACTATTTTTATCTCCTAAAATCAACCAATTTTTAGATTTTCAAGCAAGCAGGTCTATTAATATATTTTGAGGCGATAGAAAATAATTACAAATGTAAAAAGAAATATTTCACGATAATAAGAATTCCATTTTGTTTACAGCTCCCGCGGCTTCTGCCTTTGGTCAAGACGGACAGATAATTTTGGGTGTCTTTATACCTATCATCATTTTTGTCATCATCGTTACTATCATACGAATATGCTGGGAGTGGAGGCAGGAGTCGTACAGTGAACCTTGTGCAGAGCATATCGCCCCGCTCTCCTCTCTGGAGGTAAGACTGTTATATCTTGTTAGCAAAATTTCTATATGCTGCGGACTCCAGGGAAGATAAATTCGCTTAAAAGATAAAACCTCGTTTGAAATAAACTGTTCATACGGTCCGATTTCTTTGGTTTTTGTTTGTTTTTTTTTCTTGTCTTTTTTTTCTTTTGGTTGTTTTTTTCGTGTGTAAGTGTGTGTGTGTGTGTGTGTGTGTGTGTGTGTGTTGTTTTTTTTTTTTTTTTTTTTTTTTTTTTTTTTGGGGGGGGGGGGGGGTCTTTTTAAAAAAATATATAAAAATACCTTGGGGCATTGTGGCTCAGCGGTACGGTATTTGCTTCCTACCCAAAGGTATGGAGTTCGATCACCCGCCGCTGGACTGTGTGGCCTTGAGCAAGTCACCTCGCCCTAGCTCGATTTGCGGCGTTGCACTGCGGCTGACGCCGGGGTTGCCCTTGGAATGGACCCTAGAGATAAATTTCCCCTATGGGATTAATAAAGGAACTTTTATTATATATAAATAAAGTCTGGCTTAAACAAACACGATAGGTCTAGTTCGTTAAAATAGTCTAGTTCGTTAAAATAAATTTTCTCTACCGTAATTGCCTTCTTTCCTCACCTGCGCCCCTCTTACTTATTTACTTATCCGAACCAGCGACCACCTGAGAGCTCTAGCCCTTCGGTCTTGTGCCATGACGTAGAAGTTAGACGTCTTTTGTAGTTGTTCCAGCGCCCCTCCCCCCTCCCTCCCCCCCCCCCCCCCCCCCCCCCCCGCGCCCCTTCGATAAAAACGACAAAGAAACAAAAACACGTGTGCTCCCCATAGGTGCTACCAATTGACATTAATGTGTACTCATTATTGATATAGTCACGCATTCCATTTTCATAAATAAATAAATAAAATTGAGCTTTATATAGCGCAATATCCACTAAATGTGCTCAAAGCGCTTTACAAGGGGTCCCTGGTCAACAGCAACATTTAACATGTAGGACGGGACATGACGCCTGTTAGGCGATATTACAAATTTTCGGACAAAGACAACGCTGTTAACGGCCAGGTACGCCTGAGTACGATGAGAGAATGCGAGTAAAGAGCCTTTTCCAAGGACTCAATGCGAGGCTCGAACCCAGGACCTTCCGATCCGAAAGCGAGTGTCATACCACTAGACCACATAGCCGCACAGGGGAGGCTACTGGACCTATCACTCATTTTGGAATTGAGTGGGTGTTGCCTTTGAAAATGGTTACGATAAATCTTGATGTAGAGAGGAGGATGCGGGGGGGGGGGGGGACCTAAACCGATACGGAATAAAAGACTTTCAAGATCGAAAATCAGTTTTTTTTTTCAAAATATAGTCGGTCTTTTCTCCCCTGTAGTCTTCAATACTCGCCGTCAAATGCAATAATCAAACTGCCCAATATTCTTGAGCTTTTAGAGAAATCATTAAGAATATACCCTGGTTTCGTCTATACGGAGATCCAGTGCCCCCCCCCCCCTCCCCCCCCCCCCCCCCCCCCCCCCCAATCCAGGACAAGGCGCCACATGTTCGTGGACAGGCGTTTAAATAAAAGATTTTCTTTAATTTCACTCTTTAACACCACGTCTTTTGACCAGTAAAAGTAATTCCCTGGAGTCTAATGGTATGTCCAGTACATGGTCTCCTTGAAATGTTTTTTATTCCCGGAAACCTCATAATTTATGTAGTCATTCGAGTAATGGTTTGAATAGCGATAAATAAAACTGGAATTTCATTTTCAACTCCTCCTGTATAGTACTCTGTCCGATATTTCTCGCCGTGTAATAATAACTTTATCGGAGCATCATGCTATTTCTAAATTGTTGATTTAAGACATGGTATTAAATAGAAACTATGTATTAATTCAATAAAACGTTTAATTGTAGCATATTGCATTCTAATCATGATAATATTATTCTCATTCCCCCCCCCCTCCCCCCCCTCCCCCAGACCCCTCTTAAACGTTTTCGAGAAGCACCAAGGTCTTTAGGTTCAGTCGTCTATGATGGGACAGCGACATACTGCTTCCAAATACACTCGTCTTGGACAACACAAACCCCAACCAAAGCAACAATTATATTCACCCTCTTTACCATGCAGCATCCATTTCTCCAACAGACCCTCAACCTTCAAGGCGGACAAAATCGAATGAAAATGCTATAAAGTCAGACATTTGTACACTCCCAGAAAAAAGGAGCTTGGATTATTGCCATAGAATTTATGGGAGGTTAAACAGTAATCGTAACAAAGAAGAATTGAAATTGTCGCAACTTGATCTGACGCTTTCTTTTGGTCAAGAGAGACATTGCACGGCTCGCCGCTCATCCTCTATAAAGAGTTTTGATATGGAAATATGGTTGGAGAATAGGAAGTGTATTAGGAGAGAAGACAGCCGAAGTTTTTGCAAAAGAGAGTTCAGAGTCAAACGGAGAAATACAATAAAAGGACACTCAAAAAGAGCAAAAGTTTGGACAAAGCAAAGTAAAAATCGGCAAAACTCTCGAAATAATAGGAAGAATTCCTCAACTATATGTATAGAAGAACAAAATAGAATGGAAAGCAAGTCTAAAATTCCCATTGGAAATTTCAGATATGGATTAACCAACACAGTAAACTGTCCTGGTAATGGAAACAAGACAGGAAGAGGTCATCACTACGGAAGAAGAGCTTCCTTATTAAAAGCGAAATCAAAACCGCTAAAGTCCTGTCTAAAATCAGGAAACTCCCGAAGAATGACATCTAAACGGGTCAGATTTACGGGTGTTTTGTGTGAGCCAAAGAAAAATAGGGTCGGTGCAGTCAGAAATAGAAACTTAGCTGCTTTGAAAAAATCAAAGAGAAGTGTAAAAAAGAAACCACTTAAACCTCCAAAGAATGTCACAAATAACAGAAATATTTCTCTTGAACCCTCTAGTAAAATAAAATCGATAAATACGCAAAAATGTCTTGATATTTACGATCCACCATTTGACACATGTAGCCACTCTCAGACACGACCTTTAAATTGTTTTGCCAAGGGTAATGACATACATCATAGTAGTAGAGGCAATCATCAGTTTAGATACAGAGGACAAGAGTTTTATCATTCCAATACATGGGAAAATAAAATGCATCTCTCAGAAATTCAGTTATCAACTGGGATTGATCCTGTCAAAGAACATTTTTCAGACTTCAATATGACACAAAATTGCTCTCATAACAGTTTTCTTCCACCACTTTGTGGACCAAACAAAAATCTTAAACAGAGCCAAAAAGACAAACCTCTTAATCTTAGACGTCAGTCAGATGAAATTTCAGTTTTTTATACAGAAGAAAGTTCGCTGATGTTACCAAAGGATAATTATGGATTTATTTATTATTTTGAATTTAATAGACAAAGATAAGTTTAGGTATATTATATACAGCACCACCTTGACTTCATTTAGTAGTGTATTCTCTCTCTCTCTCTCTCTCTCTCTCTCTCTCTCTCTCTCTCTCTCTCTCTCTCTCTCTCTCTCTCTCTCTCTCTCTCTCTCCCTCTCTCTCCTCCCCTCTCTCTCTCTCTCTCTCTCTCTCTCTCTCTCTTTCGTGTATGTGCGCGCGCGCGTGTGTATGTGTGTGTGTGTGTGTGTGTGTTTATGTGTGTGATATACTTTCTAAATATATCGTTGAAGTACTTCATTTTCCAATTCTTTATCTGATCAAAATTATATATATATATATAGATAATATATATATATATATATATATATATATATATATATATATATATATATATATATATATATATATATATATCGATTATTACCATTCCGAGTTTCGGATCTATTAAAGACATCATCATTCAATAAGATTTGTCATTATCTATATCTACTAAAATTGAATTAGAACTACTTTTCCTAAAATTTATCTGTTGTGACCCAGTGATATTCTACAAATATAAATCTTGTAAAACTCATTTCATTTCACTTTACCAGTTTATCTGGTTGAAGTTTTTTCATAATTCATATTTCATAGTAATAATCTATTTATAGGTTTGGTTTTTTTTTCAATCTGGTTAAAGGGAAATAAAAATGATAATGAATTTCCTAAAACCATTGATATCATTAACCATGTCAAAGCATCTACTTCTATGAATCGCATCAATACTTGGGATTGCTAGTTTTGATAAAATTACCATTTCATATGTTAATATTTGTGATTGTTAGTTTTGATAAATTACCTATTCAAATGTCTATACTTGTGATTGCTTGCTTGGATAAATTATTTATTCAAATGAGGAATTATGATCAAGACATACGTAAACTACATGTTTTGATTTTAATGGTATATCGACTGTCTAGTTTGAATGAGAGAGTTTCAAATATAAAAAAAACTAAATACGCAATAAAATGAAGTGTGAAAATGTCAGCTCTTTCTCGAAAAAAATGTCTTTAAATTTATTCTTTTTTTTTTTTCAAATAAACAATATTCTCGTTTGTCCTGCCTATCTAAATATGTGCAAATTAACATGAAAATCAGCATATAATAACATCATTAGTACTTTTCTTTTTCAATCTATCAACTTAATTTGCTGATCAATTTATTTGAGGTAATATTTTCTTATATACTTGTCAATGAGACGAAAATGGATTAAAATTTCCTTATCAAATCAAATCATTGTGTGTTATTATGTCCTAATATTGTTGCTAATTTGTTGTCTTTAAAAAACAGCATTTGCACACTTGTCAAATATATTCCTACTGCCAACTCTTAAAAACTGAAAACGGCATCTCTGTATCTAAAGGAAATCAAACAAATTTGTAAAAGTCCTCATTCATATGAAGACTTAACCAAACGTGAATCATCAGTGGTGAAGATGCCTACAGAGCAAGGGTTCTAAATTAAAATGCTCATTTCTTAAATCTCCCACCCCCTAAATATCTTTGTCTCATTCCATGCAGCTGCCTTAAGTTCTTGTCGTGGAATGAGATTAATTGATTTTGCTCTTCAGGCTTGGATCATTCGCCAAATCGGCTATGTGGTCTAGTTCTGGGTTCAAGCCTCGCGCTCGGCGCAAAGACGAGTCCTTGGAAAAGGCTCTTTACTCACATTCTCTCATCGTACTCAGGTGTAAAATGAGTACATGGCCGTTAACAGCGTTGTCTTTGTCCGAAAAATTGTAAAATCACTTAACAAGCGTCATGTCCCGTCCTACATGTTAAATGTTGCTGTTGACCAGGGACCCCTTGTAAAGCGCGTTGAGCACATTTAGTGGATATTGCGCTATATAAAGCTCACTCTAAAAACAATTTTAAAGAGGGAAACCTGCTAAGCTCCCATAGTGGGCAGGGAGGTACTTGCTGTGTCTTCTGTCCCCCTGTACCTGTTTTTCAATTGCTTTCTGTCTTTGTCTTGGAGTCTAATGCTATGTCCAGTACATGGTCTCCTTGAAATGTTTTTTATTCCCGGAAACCTCATAATTTATGTAGTCATTCGAGTAATGGTTTGAATAGCGATAAATAAAACTGGAATTTCATTTTCAACTCCTCCTGTATAGTACTCTGTCCGATATTTCTCGCCCGTGTAATAATAACTTTATCGGAGCATCATGCTATTTCTAAATTGTTGATTTAAGACATGGTATTAAATAGAAACTATGTATTAATTCAATAAAACGTTTAATTGTAGCATATTGCATTCTAATCATGATAATATTATTCTCATTCCCCCTCCCCTCCCCCCTCCCCCAGACCCCTCTTAAACGTTTTCGAGAAGCACCAAGGTCTTTAGGTTCAGTCGTCTATGATGGGACAGCGACATACTGCTTTCCAAATACACTCGTCTTGGACAACACAAACCCCAACCAAAGCAACAATTATATTCACCCTCTTTACCATGCAGCATCCATTTCTCCAACAGACCCTCAACCTTCAAGGCGGACAAAATCGAATGAAAATGCTATAAAGTCAGACATTTGTACACTCCCAGAAAAAAGGAGCTTGGATTATTGCCATAGAATTTATGGGAGGTTAAACAGTAATCGTAACAAAGAAGAATTGAAATTGTCGCAACTTGATCTGACGCTTTCTTTTGGTCAAGAGAGACATTGCACGGCTCGCCGCTCATCCTCTATAAAGAGTTTTGATATGGAAATATGGTTGGAGAATAGGAAGTGTATTAGGAGAGAAGACAGCCGAAGTTTTTGCAAAAGAGAGTTCAGAGTCAAACGGAGAAATACAATAAAAGGACACTCAAAAAGAGCGAAAGTTTGGACAAAGCAAAGTAAAAATCGGCAAAACTCTCGAAATAATAGGAAGAATTCCTCAACTATATGTATAGAAGAACAAAATAGAATGGAAAGCAAGTCTAAAATTCCCATTGGAAATTTCAGATATGGATTAACCAACACAGTAAACTGTCCTGGTAATGGAAACAAGACAGGAAGAGGTCATCACTACGGAAGAAGAGCTTCCTTATTAAAAGCGAAATCAAAACCGCTAAAGTCCTGTCTAAAATCAGGAAACTCCCGAAGAATGACATCTAAACGGGTCAGATTTACGGGTGTTTTGTGTGAGCCAAAGAAAAATAGGGTCGGTGCAGTCAGAAATAGAAACTTAGCTGCTTTGAAAAAATCAAAGAGAAGTGTAAAAAAGAAACCACTTAAACCTCCAAAGAATGTCACAAATAACAGAAATATTTCTCTTGAACCCTCTAGTAAAATAAAATCGATAAATACGCAAAAATGTCTTGATATTTACGATCCACCATTTGACACATGTAGCCACTCTCAGACACGACCTTTAAATTGTTTTGCCAAGGGTAATGACATACATCATAGTAGTAGAGGCAATCATCAGTTTAGCTACAGAGGACAAGAGTTTTATCATTCCAATACATGGGAAAATAAAATGCATCTCTCAGAAATTCAGTTATCAACTGGGATTGATCCTGTCAAAGAACATTTTTCAGACTTCAATATGACACAAAATTGCTCTCATAACAGTTTTCTTCCACCACTTTGTGGACCAAACAAAAATCTTAAACAGAGCCAAAAAGACAAACCTCTTAATCTTAGACGTCAGTCAGATGAAATTTCAGTTTTTTATACAGAAGAAAGTTCGCTGATGTTACCAAAGGATAATTATGGATTTATTGATTATTTTGAATTTAATAGGCAAAGTTAAGTTTAGGTATATTATATACAGCACCAACTTGACTTCATTTAGTAGTGTATTCTCTCTCTCTCTCTCTCTCTCTCTCTCTCTCTCTCTCTCTCTCTCTCTCTCTCTCTCTCTCCTCTCTCTCCTCCTCTCTCTCTCTCTCTCTCTCTCTCTCTCTTTCGTGTATGTGCGCGCGCGCGTGTGTATGTGTGTGTGTGTGTGTGTTTATGTGTGTGATATACTTTCTAAATATATCGTTGAAGTACTTCATTTTCCAATTCTTTATCTGATCAAAATTATATATATATATATATATATATATATATATATATATATATATATATATATATCGATTATTACCATTCCGAGTTTCGGATCTATTAAAGACATCATCATTCAATAAGATTTGTCATTATCTATATCTACTAAAATTGAATTAGAACTACTTTTCCTAAAATTTATCTGTTGTGACCCAGTGATATTCTACAAATATAAATCTTGTAAAACTCATTTCATTTCACTTTACCAGTTTATCTGGTTGAAGTTTTTTCATAATTCATATTTCATAGTAATAATCTATTTATAGGTTTGGTTTTTTTTTCAATCTGGTTAAAGGGAAATAAAAATGATAATGAATTTCCTAAAACCATTGATATCATTAACCATGTCAAAGCATCTACTTCTATGAATCGCATCAATACTTGGGATTGCTAGTTTTGATAAAATTACCATTTCATATGTTAATATTTGTGATTGTTAGTTTTGATAAATTACCTATTCAAATGTCTATACTTGTGATTGCTTGCTTGGATAAATTATTTATTCAAATGAGGAATTATGATCAAGACATTACGTAAACTACATGTTTTGATTTTAATGGTATATCGACTGTCTAGTTTGAATGAGAGAGTTTCAAATATAAAAAAAAACTAAATACGCAATAAAATGAAGTGTGAAAATGTCAGCTCTTTCTCGAAAAAAATGTCTTTAAATTTATTCTTTTTTTTTTTCAAATAAACAATATTCTCGTTTGTCCTGCCTATCTAAATATGTGCAAATTAACATGAAAATCAGCATATAATAACATCATTAGTACTTTTCTTTTTCAATCTATCAACTTAATTTGCTGATCAATTTATTTGAGGTAATATTTTCTTATATACTTGTCAATGAGACGAAAATGGATTAAAATTTCCTTATCAAATCAAATCATTGTGTGTTATTATGTCCTAATATTGTTGCTAATTTGTTGTCTTTAAAAAACAGCATTTGCACACTTGTCAAATATATTCCTACTGCCAACTCTTAAAAACTGAAAACGGCATCTCTGTATCTAAAGGAAATCAAACAAATTTGTAAAAGTCCTCATTCATATGAAGACTTAACCAAACGTGAATCATCAGTGGTGAAGATGCCTACAGAGCAAGGGTTCTAAATTAAAATGCTCATTTCTTAAATCTCCCACCCCCTAAATATCTTTGTCTCATTCCATGCAGCTGCCTTAAGTTCTTGTCGTGGAATGAGATTAATTGATTTTGCTCTTCAGGCTTGGATCATTCGCCAAATCGGCTATGTGGTCTAGTTCTGGGTTCAAGCCTCGCGCTCGGCGCAAAGACGAGTCCTTGGAAAAGGCTCTTTACTCACATTCTCTCATCGTACTCATGTGTAAAATGAGTACATGGCCGTTAACAGCGTTGTCTTTGTCCGAAAAATTGTAAAATCACCTAACAAGCGTCATGTCCCGTCCTACATGTTAAATGTTGCTGTTGACCAGGGACCCCTTGTAAAGCGCGTTGAGCACATTTAGTGGATATTGCGCTATATAAAGCTCACTCTAAAAACAATTTTAAAGAGGGAAACCTGCTAAGCTCCCATAGTGGGCAGGGAGGTACTTGCTGTGTCTTCTGTCCCCCTGTACCTGTTTTTCAATTGCTTTCTGTCTTTGTCTTGGAATGAGATTACTTGGTTTTGTCCTGACCCTGGCCCGAGTCCTTGGCTGGGAGGGAAACAGTCGAATGTGTAGTTATAGTTTTGAGAGATGATTTTTTTTTCCTTGTCATCATCTCTCATCTCTCCGTTATGTATTGTTCTTTTTTATTTCTAACATATGATTTTTGTGCTGGTATCTGGGTGAAACTTTTAGGTGATCTCAAACTAAGTACTTTGATAGTGTGCTTTTGGAATCTACATCTGTTTCCTATTTGAACCAATTCCCCTTTGTCTTACCTTTTCTTGTGTGCTTTAATTGTAATTCTAGAACTTTTTACTATCCCGTTTTCTTCCTTTTTACTGGCGCTGATATGACCTTAATGTGTTGCAAGCGCCGTAAAACCCTTAAAACAACAAAACAAACTGTCAAGCTTGCGTCTATTTCGGGGGCTGGGGGCAGAGATATGTTATCTAATCTATTCAACACATTAATCTATCTTAATAGCTTGTGCAGTTTTGATAGGCATTTCATAAGAATTTGAGTGTAACCCATTTAGTAGAAGACTTGTATTTTTGTTCAGGACGATGGGTGAAGTTCCAGTAATGGCGGAGGAACGTTGAACGTCCCCGGGTCGATGGAGTCTTCATCGGTTCAAAAGACTTTTCTTGTCAGATTCTGAAACAGTTGAATTGATTTATCCTTTTCTAGGAAATGGTATTTTTGTATCTTTGTAACTCTCCAGTATATATTAAATATGACAGGCTGTTTGAATTATATTGCATATTATGTAATCTGTTTTTCAATTGCTTTCTGTCTTTATCTTTGGGTGGGATTACTTAGTCTTGTCCTGACCATGCCAGTTCCTTGGCTGATAGGGAAACAGTTAAATGTATAATTATTGTTTGGGGAGATTGTTTTTTCCCCTTGTAAATCATCTCTCTGTAATGTTGTTATTTTTTTATTTCTAACATATGATTTGTGAACATTTGAGTGTTTTCCTCTTAGTGGGGACCTGTGCTTGTGTCTGGGTGAGACATTTAGGTAATCTCAAACTGAGTACACTGAAAGTAGGCTCTTGGAATCTACATCTAATTCCCCTTTGTATCACTTTTCTTGGGTGCTTTAATTGTAATTTTAGAAATTGTTACTACTCCATGTTCTTCCTTTTTACCGGCGCTGAAATGACCTAAATGTGTAGCAAGCGCCGTAAACTCCTTAAAAACAAAACAAACTATTGCAAGGAATTATCGTTTTTGGAATCTTTTTCTATAGAGTTAGTCTATTTGTCACACATTATATCTATGGCCTGAAATTACTTAAATTCTCAAAAAGACGGGTGAACCGCCTATAAATAATTCGAAAGAAAACAGTGAAACTACGAGTGACGAGTTAGTTTGTTCCAATAAGTTAACTGTTGAGACATCAACTCAGCATCTTTCAGTTGGCTCCTCCACTTTTTATCCTCCACTGAAATCTAGATTTTTTTTCTATCCCGTTTTCTTCCTTTTTACTTGAGCTTAAACTATCTAAATGTGTCACAAGCGCCGTAAAAACCCTTAAAAACAAATAACTATATTTATCTATTTATCTATCTATCTATCTATATATATATTATATTTTTTATTTTTTAAATATTTACCACAATGTTTGAAACAGTCTACATTAATGTTTCAGGCTTAATTCGCCATCGTCAGGACTGAGTTGTTTTGTTGACTGTTGTTGTTTGTTGAAGTGGTTCCGGTTTGTAGTTAATTAAAAAGAACTTCCGGCGATGTGGACACGTACCGTACATCTCACTTTTCGTGTTGAGTGCGGCTTCATGAGGGTGTTTGATTATAGTATATTTCTCTTCCAGGCATACGCTACTTGTTTTGATGTTGGTGTGTATCCTGTTGCTTTAGATAAAATTTTCCATGAAATGTTGTGGTCTAGTTTGTTGTCTTTTAATTTCCAAATATGTTCGCTGAGTTTTGTGGATGTTTTTTTGTTATTGTTTCTAAATGTTGAGGTGTGGAGGTTGTATCTTGTTTTGAAATTATTTTCCGTTAGTCCTACATATTTTTCTTGCTTGTTTGTTTTAGTTTCGGTGACTGTGGCTTGGTAAATTAAACTTGATTCTAAACATTGTTTGTTTAGAGGGCAATGTTCCTTATTTCTGCAGTTGCATTTTCTAGTGGGTGGGTTTTGCTCATATATATATATATATATATATATATATATATAATATATATATATATATATATATATATATATATCCATCTATCTATCTATCTTTCTAGGTGAGGCGTTTTTCCCTCCCATGACAACCGGAGGCCACTTGCTGTATCTTCTTTCTCTCTCTCTCTCTCTCTCTCTCTCTATATATATATATATATATATATATATATATATATATATATATATATATATATATAATATGTGTGTGTGTGTGTTTTCTGAAGTGATCTCTGTCTTTTACTTGGAATGGAATTACTTGGTTTTTGTCCTTGCCCTTGCTGGAGTCCTTGGCTGAGAAATGACTTAAAAGGGTCGCAAGCCCCATAAAACCCTTTTTAAAAATCTGTGAGATATGGGGGTGGAAATCCCTTCAGTTTGGGGAAAAAAATCCGATGTGGATTTTTCACCAGTCCATATCCTTACTATCTCTCCTATTCCTTATATCTTTTCTTTTTCATTCGGCTTTGAATCTCTGATGTGGAATGGCATCATTTGGTTCACCTGAGCCCTCTCTAGTCTTTTGTAGAGAGGGCCAAATAGATTTGTGAGAGAGAAATATTTTGAAAAGAGTATTGTAAGATTCTTTGATATTTATGAATCTATTTGAGTTTATCCCGTTTAGCAGAGATCCTTTTGCAATATAAACGTAGGACTTTAAGACGGTTCATATGTCAAATATATCGTTCTTGGGTCAAATTAATTATTTTCCATTTTAATAAGTCTCATTGCCTTCATAACATGTTATTGGGCGCTTGTCATCGCAGATAAATGCCATATCTATTATCCTTTGCCTTTCCCAAAATTCTCTACGAAAGTAGAACATAACTGACCTGAAAGTAGTCATGGCGCCTTAAAAACCAAAAAAAAAAAAAAATCTTTCAACTTCATAATTCTTTATTACGGTCTTGAAATGACATAAAAGTCTCGTATGTTATCGTATTCTACATTTTAACAAAAAATAGATAGTGGAATCGTTTTTAGGTTAGATGTCATAGGGCTCCCATGTTTTATTGGCATGATCTCTGGCACTCGTTCTGAGTTCCGAAAACGTTGAAACGGGCTCCATCATACTGAGCACATGATGAGCAAACATCGACCTGGATGCATCGTTTCATAGTGAAGTCGAAGGTAAATTTGGGAATTCTTTTAACCGTGCTCTGAACAGCACGGCATCCAGAAGGCATGTAACCACAAGCTGAAAGGACAACAATTGTAAATATAAAATATGTTTAAATCAATATTTTTAAAATAAACAATAACATAGTCTGCAGAATTCACAAATAATAGGCTTAAAAATTACAATTAATTGAATAGTGGAAGAGTGATGTGTGGCAAAAATTCCCAAATGGATTAAATATATTCAATTTCTTATTTTTCCGGCATTGATTCTTTTCATCATCATCTCATCACCATTGTTATCATTAACATCATTATCATTGATAACTGATTAATTAAAAGTAGGGAATTCTCTTTATATATCCAGCATCAAGTTTTATCACCCATTTCCGTTTAATCTGAGGTATCTTTCTTGTACCATTAATTTGTTTTCTCTGTAAGCATTAAAATGACGACTCACCGTTTGTTCCAGTAAAGCCGTTTGTTCCTCCAAAGGGTATTTGATAAACGCTCATTTGTCTGGCAAAGACAAGGAATGCATTGATCAACTCGTTGACGCTGTTGGTTATCACCGAGACGTCTCTTTCTGTGACGAAAGTCCTCTGCTGGTTATAACCGTAGTTTCCCTGTATCGGAACACACCTTGGGGCGCCGTATTGAAGGGAACACACGTTGGCAGTGGGACAGGAGAGGTTCTGGAATTTGAATTTGTATTTTATTAAATCAAGTTTAATTTATGTCATTGACAATCTTTTTAAATTTTATTTATTTATTTATTAGTATCATTTTTGGGGGGTATAATACAATAGCAGTAAGGATAAAATAAATAACAATAATGAAGATTCTAAAATAAAGGGTTTCTTTGAATTCACCATGTTAAATGCGCTTCAAATTGCGAGGTAACAGCGTGGATTAGAAATTCAGGTTCCCATCCAACTGTCGGCATTTATAGTTTTTGTTATTTCTTTGAGCAAGAAACCAAGCTCCTGTTTCTCTTCTCTGTGACATTGTACTGTGGCTGACGCCTGAGTTATCTCGCGGGTTTTTTATTCTTAAGATAGACCATTTAAAAGATTTCCCATCTGGATGAATGAAGAGAATTTTAACGTATTTTATTTATTTATTTTTTAATTTCGCCCAGAATTTTTTTAAAAAGGAACCAAGCGTTTCCATTTCGTTATTCAGACAAGACACTCGGATAGATCGCTATTGGTTTCTTTATCTGACTTCTGAACTATTTCATTTGTCAAATCTTTACCAGCGATGCCAGCGCCTTGGCATCTCTAAAAACAAAAGTAAAAAAGTACACATTGGCATGGTCGAAGTCCTCTAATCATTGTAACCTATCTGGTCACTGACCATGTCAGCATGCTTGACTTTGGTACATGATGAGATGGCGTTGATGATGATGATGATGATGAAGATGATGATGATGATGATGATGATGATGATGATGAAGGTGATGACGACGACAATGATGATAATGATGACCATGATGACGATGATGACGATGGTGATGATGAGGAGGAGGATGATGATGATGATGATGATGACGACGACGACGACGACGACGATGATGATGATGATGATGATGATGATGATGATGATGATGATGATGATGATGATGATGATGATGATGATGATGATGATGATAAAACAAACACCAAGACTTACACATCCTCTGCTAGCAATGAATTTCATGTTACCCTGGGCCCGAGCAGAAGCAGCCAATCTGTAGACATTAGGAAGGAAAGAAAATAACCAATTTTCAGTTTGGTTCCCTATATTTCTGAACCATCGCTGCCCTTTTACATTGCAGGTGCCATTCTCCGCCCAATAGATCTGCTGTTGACTTCGAACCCCTTGCATAGCGCTTTGGGTACATGCAGTGGATATCGCGCCTTTTTAAAGCTCACATGGGGTGTTTTTTAATGTAAAACTTCGGCGCAAAAGTATCAGATGATTTGACTTTTTTAAATGTTAATATTAATGATACAGATACATTCTTATTTGCATTTATTTTATTTACTGGGTATCACTTTATGAAGATATATTTCATAACCATTTTAATAGTTGGGGAAGGTGAGGAGAAGAAGACGAATAAGACAATAGAAAGAAGAAGAAGAAAAAGAAGAAGAAGAAGAAGAGAGAAGAAGAAGAAGAAAGAAGAAGAAGAAGAAAGAAGAAGAAAGAAGAAGAAGAAGAAGAAGAGAAGAAAAAGAAGAAGAGGAGAAGAAGAGAAGAAGAAGAAGAGAAGAGGAGGAGGAGAAGAAGAAGAAGAAAGAAGAAGAAGAAGGAGAAGAGAAAGAAGAGGAAAAGAGGAAGAGAAGAAGAGAAGAAGAAGAAGAAGAAGAGAGAAGAAAGAAGAAGAAGAAGAAGAGAAAAGAAGAAGAAGAAGAAGAAGAAAGAAGAAAAGAAGAAGAAGAAGAAGAAGAAGAAGAAGAAGAAGAAGAAGAAGAAAAAGAAGAAGAAGAAGAAGAAGAAGAAGAAGAAGAAGAAGAAGAAGAAGAAGAAGAAGAAGAAGAAGAAGGAGAAGAAGGAAAAGTATAACTGCAGTACGATTGTCAATACTTTTATGGAATCTCTATCACTGATACCTGATATTGTTACATTGTCACTGAACACGCTCACCGTCTCTTGACTCGTACATATTTGAGACAAAGAAATACCACGAGACATGCTGGTTTACTTTCCACAATATACAGATATAAGACACGTTACAAAGGGTACAGCTGGGTTGGGATTTTTTTAATAAACAAACCTTCCGATTCCTTTCAAGAACGAGTCCGTATCATAACTCCCTGACTGTGTTGTTTGCGTGGGAGAGAAAAAAGAGGAACTATAATTAGCATGAATAAAAATTACAGTCAAAAACAAAACTTTATAATTTTAGAATAGCCATATATTCATCCATTCATTCATTTATCTATTCATCATTTAGTTTTCTTTTATATTCTTTGAATATAATATAATATAAAAAATAGTATTTTTATTGGCCATCTATACAGGACTACACGGAGTTTGGGGCTGTAAAATATTGAGCAACAATATATAAATATTAAACAATACTGATATTTTTCCTCGGTTTCGCGGAATTTCACGACTTTAGAGTCAGAGGAAGAATTTCCTTCTTTAAAAAATCAGACATCTAATACATCAATAAATGTACTAGCAGTGAGACGATGTGTGGTGGAACAAATGGGTGCTGTTCGTCTCTCTCCTTATGTTAGCTAGAATATCTGTAATAGTTTATCATCTCAGTTGCTCTAAAAAAGGGGACTAGTGCAGTAAAAATGGGACTTAAAGGCAATTGCTAAAAAAATGTTCTTCCTTTTTCAATTTTTGTCACCATCAGCACTGATTAAAGAATAGCAGTGTAAAAATAATGCAATAATTGTCAAGAAACGTTTCGATTACTTCTTTAGGAGAACTTATCATATAAATCCTCTTGTATTATAATACATTATACACTCTGTCTTATGACAAACAGAAATTTGCTTTGGACAGGAACAAGTCAGAATTAAAATACAAATTTGACCCATCGTGATATAAGAAATAAGCAGTGACATATATATGCACCCTATCATGGTTTGTTTGCTGACAACCACTCCATTTAAAATAACTATTTAGAATTAACGTGTGATTAGAAGGTCAACTTACTGAGTGAAATCCACCGTTGGCGCAGATTATGGCTGCAAATTTTGACAAGAGAGTACATATATATCAGTGTTAATTTTCTACAATGACTACACAAAGCAAGATCTCGTGTATATAAACATATATATGTATGGCAAAATATTTTTTTTTTTGGTAACACTCAGTATCCGAAATCACTGGACCAATCGTCAACAAGTTTTGCATAGTGTTTACAATTGACATAAAGATGTTTGTGTGTATTATGAGATTGATTAGACATCGTGATAATTTTATCGAAACATCACATACCCATCGAAACAGACAGCCATCAGTGTTAGCACGTCGCTTGTGTGTCAACCTTCCGGTTAGCGAATATAACAATGAGATGAGAGTACTTGCATTGAGTGGTTCCTCTCATTATTTCTTATATAGTCAATTTCTTAAAATGATATTAACCATTTTCCCTTCTTAGACTGGGAAAGAATTCTACGATAAGTGATCGAGGTATAAAAGATATTAAACGCAGACAATATCTCTTCGTGCCTATATAAAACGCTCTGTGGAGTTCTTTTAAGAAGTTAAAAAATGTATTGTCTGTTTAAGATAAAATAAAATTTTGTTCAAATTTCATTCTAACTTGAATCATAAATTTTGAGTTGACTGACTTACATATATATAATATATATATATATATATATATATATATATATATATATATATATATATATATATATATATATATATATATATATATATATAAATCGTATATAAGTATGATCTAAATTACTGTCACAAATCACATTCAGAGACCAATTAAAAATTTTGAATTATCAATGAAACATATTTTTGCCATAACCAATGTAAGAACTCTATAACTCAACACAAGTAGAATCACTTTACTATAAGCTACATACATGAAATATTGTTGTTGTAATGATCGTTTTCATCATATCAATTTGAAGGGCTTAAAAGCAAGATCCTTAAATGCCCGTTGGTATAAAGCACGTAAAAGTGTTCAGCTTTGTTATCGAGAAAGCAAAAACACCAGTTATCTATATACAAACACGATCGTTGATTTTTATTTCTTACCAATTGCATCTTGAAACTATTTATATCTATATTGTTGGTTTGGGTTTCCGAATTATTTTTTAATTATTTTTTTTTTGTGTGTTTTTTTTTTTTTTTTGTATTTGATTTTTGTTTTTGTTTTTTTGTTTTTTTGTTGTTTTTTTTTTGGGGGGGGGGGTTGTTTTTGGTTTGTTATTTCTTGTGTTTTATTGTTTTTTTTATTTTTTTTATTTTGTTTTTTTTTTTTTTTTTTTTTTTTTTTTTTTTTTTGTTTGTTTTTTGGTTTTTTTTTGGTTTTATTAAGTTTAGTTTTATGTTGTTTTTTCTATTTGTTTGAGCTAAACCGACGTGTACACGTTGAGCTAAACCTCAGTAATTAAAATGTGCTTATAAAAAAATAACATATTATTCGTTCTAATTTTTAAATATCGATTATGATAACTGCTGTAAAACAAAATAATAGATTAACTCTGACGTGTGTAGACGTGTGGCTTATTCAAATGATAATGAGAAAAAAGATATCACTACTTACCCAAAGCCATTGTCATGACAACCATAAGAGACTTCATTTTTTCAGACTGTTTCTTTGAACTTTTAGAGGATGTTGAAAATTGACTCAGTAAGATTGTCTGGAAATTTTTTTAAATGAAGGTAAATTAAGTTCATCCGTGTGTCTGAACCAGGGGTCCCAATAGCTCCATTAGTAGAGCACTCGCTTCACTCGCAAAGGGAACGGGATCGATCTCAGGTGAAGTCGGATGAATTATAGATTTTTTTTTCTGACCCTCCTGTCTACTTCGCTGTGGCTGGGTCTGTTAGAGTTAGCGGAAAGTACTTTGCAATAAACTACCGTCCTTTCCAAAAGTAACGAGCAATAGCTATTGTCCGTTTTACGCTATAGAAACTGGGATAAACTCCAGAACCATGGGCCTATTGCAAACATGCCTACTGCTACGAAAATTTCGTAGAAATACGATTTTTTGGGGGGTCCGAATTGATAATTGATAATTATATAAAGATATTTAATTCAAAAGACTTCTTTAAAACGAACATTTATTGCCAGAGATCTGGTATATAAAGGAGTTTAACGCATAAATTTAATGTATTTAAACACAAATTGGTAATTATTAATGGTAGTTATAATGTCTACTATGTTATAATCCTTGACAACCACGAATTTTTCCAATTCCAAGTAGGCAGATATGGCCTATCGGCCCTACCGGACTATTTTTTTATATTATATATCTGAACTAGATACTTCTACCCATCTTCTCAAAACGGTATTCTGTCGGAATGAACTAGGTGCAAGTACTAGGTGCGGCTATGTGGTCTTGTGGTATGACGCTCGCTTTCGGATTGGAAGGTCCTAGGTTCGAGCCTCGTTCGACGCATAGTTGAGTCCTTGGAAAAGACTCTTTACTCTCATTCTCTCACCGCACTCGGGTGTAAAATGAATACCTGGCCTTTAACACCGTTGCCCCTGTCCGAAAAAAATGTAATATCGCCTCATAGGCGTCATGTCTCGTTCTACATGCTAAGCGTTGCTGTTTGTCGGGAACCCTTTGTGAAGCGCTTTGAGCACGTTTAATGGATATTGCGCTTTATAAAAGCTCAAGTTTAAGAAATTGAATTAATTTATAGTCACAGACATGAAACTTTGGGTCATTTCTTGTCGTCATAATGGAGAATAAATACAATTCATGACATCGCAAAACTCTCAAGGTTTATATCTCTTGTCCTTTTGATTCTAAAATTCCTTTTGGGGGTTTATTCATCCCGACATTATATCGTTTTGAGAAGGTGGGTCATATCTAAAACATTACCCTCACTCGATTCGTGTGGGAATGAATACCTGGATACAGTAAAAGTGTCGATACAAACAGAGGCCTAAAACACAACTTGCACCGTGTAAAAAAAATACTTTTAAAAAAAAATAAAAGTTTGAGTTTTATGCGAACTGGTAAGAATAAAAAAGAAACACGGCGAATCACAATAAGCGTGAACAAACTATTGAAATTTAGATACTCTACATGAATTAGATCACATTTTGAATAATAACAATGTGTGGCTTTGTGGTCTTGTGGTCTGACACTCTTATTCGGACTGGTAGATCCAAGGTTCGAGTCCCGCTCTGAGCGGCGCAATGTTGAGTCTTGGAAAAAGGTCTTTACTCACATTTTCTCATCGTAATCAGTTGTAAAATGAGTACCCGGCCATTTACATCGTTGTCTCTATCGGAAAAAAATGTAATATCAATTACAGGAGTCATGTCTCGTCCTATATGGTAAGAGTTGATATTGACTGGTAATCCCTTGCTTTGAGCACGTTTAGTGGATATTGCGCAATATAAAGACTGAAGTTTATAATATATAAACGCTTGTGTTGCTCAATTTATTTGATGTTTTATTTTTATATACAACTTGATATACCAAGTTAGTTGTGAGAATAAAAGAACCTAATTCAAATGATATAAAATAAAAATAATATATTCACCTGAGAATGCTACTTCGAATCGCTTGAGCTCTCCCAATGCAGTGGATATCGATACAAGTAAGCCAGCCCTTAAATACTTACCAGACATCACATACCGCATTCCACCTTTGACCCTTGGAAATCACTTACAGGAGTATGAAGGTAAATGGATGATTACAATAACCATTTGATAAATTGATGTGGTTAAAACGACAATAGCCAAGAGCGATATATCCGGGTTGGATTGGTTTCGTTTCGTTTTGTTACCTATGTCTAAAGAATTAATTAATGAACTGTTTCCCACATTTCTGTTTTAAAAGTAAGGATGAGTTTTAAAAGTCTTGGCAATGATTTTTTAAAGTAATTTATTGTAGTAGATGTATTACACAAAACCATGAGACAAGGTCAGCGTCGCTATACTACACATTGATTCTGCCGCACACTGACAAAACGCTCTTTTCATTTTGGACAGAAACTTTTATACTTAATATGATATAGATGAGATAAGATATACTTTTGATTCTTTATCAATTACAATGACCGCTTCCTCGCCTTAACCTTAAATCTCTTAGCACCAGGAGGTCTAGACGTCTTCCTTCCATTTCATCCGGTCCTTTGATACAGCAATCCAATTTCGTTCCTCTCATTTTCAGCCTCCCTCATGTTGAATCGAAAATGACCCCTAAAGACATAATAATATCTTACTCCCGAAACTTTTAGATTAATTTTTATTAAGTTCGAGGTAATTTTATTCGATTGATAAATATGAAGTAAAAATTTTCTGGCCAGTAATTTAAATATGCATTTTGTCAGTGTACGGCTGTATTGAAGCATTCTAGGCGAGTTGAATTTCCTTAAAATCAGTTCTCTTCATTTGTTTTCCAGGTTGTAACTACCGACCTAATCGTTTTCATCAAGTAAGCAATAACAACGACAAGCCACGAGCAACAGTGAAGCCCGAGTCGCATGTGTATTACAGCTCAATTGGTGAGAACGGCCCTGAGGTTGAACCCGCCACTAAAGGATGAATGAATTGATTCCCACCTGCTTTAAACGAAAGCGATGAGTCAAGGAGACTTGACAATGGTTTAAAAGTCATTAATTGTGGTCGATATATTATTATACAATAGTGAGAGACAAGGTAAGCTTGGCTAGACGTTCATTCATTTACAGCTGTTTTAACGTTTCAAGTTTCCTTATCCATGAGAACTTTGAAGACAAAATAATACATAATGACGGTCGTGATTTAGGCGCTGATATTACGTGTATAACTTGCTTTCGGACATAAAGCGAGTCCCGCTGTGAGCAGCTCAGAAATAGTCCTTAGCAAAGGCTCTTCACTCATAATATTCTCTCACCGTACTCAGGTGTAGAATGCCCTGCTGGCAATAACGTTGTTTGTATAATGATAAACTTACAATAACGCCTTCTTGTTAAGTGCTGCTGTTGTAATTTGACCCCTTACAAAATGCTTTGAGCACATTTTGATAGATATTGCTCTCATAAAAACAGTCTTTGTTTTCGTTTCTTTTGTTAGTCTGTTTGCTTCTTTATTAATTGTTTTCTATTTTTTTTCATTTTGTTTTGTTTTTGTGGGCTTTGTTTTGATTTTTGTTGGGGTATTTTTTTTCTTTTGGGGGTGGGGTTGTTTTATTTTGCTTTTGTTTTGTTTTTGTTTTTGTATTTTGTTTTTCTTTGTTGTTTTTATGGGGTTTTTTTATTTTGTTTTATTTTTTTATTATTATTTTGTATTTTTGTTTGTTTGTTTGTTTGTTTGTTTTTTATTTTGTTTGTTTGGTTTCTTTGGGGGGGGAGGGGTGGGGGGAGCGGGTTACGCACCAATTTTTATGCGTAATTTTATATTACACTCTGTTCTGCACGCCCTTAGTTACGAATCGAACGCATCCATTTATTTACATTCCGAGATCTTATTACAAAAATTTGCGCTTATTTTTTTCTCTGCCCTCTCAATCTATTTTTTAAGTAAGATATTTATGTTTTTATGTTCATTTTTTGTAGTTGTCTGAAGAAGGGTTTTGAGCTCGAAACGTTCCACGTTTGGTGTTTTGTTCTTTTTTTTCTGAAGCTGTTGTATTCATTTATGTTAATTACCTTTTTATAGTCCACAACTTATAGCAGCTACTAAGCTTATTACTATACTAAGCTACTATCACTTTTTGTTTGACTGAGTGTTATTGTGTTTTTAAAATTTATTTTGTTTTTGTTTTTGTTTGTTGTTTTTTGTTTTTTGTTGTTTTTTCGGGGGGGGGGGGGGGTTGGGGTTTGTTTTGTTTTTTGTTTGCTCTTTAGGGGGGGGGGTGTCTCTTTTTGTTTGTTTGTTTTTTTTGGAGGGGGATATTTTTTTGTTTCTTTTTATTTTTTAAAGAGGCGCCAGTGCTTATGAACTTCCGAAATAAAAAGGTAAAAATGACGAAGGTTGTCCTTTGTGTCTAACAAGATATTGTAATTAATTGCTCATGTCTGACTACCAGAATGGATGTCAAGGATGAAGTGTAAAAGAACTACACAATGTCATCGCCTTTTTGTAATTAATCGTATTTGTACTACTGGAAAATTACATATTCTTGAACACAGGTAGATCTTTTCTTTGGCCATATTTTAAAAACTGAGACATTCGAGTAAATTGATGGTTCCTCTGTGACCTCTTGTTGCTATGCCTGTCAAGCTATTGACATGGATGCCTTTTTAACTATTATCTTATAGTATGAGCCTTCAGTTCTTCAATCAGCATACTCGGCTTTCCACATATCAAGATCTCGATTTTATTTAGTTTAGCTTTAACTTACTTTGGTACATCCAAGATACGATCTTGTTAAAACAGCTGGAAAGTCGGATTAAGAACTGTCTATTACTAACGGGTACTGAATCATAAATGTGCGTATCATCTGCATAAAAGTCATAATCCAGATTAAATGTGGATAACACACGAGAAAGGGGCAAATAAACCGAACGCTATTCAAGTTCTAGTCTTCGCAACTAAATGTCATGGTCAATGGTGTCAAAAGCAACCGAAAGATCTAAAAGGCATATTATATTGATGTTGCTCGCATCGGCATTAGATAACAAGTAATCACGAATTTTACGTAGTGCACTTTTCAGTTCTGTGTTGTTGTTTGTAGGCTGACTGGAAAGGCTGGTCCAAACTCTTCTTCTTCTTCTTCTTCTTCTTCTTCTTCTTCTTCTTCTTCTTCTTCTTCTTCTTCTTCTTCTTCTTCTTCTTCTTCTTCTCCTACTCCTCCTCCTTTTCTTCTTCTTCTTCTCTTCCTCCTCCTCATCCTCCTCCACCTCTTTCTCATCCTCCTCCTCCTCCTCTTCATTTCTCTCCACCTCCATCTCCTCCTACTCCTTCTCCTCCTCCTCCTCTTCTTCCTCCTCCTCCTTCGGTATTGTTCACTTGGCCATATTGAAACAAGTTATGTCTACATCATACAGTAATCATATTAGATTAGGATCACTTTTACACCGTCAACTCATAATCTCTGTTACTATTTCAAGCCATATTATCCTCATTCACATATTACTTAAGAAACACAAAGAGGCTGGAGTTTTGCGAACATAGTCAAAATTAAATCAAATTACACACTATTCTATGGAAAAAAGACTATATTCAACACTCGGCCCTTGGTCATGGTAGGATTTTTCCCCAAGTTATCCGTGAAACGCCGGGTTCTTCAGTATGTTTTTCAATCAAAAATAGGAAGAAACATTTTTGGACAGTTTCTACCCAGGTCGACACGCACATATATCAGCATATAAACATCGATCAAGATATATCATGGGTTAGATTACCGATGTTGTTTATATCTATTTATTTTTTTCATTCTTTTCCATTGTTTGTTTGTTTTGTTTTGTTGTTTGTTTTGTTTGTTTTGTTTTTTTTTTGTTTTTGTTTTTGTTTTTTGTTTTTTTTTTTGTTGGTTTTTGGGTTTTTGTTTTTGTTTGTTTTTGTTTTGTTTTGATTTTTTTTTTTATTGTTGACCTACCTACGTGGCCATACCAGCGATTGGCTAATTACGCCAAGAATTAACAATTCTGTTTAAATGTTACAGTACAAGACTGCGCAAATTCGGACCATTCTTCAATCATCATAAAACTGAATAATATTCTAAGGGAGAATCGGTCAAAGAAAATAGCCATTATGAGAAAAATACATGCCATTGTTCCGGGCGGTCTCAAAGAAGATCTTCGAGCTGGTGTTCATCATTTATTTTATGAGAATATCTTGCATAGAGCCTTTTATTGTATTGTACTACTTGGTTTATTTTCTACCACTTACCCCGTTCCATTCCCTTGACTATTTATTTCCAGTTATGGAAAAGGCCTCGGCTACCCTTCGTACCCTATGTGCCAAACAAACAAATAGGTCAGGCCCAGTGACTATTGCTCATATTATTTTGATACAATGATAAAGGAAGAGCGTTGCAAAGTTTGAAAACACTGCATTTTTTTTCAATCATATTAAATTTGTGAGTGATGCTCAGTATATGTAGGTTGATAGGCGTGTATAGATAACATGCGCTTGGCTAAGAAGCTCATAACATTGCCATCCGGAAGTAAAACGGACCAACACACAAAACTGTGTGTAACCATGATCATATTATATAGTCAGGTTAATACAGTTTAGTGAGAATTACTCATAAACGCGGATGGCAAAAAACAATAACAAAGACCGGAGTGACGTCATCTTCGAACTATCTATAGTCAAGTTAATACAGTTTAGTGAGAATTACTCATAAACGCGGATGGCAAAAAAACAACAACAAAGACCTGAATGACGTCAACTTCATACTATCTATACTTCGGATCAATCATCGGTTGATTTTAGGGGAGAATATACTTTATTTTAAATTTTAGAGTCAAAAATAAAACCACTGAATTAGTTTTAGTGCAATATACGATAACCGACATAATTTTCAAAAGTCTATGCACTGTATGTTAGTTGAATAACTCGTGGTCATACTATCAGATCATAGTAAAAAAAAAAAGTTTTAAGGCATCCATGTCAATAGCTTGACAGGCAGAGCAACAAGAGGTCAGGGAGGAATCATCATTTATGACAGTAAGTATGTTATTAGATTATTGTTTAAAATGTGTGATTTAATGTTATAATGCCAATGTAACGTGCATAAAGCAAGACATCGTCATGGTGATGCGCTAAATTATTATTATTATTTTTATTATTATTATTATTATTATTATTATTATTATTATTATTATTATTATTATTATTATCTATCTTTATTATATTCATTATTATTATATTATTATTATTTTATTATTATTATATTATTTTATTATTATTATTATTATTATTATTATTATTATTATTATTATTATTATTATTTTTTATCATCATCATCATTATTATTATTATTATTATTATTATTATTATTATTATTATTATTTATTATTATTATTATTATTATTATTATTATATATATCATCATCATTATCATCATCATTATTATCATTATTATTATTATTATTATTATTATTATTATTATTATTATTATTATTATTATTATTATTATTATTATTATTATTATTATTATATTATTATTATTATTATTATTCATTATTATCATCATTATTATTATTATTATTATTATTTTTATTATTATTATTATTATTATTATTATTATTATTATTATTATTATTATTATTATTATTATTATTATTATTACTTATTATTATATGTGTGTTGTTGTTTATGCTCTTGCTTTATTGTTTGTGTGTTTTGGGAGAGGGTTTTTTTTTTTCTTTTTCTTTTTTTTTTCTTTTTTTTTTCTTGTTTTTTTTTGGGGGGGGGGGGGGCATTGTGTTACTTTCTTTTTGTGTTTGATTGTTTTGTTGTTGTTGGGTGTTTTGTTTTGTTTTTTTTATTTTGTTGTTGTTGGGTTTGTTTGTTTGTTTGTTTGTTGTTGTTTTTTTTGGGTTTTTTTTTTGTTTGTTTTGTTTTGTTTTTGTTTTGTTTTTATTTTGTTTTTCTTGCTTTTTGTTTTTGTTTTTTGTTTGTTTGTGTTTTTGTTTTTGTTTTTTGTAGGGGTTGTTGGTTGTTTTGGGTGTTTTGTTTGTTCTGTTTTTTCTTTCCTTTATTTTAAATTTTGTTTTGTTTTTGTTTGTTTTGTTTGATTGTCTGTTTGTACTTCTTTGTGAATAAGGATGTGCCCGTTTCTATGTGAATGTGCTATCTATGTCGGTAGCTTATACTTTATGCATAAATTGAACTCATATCTTAGGACTTGTCACTACGAAGTGGATAGAGCTTTACCTTGTCATAAGTACGAGCTATATTCATCTAGTCTCTAATCAGGCTTGAAGTTAGTACAAGAGCTTGACTATCGACTCCACATGATCATAACGGCACTCCGTTTGTTACTTTCATTGTGAATAAAATAATATAATGACAAACGTCTGCTTATATAATAATATGTCTTGTGTCATTGAAGTAAAACAATGGTGTCCGTCACAAATTCTTTCTTTGTCGTGAAAAATAAATGTAAAGAAGATTGCGAATGGAACGACAAGCGAGAAGAACACATCAATGGAAGAACATAAGCGGTCACATGACTTGCCTGACGACAGTAAACAAGATGGCGACAGCACAAGCTACTATCGTCGATGATCTAAAAGACAACCGAGTTCCCTCAGCTTTATATTGGACTACTGAGCATGTAGCAGATTGGATAGAAGAACTGGGCTTTCCCCAGTACAAAGTTTGTATTTATTGGATTTTAAAAATATGTTCAATGCTATTTATTCTGTCTTATCTCAATCATGTTTACTTTCCAGCCAGACACTTTCACTTTGCGGCTATGACTATATGTGAAGGTAGCGTCAATTGCCAAGGACCTTGACAATTGTCAAATCGTCAATTGCCAAGGACCGTGTCAGTTCATCAACTACACATGTGTACTTTTAACTGCCACGGAGTACCTTTAGTGTCATGAAGTGATGCATTGCCACAGAGTGATGTTATGTATTAATATTAATATTAATTAATACTCTCTTTTACTCTTCTTTCTCTCTGTGTGTCGTTTTCTCTTTTTTTTCCTCCATTACACACACACACTCTCTCTCTCTCTCTCTCTCTCTCTCTCTCTCTCTCTCTCTCTCTCTCTCTCTCTCTCTCTCTCTCTGTCATTCTCTCTTTTCCCTCTCTGCCATTTTTTCCTCTGTGTATGTATTTCTCTGTCATTTCCCCCCCCCCCTATCTCTCTCTCTCATATTTCCTCTTTTTGTTACGGACCTTGCCAGTTGGTAGATCATCAACTATTTACTAATAATGCCACGGATTGATCTTGTTGCACAAATATTTTACGTTAATTATTCCGTATTAAGACGATGTGCAGTATATTTCCTTTAAAATAAAGGAAATCTTACTTTTCTTTTTTTAATCTAGGACATCTTGGCAGGGATTTGCCACCTCGTCCTGTGTTTTTTTCCCCCCGCTGAATCCGAAATCAACAGTAATTTTTGTTTGATATTATTTTAAATCATCTTGGAATTCGTGAAAAGACATAAAAATTAAAAACAAATGCCAACAAGTGTGGACTTGATCCTTTCCACAACGATTGACAAGGAATGAGTGAATGGCGAATGTAAGAAAAGAAAGTGACGGGGTTCGAGATTCGTATGCGCGCAAATCGAGGCTTGACTGAAATCACCACATGCAGCTGATTGAGGCCCGACTGAAATCACCACATGCGGCTGAAGAGTTCCAATTTGACTCCTTGGCAATTGACACTTCCATATGTGAATGTGGTCTATCTATTGATTTCCACTTAATCCTAATTTTTTTTCATTGTTACCATACAAGAAAATGATTTGTATGACAATAAAGATTATTTTCAGACGTTAAAACGATACCCAAAACTTGCCATGCATTTTTAATTACACAAATTCAATGAATACAAAAACGAAGTGGCAATTCGGACTCGAGTCGGAATAGTCTCCCGTGGCTATTCGGACTCAAAATCCAATGTTCGTGCGCATTGAAACACATTTCGGCAATGGGCAGAACTGATAAAGAAACAGAAGAAGAGTTCAGAAGAAATTCTGTTTTGCTCATGTCAAAATGACTCATGAGTCTCATAACCCCTGCTTCGGACTGTAGAAGGAATGTAGCCTGTCTAACTTCTAACACTATTAGAATTATTTTTTTAAATTGATTTTGTTTGGACATCTCGTTGTGTTGTTAACAAAGCTTTTGCTGTTACTTTAACTTACTTTTGTTACTTTGGATCAATGATTTTGTCTTCCTTATAAAATAAGGTTACTATGGTTGTTGTTTTGTTTTGCATCGATTCTATTTAATTATCAATATTTTTAAAAATTATTTTTAAAAACAAAACTATTCTCCCGTGGAAGACTATTCAGACTGAGTCCAAATAACCTGTTGATTGCACATGCGCATTGGGATTGGAGTCCGAAAAGCCGCAGCCATATAAAAAAATTGGTCAAATTCTTGAGAATCTTCTACTCCAAAATCCAAACTTTCCCTATTTCCACTTGGAAGGCAACAGAGAGATCACAGATTATTAACTTGTCTAAAATTTTCTGCAAAAATATATCAACAACTCTGAAATAATTTGTCCTAGAAAAACAAATAAGATATGAAATTAAATTAATGTTATTTCAAGCCCCATCCATCTGAACGGGACAATTTACGGTGTTCTAAGTTTTGAAATGTTATCAATATATATCTCTCTCTCTCTCTCTCTCTCTCTCTCTCTCTCTCTCTCTCTCTCTCTCTGTGTGTGTGTGTGTGTGTGTGTGTGTGTGGATTTCATCCCGCATGTCAACACCCACTCAATTTCAAAGAGTTGAAAAAACGATATCAGCAAATAATCAACATTTGCTAATTAAGTGGAGATGAAAATCACCAGCTTACCCTTTTACTTAGCCTCCTCAGAAATTTTAACTGCCTGAGTAGTTGTTTAAAAAGATAATGCTCATTTATATTTCCACTTTCTCACCATGCTCAACTGGCTTCACTTTTGAATTTGAATTTTAAAATATAGGTAACGAATGCTCAAAGGAAACAGACATTCAGAAAGCAGACACTCTCGTGGAAGTCACTGTCCAACATCTAAACGGCACTAAAACGTATCATGAAGAATAATCAGATCCAATAATTTATTATTGATAAGACCAAAGTTCATAAAATAGTATTTTTATGGAAGAGGATAGAATAATGCTACTCTTCCGTGATTTTTTTTATAAATCTGAAATGTTGTTTTATTATTCCAGGCTTGCTTCCTCACAAACTTAATCAATGGTCGGAAATTATGCTGTATTCATGCTTCGGCATTTCCGAGAATAGGAATTACAGATTTTGAACACATTAAGGTAAGACAATAAGATGCTTTCCACAGCTAAATGGCTAGTCTTTTATTTACGAACTGTTTTTAATTCAACAACAAGGAGAAAATTAAATTTTAATATGTTTCTTTTTATTCAATTGTTTTTAATGATGGACAATTAACATTCACCACTTTTTATCAATATGGAAAGTTATTCTACACTCACTTTAATTTAATCAGAGGTGGACGTTAAATTTAGAGGTTCTCCCTTATGTAAACCAGTGTTGTCTTTGTCCAAAAATGATATTATCCCTAACATACTGTATGTCTCATCTTATGTTTTCATTGTATATTTTCCCTTTATCATGAGGTATTTTTTTTTTTATTGTAAAGCGATTAGACCATGGTGTTTATGTCCAGTTTATGCAATCGTTTTTACATAGTTCATCTCTTTCATTTTTCATCACTTCCAGATTATAGCTAAAAACATCAGAGATTTAATGTATCTCGAAGAGCCCTATTGGAACAGAAGCATAGCTGATCCTCCAAAGAATAACCTTGGTAAGTTTTATAATGTTCTTCAGCAGTTACTCATTAGCAATTTCTTCAGAAGAATATTGATTTCAACTATAAAGGTACTGAAAATCTATGTTCCTAATCAATTTTTTTTCACAAAATACAATTAAATTTATCAGGTTTTTTATATTCGTGTTTTGATAATGGAAAGTACAGTATCATGAGAAACAGACTATCGCCATATCTTGCAAGTAGCTAGAGATTGTCATTCCTTATTTCTTGGCTTATTGTTCTAGAGGACTGCTTTTCTATGACTATCTTTATTTTTACGGTAATAAGCTATTTTTTTACTGAAGGTGAGTGAGTACAACAATGCGGGATATCTATAATATGATACTGAATGACATGCAAATATTGGTGAAACCATAGCCTGGGGCTGATGTGCACATATTTGCAGGTCTGATAACCAGACGCAATTATGGGTTTGTTTTGACATTGTTGTGATGGACAATATCTGGATGGGTTTCCTGACCTCCCATAGTGGGCAGGGAGGCACTTACAGGGTCTTCTATAGCCCTATATCTGTTTTCCAATATGCTTTCTGTCTTCGTCTTGGAATGAGATTACTTGGTCTGTCCTGGTCCTGGCTGGGAGGGAAACATTCAAATGCATAGTTAGATTTTTGGGACATAATATTGTTTGTCTCATTATGCTCTGTAATGTTTGTTTTATATATATATATATATATATATATATATATATATATATATATATATATATATATATATATATATATATATATATATATATATATAATATATATATTGTATATGTATATATATGATTTATTTGTAAACATTTGAGGGTGTTCCTGTTAGTGGAGACCTACGTTTGTGTCTGGATGAGACATTTATGTCACTACACTGATAGTTTTCTCTAGGAATCTACATTTGTTCCCTATTTGAACTCATTTCCCTTTGTCTTACCTTTTATTGGGTGCTTTAATTATAATTCTAGAACTATAACTTTTTACTACCCCATATCTCCCTGTTTACTGGCGCTGATACGACCTAAATGTGTTGCAAGCGCCGTAAAACATTTAAAAACAAACAACAATGGACACTATTTTACGGTGGTTTGAGAGTATTTCCATGAAAACAATGAACCCATAACAATTTGGGTTATCAGAACTGCAAATAAGCTCTTGTCGCCTATGGCTTAACTCACCAAAAACAGTCTTTTCAAATTATTTTTTTATAGTCTAGAGTATTTTTTTTTTTAAAGAAAAAAAGGGAAAAAAATTAATATTAAAACAACCTGATTGTATTTTGAACTGAAATGTCTTCTTTCACTTTAGGAATGTATTTGGAGGTCAAAAGCCATAATGGGAAAGAAATGGATTCCACAACATTCAAACAAATGTATCTCAACAACCCTGATCCCAAGTGGCAAGCACCTCTGTCCAACCAGTGCTTGATTTTACCACGGAGTTAGCTACAGCTTCAAACTTGAAATGAGATTTATGAGAACAACTATAACATCGACCGCAGAAAGTGACATCAATGGCAATGTCATAACATCAAAAAAAATAATAAATATATATATATACAAATAAGAGAGAGAGAGAGAGAGAGAGAGAGAGAGAGAGGAGAGAGAGAGAGAGAGAGAGAGAGAGGGAGGGAGAGAGAGAGAGAGAGAGAGAGAGAGAGAGAGAGAGAGAGAGAGAGAGAGAGAGAGAGAGAAAGAGAGAGAGAAATTAACAATGACAGAAATTAATATATAAATAGAAAATAAATTCAAATGATAAGTAAATAATATATCAATAAATAAATAAATAACTTTTTTAAAATATAGATAAAAAATATATGAAATATTGATCGCATACAACGTGATGAGTGATGACTAAACATATTTTAATCCCTTAAGGGCATAGTACATGACCTCGTTGTTATTATTATGCATTTTATCAGAGTCATATTATTTTCCTTTTTGTATGATCTGAGAAAAAAATTTAAAAATTTACTCTCTCTCCAATAAAATGCAAAAGTGCTATTAATTGTTCTATTATATCTTAATTATAACATCCACAATAGAGTTTAAAAACTTAATCTTACTTCTTCAAAAAGTCTGATTGCACTGCACACAATTTAAAGACAACGGTGGAAGGAAAAAAAATATAAATAACAGAAAATAAATGTGCACTGTACGACTATTCCATGGGTGATTGAACAAATTACTAGTGGATGTGACTTTTTTATGTTTGTAAACTGTAAATATATATCAATACTTTGTGAATACATAATTATGACTGTTATTGACAATAACTTTGTTCAATTCTTTGTCAAAACTGTTGCGTTCTTGATGATGAATGCAAAAAAGCATCAATTTGATCATTCATTTGGTTCCTACATACATTACTCGCTGGATTCTAGCATGTGCTTGGGATAGGCCAAAAAACGTGCTAGAATCGGAGTGTGCCAAAATCCAATGCACGTGGCTGGGAGGTAACCAACACATTTGGTCACCCAGCTCCACCATGTCATATTGCAGAGCGTGTTGGAATTAAGCGTGCTAGAATCCAGTGAGTACAGTACCTGAATGAAAGACCTTTTCAAACTTTCATTTCAACAATAAGACCATGTGAATTTAACTGATCAGCCTGTTTGTCCTTGTTGAAAAGTGAATGTTCTGTTATGTAGATTATTCTATCCATGAGCAATTGTTACTTATCCATGGAATAAAAAATTAGATAAACTCTAGGACAATGCATGGGATGGTTTCTAGAGAAGACACATCTGTGTTCTTCACAATCTTCTCACAGTATAAGTTATTTCGCGCACCAGATGGTTTGATAAGCTACTGCACTGTTGTCCCACCAATCTAGGGTCAAGCCGAAGGATTTTCCGAGTTTGGTTTGTTGTTTTTTTGGGGGGCGGGGTTTTTTGTCGTTTTTGTTTGTTTGTTTTTGTTCTTTGTTTTTGTTGGTGGATTTTCGTTTTATTTTTTAAAATTTTGGGAAAATTCTTTCACTCGATGAGAACAATTTTAATTTCTTCAGTGCAAATTATGGGTCCATGGATCCCGAGCTTTATCCAGTAACAATTGCTTGCTACCCATTGGATAGTCTATTGCAAAGTACTTTCCTATCGATCTATTAGACCCAGCTAACCTATCCTCCAAGGTGGACACAGAAGTCAGTAAAAAAAAATGAACTTGACTGAAATTCAGCCCAGAATAAAATAGTGTTATTTTGCTTGTAAATCAATTAAAATCTACAAATTAAGCTAACAAGATCCCCGAAGCAGAAAGAAAAATACAAGGGGAAAAAATCGCACCAATTCAGACCGACTGATAGATACCAATCAGATGTGCTGCAGTGAAACACTCGCACTCTTTGTAAAGAACATAAATACGTCCTATCAGGCAATTTAGAGGTAGCACAACAATCTGAACAGTAATCAGGAGGTCTGAAGTTTGATTTTTTTCGTGCATTTTTTTTTTCTGCTTTGACTGGTAGTCACATTTCCACCTTTAAGACTTTAATTTTGCACAAGTACCTACTCCTCAATTTTTCACAATCATATTTTTAAAAAATACAAGAAGCAATGGGCAAACCTGCATGTTCATCCCAGCATGATACCAATTTCTTCTCGGCGACCTAATTTTTTGGCTTAACTCTACTGGACTATTAACGTGCCCAATGCTGTGTGTAAAGAGTGGAAAAGTTTTTGCAGGAAAACGTGCTATTGGTGAGGAATGCAGGCATTAATTAAATTGTTTCCAATAACTAGGTAACCTCTGTGCTGTAATAGTATCCTGGCAGACCAGTAATCTGGAGGTCTGAGGTTCTATCACCAGTCACAAGAAGATTTTTTTGGGGAGGATGTTTTTTCATAGATTTTTTTAAAATTCTGCTTTATCTGGCACGATAACGTTGATAAATTTTAAAATATTTAAATTGTTAATAAATGTCCTAAGGCAGTTTGTTAGCATCTCCAAAACTCTTAAGTTATTTCAACATCAGCAAAAAAGGAAAATGAGGAGAAAGGTATCAGTTTATAGTTTTGTAATTAAAACAAATGGGACCAGTTGAAACAGAGTAGAAAGCGAAACCAGGTGCAAACTATCCGTGTGTCTAGTCTGGGACAACCTTAAAAGTCCCATTCAGACACAGCCAAAGTACTTCCCATGAAAAGATAAATTCAAATGATTACAAATAAGATAAGATGAAATTTATCCACTTGTGGAAATTTAAAAAATAATACAGTGGAACCTCCCGATTACGACACCTCCGAATAACGACAACCTCCTGATAACGACATTGACCCGTGGTCCCGATTTTTTTTCTATTTAAGACCAGTAAAAATAACCTCCAAATAACGACGCACTTTTTGATAAAACCTCCGAATAACATCATTTTGGCGATTTTCGGCAGTTTTCGTAGATATCTGATACTAAAAATACCGAGTTTGAGTACTCAAAAGTTTATAAAAACGATTCCTGCTTGAACCAATGAGAACGCAGCTTTTTTTGACGAATCTTGGCTGATATGCATTAATAAAAACCAAGGTATAAATGTAAGTGTAAGCTAGTAAACACAAAATCTTGGAAAATGTGATATTATGTGGTGATAGAAGTAGTAGTAGTAGTAGTAGTAGTAGTAGTAGTAGTAGTAGTAGTAGTAGTAGTTGTAGTAGTGGTAGAAGTAGTAGTAGTAATAATAATAATAATAATAATAATAATAATAGTAGTAGTATTAGTAGTAGTAGTAGTAGCAGCAGTAGTAGTAGTAGTAGTAGTGTTTTTGTGGGAGGAGGAGGAGGAATTTTGTTTGTTTTAAAGGGTTTTACAGCGCTTGTGACACATCTATGTCATATCAGCGCCAGTAAAAAGGAAGAAAATTGGATAGTAAAAAAAACATTCTATATTTACAATTGAAATGACATAAGAAAAAGTAAGACAAAGGGGAATGGTTTAAATAGGGAACAGATGTAGATTCCAGGAGCACACTATCAGTGTACTCAGTTCAGATCACCTAAAAGTCTCATCCAGACACACGCACAAGAACCCTCTAAGAGGAATACACTTCAATGTTTTGTTTGTTTTGTCAATGTTAATAAAACCTGGTCCCGCGGGCCTTACCACACCCACTTTGTCCGCCATCTTGGAAACCTCTAAATAACGACACCTCCGGATAACGACATAAAAACTCGGTCCCGTGGCATGTCGTTATCGCGAGGTTCCACTGTACTAATAAAATAAAATTCCCTTTATTCATCCCATAGGGGAAATTTAACTTAAGGGTCTAAATAAAGGGAAGACTGGAATAACCCAGGCAGCGGCCACAGTGCAGCGTCCAAACTGAGCTAGGATGAGGTGACTTGCTCAAAGCCACATAGCACAGGAGGAGGGGGTACTCGAACTTGGTACCTTTGGGAATCATTGGGAATGAAGCAAAGACCATACTGCTGAGCCATACTGGCCTGTTAATGAATTTCTAAAAATAATAAAACATAAACAGAATAACATATAATAACGCATTTGAGAGCGATGATTTATAAAAATAAAAGTCTCATGAAGGTACACCCATTTGACTTCTCAACAAAAGGCACCAGGCAGGGCTTGCATCTCATTCCTGAACTCCACATGACACAGGTGGGACAAACGATATAGGGTTGTGGGTGGATTCAAATCCCTCCCCTCCTCCCCTTCCCCCCGGCCTTGAGGAAATCTCCACCCCCCCCCCCCCCCCCCACTACATGGTCTTGTTAATGTTGGTGAGAAGAACAACGAGGTAGGGAACGACATATGGATTTTGGATGTTTAACCCAGTTTGACATAGAATTTCTTTGTCACCATAATAATAATAATAATAATAATAATAATAATAATAATAATAATAATAATAATAATACATTGTTAATTGTATATCATACATTTACATATCACGAAAAAAAAAAGTGTGGATGATTCGTACATACAATATAATTGAGAAGCAGAAACATAGTGGTGATCACCTAAATAAATGCCAGATAGTAATAGTGGTGGCACCTACATGCAAGATAGTTGAGGAGCAAAAAAATAGTAGAGACGGCTTAAATGCTAGATAGTTAAGAAGCAGAAAAATAGTGGAGGTCACCTAAATGCCAGATAGTTGAGAAACAGATAAAAAAGCATGTTGTTGACTTAAGTTCCAGGCAGTCAGACACTTCAGCTTACCCCATAACCTCACCTATCTCAACCCTGTTTCTTGGTGTTATCCTCCAAAATAAATAATTTAACAGGTAATCTTATAAAGTGCATTTCAATTGTTTTACGAATCTCAGTGTACTAATTTACAATACTTCATTTACAAATTAGACTATAGCATAAAGTGAACAATATGGCACCCAATTAGCTATAGCACACTAACAATATTAATCACTGACATTTTTACTTGTATTTGAGTCAAGTAATAAAACGGACCACCACCATCACTTTATGAAAATTGAAAGAAAACCAAAATCCTTGCCCAACTGCTGACAATGGTTAAGAAATTTCAGCAAAACAGACATAAAGACAACAGTCATTTAGACGATCACTACATCACAAAATTCACAAGCAAAGGGACCAGTATCATTATCGAGTTCAGTCCAGATTTTTTTATGGCTCTTCCGTCCACCCTGTAATAATTTTTTTTTTAAATTGAGCTTTATATAGCGCAATATCCACTAAATGTGCTCAAAGCGCTTTACAAGGGGTCCCTGGTCAACAGCAACATTTAACATGTAGGACGGGACATGATGCCTGTTAGGCGATATTACAAATTTTCGGACAAAGACAGCACTATTAACGGCCAGGTACTCATTTTACACCTGAGTACGGTGAGAGAATGTGAGTAAAGAGCCTTTTCCAAGGACTCAACTATGCGCCGAGCACAAGGCTCGAACCCAGGACCTTCCGATCCGAAAGCGAGTGTCATACCACTAGACCACATATCCGCAATGATTGAGTAGTTGAATTTTTGATCTGGCAGAAAGTACTTTGCAATGAACTATTAGCCTATCCAAAGAGTAACGAGTTGTTTTCTCCATTAAAAATCTACAGAAACTGGAATAAACCCCAGCTCCATGAGCCATATGGCTCTGAAGGATTATTCCATTGCAGAGCTATGCTGAATGTGGAAGGATGGAGCAGGACAGAAGCTTGTTTCGTTGGCAGTTGTGGAGGCCATGTCCAAAAGGGATAAGCCATGATGATTATGATGAGAGCTAGGCTGAGAATGAGATAACTGCTCAATGCAGCAATTATGTCAAACTAAGTACCTCCTAGGGTATGAAGTGAAGACCACTGTTTATATTCATATGCTCTTGACTATAGAATAATATATGTCAAGTTCCTTATTGTATGTTTTGCTGACTTTAAATTGACTAATTTATTCTACATTATTATGGATATTATGAAAACAAACCCATTTCGTTTTTATACAAGCATAAATTTATTCAATGCCATGACATTTATTTATCCTTTCTCTCTCTTTAATAATAATATTAATCACAATAAAAAGTCAGCTTCAAAGTTTGTCATCTGTCACCCATTCCAACATATTTTATCTCATTTCAAAGGCAACAAATTTAGAGAGAATTTACAACTGAACAAACAATGATAAAGGAATAGAAAACAGATAGACAAGCAGTTATAAAATATATCAGCAATTGTCATTCGAAATTCACTTCCATCAGTTGACAGAGCACCTCATTTGTATGTGAAGCTGTTGAAAAACAGAAAAAAGGATTTAATTAAAATGAAGTTTCACAACGCATAAAAATAGCCACATCAACATCATTTTTTAATTAAATGGGAGAAATCAGGGCAGTGCTTTCTTATGTCAGTGAGCAACTTTTATTGACAAAAGGACAGAAACACCTGAGACTCTTTATTGAAGTCCAGGACATTCATCCCCTGTTTGTTACTAGATTTTTTTTCGTGAAGAGCACCAAATATTGTAAAGTGAAGGGGGCAAATATTTTTCTACAGAGATATTTGTCACGTAGCTTAAGCAGGCACTGATGTAAACATTATTTTTATTTCATATTTCATTTACAATATTGCTTTATAAAATTTTGTAAATATATTTTATAATGCTCATTTATTCATTCCTGTAATTCGCATTAGTAAAATCAATTTCCTTATGGATTAATTATTTATTTCATTAATTTATTGACAGATTTAATGTTTTACAGATTAAACTTTGAAATCAGCATGTGTAATATGAAATAGTTTCAAATAATGCAATGATGATTGTTTCAAGTATATTGTTGCCTTCATATAAAGAAAATAAATTGTGATTTTCTTATGTCAACAAAACAAATATTTATTCTTGCGGATACCAGCTATATCTGCTTTTCCTAGTCTTCCCACTGTAATGATTTCATGAAAAGAATCAAATACTTACACATTGTAGAGACTGATTGATTCTGTGCCACAATACAATTGGACAGCTCACATTTGATACCGATGCTAACTGAGTTAGCAATGATGCAGTTGGTGATGTTGGAACTAGCAGAGAAAAAAAGTTTTTATTAAATTCTATTTGCGCCTAGAAAATGATTTTTTTAAAAATTATTTTAAAATGTCTTTTCCCATCAATTTCTTTTAATTAAAAAAAAGTATTATGTTAATCACCAACTTTTTCAAAATTAGAAAACAAAGGTATTTAACAGAGAACTTATTTAAAGCAGAAAGCTAACGTATCTAATATCTTTTTTTGGATTCAATACTTTTTTTCAAAATAGTTTAAATAAAGAAATTCTTATTCCAGCTTCTTCCCCTTCAAACATTAAAAAACTTCACAATTAAAGAGTTGGATGATATTTCAATCTGTATCACACTTACCTTTCTTGAATGTCAACGTGATCCATAATCACAGAGTTTGTGATTTTTACTTTGTCTCCAATCTTACAATTTGTACCAATTACAGACTTTTTGATGGACACTTTCTCCCCTATGGAAACGTTTTCTCCAAGCATGCAATCAGTTCCAACCTAATGAAATTCAATGTAAATTTATGATCACAATTTGTTTACAACTATCAATTTCCTCAGTCCAAATATAGAAAAAAAAATGTGATGAGCAACAATATGACTTGGGCTCATGCAAAATAAAATAATAAAAATATTTCACTCTATATCCATAATTTCGAATTCAATTGATGTAGGATTATAATCTTCAGGTCCTTTATCCTTTAACAACATTCTATTCTATCATTATTGATCTCGTTATAACTTAGTCCTTATAACTTCTATGGATAAAAACACACATGATATCAGGTTAAAAAGAAACTAAATACCATTTGAAAACAGTTGAAATTTTTAAAAATAAAACATTGATAAAAAAAAATCCTAGCATTTTCCAGAAAGATTAATGACGTGCATCTGCCAGATGTCATTGTTTTTCATAAAATTTGTAATTAAGGAACCAGAAAGATGTAAGGAGAATCAAGTTACATAATTCCATCACGACAGAGTATGTATTGATTTGACAAGCTATCAATAGAACAAAATATCTTGTGCCTCTTGTGCCTACTGTAGAGTTGTGTAGTACAGTGCAACCCGGATGCAAGGAACTCAAATCAAATGAAAACTGCAATTCAACAAAGACACTAAAATCCATTCTTTTTGCTTTTTAACAATAAAATTACTTATTCAAATAAAGGCTTTGATTAAGCAAAACTTGACTGTCAGTTGTGGTGGCTTTGGTTGCACTGTGAATATGGAAAAAGTCAGTAAACATGCTATTTCAATTTCCCTCAGGCTAAGAGTTTGAATGAGAGTGAAAAGAATCATCGAAATTTCATTTACCTACCTGTGACTTAGGTTTTATAGTCGTTGACTGGGGTACATTCTGGAACTGATCGTTTTTCTTTGGACTTGACATTAGGAATTTGGGCATCAAGCGAGGTATCTATAATTTTTTAAAATCAAATAAAAGCACATGGTGATGTCAGAAGACCGAGGGCAAATAGTGGGTGAGGGATAACGCAAGGGTAAAGAGGATCAGAATAAAAAAAAGAAAAAAAACAATACCAACAATGACAGGCTTTTTAAAAAAACATATATTTGTTTTGTTTTGTTTTTTAATTGTTAACGCACTGTTCAATATGCTATTTATGAGAAAATATTTAGTTTGTAAAGTTATTTCATTTGATCTGACATGGGAACAATATAAACACAAATAACAAATCACTTATGAAATCATATAAAGGTGACAAGCTGCTCATTACTGAAAAATGAATCATGCGGCTTTGTGGTCTGATGGTATGACAATTGTAGACCGGTAGGTCCCTGATTCACGCACCATTCTGGGCAAAGTAATGTTGAATCCTTTGAAAAAGCTCTTAACTCACAAACTCTCACAAACTCAGGTGTAAATAAGTACCTGGTTAAGAAAATCGTTGTCTCCATTTTAAAAAAATGTAATATCAACTCATAGGCATCATGACTAGTCTTCCATAATAAGTGTTGCTGTTGGTTGGGGACTCCTTGTAAAGTGATTTGAGTATATTTGGGGAATATTACATTATATCCAAATAAAATAAATAAATAAATAAAAAGATCAAAAGTAACCAAAACAATAAATGGAATCTACACGATGCAAATCTCATTTCAGTTGTTTTTGGTTATTTTACAAAAATATTAACTAAAGTAACTAAATTGGAACCCACAGGGCAAAGGAAAGGTTGAGAGACAAAGGGAGATATAAAGAAGATCTGTGGACAGAGTGGTGAGAGAGGCAGGATTGTCATGACCCCAACCGAAGAAGATGGCCCAGAATCGGGTACGCTGGAGGAGTATCATTCCAGTCCTATGCTCGAATAGGTACCAAGAGGAATAAAGAAAGAAGGAATGACTTACAATGACAAATTAATAGGTACAAATGTTAAAAATAAAAATAGCATTCCAAGCGTTCGTTAGACCTTAGATATTCTTTAGTCTCTCCGGTGCCCTATGCAGCTATGAAGGATCAAAGTCGTTTGTCACGTGCCTCTTCCCACGAAAGACCTCCTTTGTGAATACTCTAAATCTGAACTGACATATTTACTATTTATTACCTGTTTACAAGCTTCGAAATAAGCACTGATTGTATTGGCTCTCACACAGAAGCCTTCTGTCTGCCTATAGACATAGCAACCAATCAAGTTTTTCTGAGGGACATCATCACTCAAACCTTCAACAACAAAAATGGACAAAATAAGATATACAATAATCGGGTCTTTAAATGCTCTCATACAAGTGTTGTTACTTGAAGTTTTAAAAAGTGCTCGAAGCTCGAAAAGTAGATAATAATGATAAAATTGAATGGTAATAAAAATTTAAATAACACTGACATGATGACGTTTCAGGCTTTATCAAAAGTAAGAATGAATAACAAAAGAATGTTGGAATGTTTGGCAACACAAAAGCAAAGGTAATAATCAATAAACCCACAATAATGTTGGATAGTTAATGAGTAATTATATTAATATTATTTGTGCTTGATTTTGGTCTCTTTGTGGAATCCTGAATTGTATAATAAACAAAGTACTTTTAAAAAATCAATATATATTATATATATTATATAATTTAGATAATGTTTTGTGGAGTCCTGATAGTTCAGTTGGTAGAGCTTTCGCTTCAAATGCAAAGAGAAAGTGATTGAGACCGGGAGAAGTAAAGATTTTTTCTGACCCCCCTGTCCACCTAGCAGTCATTGGGCAGCTTGGTCCATTAGATCTGGCAGAAAGTATTTTGCAATAGACTACCATCCTAACTAAAAGGTGGCAAGAAATTGCTATGGTCCGTTTCATGCTATTGAAACCATAACAAACTCTGGCTCCATGGGTCTAGTGGTTCTGAAGGACTACGTTGTAAGATTGTGGCATGTATGTGTGTGTTTGCTTTGTTTTTTGCATATTGAAAAGGTAACAGTGAAAACCAATAATTTTTTTCAAACATAAAGCTTAACCAGGAAAGGTTTTGAAAAGAATTCTAAAAACCAAAAAAGAACATAATTACCAAAACTATCACTTGTTAATGACAAAAACTTGACACCACTCTTGAGATTCTCATTGTCCTCTGCAGCGAAATCCACCAAATCTGTTGACGACATAAAAATTTAAGAAAAACATTGGTAATCTTTAACTGGAGAAGCGTTTGTTATGAAGAAACAATTGTATGAAAGAATAATAATAACCTTTTGTTAAGACAAATTAAGGTCATATCAGCGCCAGTAAAAAAGAATAAAATGGGAAAGTAAAAAGTTCTAGAATTACAATTACTCAAATGTTTACAAATCATATACAATATGTATACAAAACATAATACGGTGCATAACAAAGGGGAAAAAATATCATCTCCCAAAACTAAATATACATTTGACTGTTTCCTTCTCAGCCAGAGTATCCGGTCATGGCCAGGACAAAACCAAGTAATCTCATTCCAAGACAAAGACAGAAAGCAAGTTGGAAAACATAAAGGGGGATAGAAGACAAAGTAAGCACCTCCCTTCCCACTATGGGAGGTCAGGAACCCCACCTAGAATAACCTTTTAAAAGTCTGTAAAAATCACACCCTTCAATTTGTAAGTCAGACATACCTTTTTTCTTATCATCCTTTAAGTCACCACCTGGACTGGATAATCCTGTATCCTCCTTGGGCCTGTCCTTAATATGAGCTGACATCTGCTTCTTGACCACAGTAGGTATCAGTTCCATGCTCAATGAACTTATGTTGCTGCAAGTACATATTAGAAACACTTTCATTATCAACTAGTATATGACCATTGTAAAGAGAAATTAGCCTGGTGAAACAGTTAAGTAGATACAAGATTGGACTTTTTTCATTTAATTGTATGTAAAATGAACACTTTGACACTATAAAAAATTTGTTGAACTTTGTTTTTAAGGTTTACAGCACTTATGTTACATTCAAAACAGGTAAAAGATGAAGATACTGAGATAACAACAAACAATATTTATCTGAAATGACAATCACCCAACAAAGTGCAAGACAAGAGCTACTAGTTCAAGCAGATGGCAGAAGCGGATGCCTAGAGAAATCTACTTATAGCTCCAGTTTAAGATCAAACGAAAGTCTAACCAAAAAAAATCAAAATCCATGCCATAGAGGATACACATTAAAGGTAGAAAAAAAACAACATATAAATAGCTTAAAAATAAAAAAAATAATTTAAATAGCGAAGGAAAAAATATTATCTAAAAGAAATAATAACAGAATATTGACACAAATAAAAGACAAATGATAGAGGGGGACCAGAAGAGTTAGCACAGATGGAAAGATATGGAACCCTTATCTTCAGAGAATCTCCACCGAACTTTAGAAAATTGAATATATCTTAACAATTACAAAGGATTATTATGATAAATAATGACCAAGAAGTAGTAAATTATTAAATTAAAACATATTGATTAAATTCATGAAAGTAAATAATATATGTAGGTTTAAATAAATAAAAACTTGTGTGAATTTTTTTTTCACAGTGTTTTCAGGGGTCAATAACTTTAAGTGTATATTTTTAAAAGGTACAAAATAATGGTCTTACTCTCTTTCCTGCAAATACTTGATGATAAATTTGTTGATGATGTAAACATGACAGTCAGTCCATGAACTCTGTATTCTTGTATTTGGAAAGCTGGGAAAGGCAAATAAAGTCAAATGAAAAATTCCCCTGTTTTGAAAAATACAGAACAAAACTTTTAACCATTATTTCATTTACTTTTAACTTTTAACTGCCCAGAGAGCTTTATTAGTATCAGTCCATCGCGAAACCATTTAAGAATAAATATTTAATACTTTATTCAAAATTTCAGCTAGAATATGATTGTATAAAATTTAGATCAGGCACATGTTTGGTAAAAAGCTGAAAAGTAGTATGCAACACTGTATTTGATAAAACAGAGAAATATACAATGTTGTAAAAAAAAATCTTTAAAAATACACATTTGCAAGACACATTTTTGTAATTTTGAAACCTGAATGCATATTGGATATAATATATGCCTAGATAAGGGAGAATAGTAAAACTTTATACATTCAGTTGACACATGGACCTTTGAATAATCTTTGGACGCAACATAAAAAAAAAGTTGAAAATTGCTTTCTCAAAAATGTTGGTATTTTGTGTCACTGTGCATCCATGAGAGTTCTGATCTGCAGCACTTTGACCTTTTTTACTTAACTCTGTATATTAAGATTGAATTTCTTTCAAATCATGAGACAAATCGCTTTTTATTTGTTAAATTTTAAAGTAAATAGTCCTTCAGAGCCAAGAGGCCATTGGAGTCTGAGTTCATCCCAGCTTCTATATCATGAAACAAACAATAGCAATTGCTTGCTACCCTTTGAATAGGACGCTAGTCAATAACAAAGTACTTTCCACACATCTAAAAGACTCGGCTACCCAATCACTGCTTGGTGGACATGGGGGCCTGGAAAAAAATCTTGACTTTTACCCGGGATCAGTCTCAGTCCCTTCCCGTGTGAAACTAATGCTTTACCAACTGAACTATCGGGACCCCTCTACTTACTGTATTTGGTAGCAAATCTGTCCCAAAAAAATTCTCAGTTTGGGGTTTGATCTGTTGTTGTTTTTGGAGGTATTTTTAATTTTTAGAGTACACTCTCATGATGGTTTTCATTTCATATTTTTCTTGTATTTCTAGTGTTCACTGAATTGATATCACAATAACAAATACCAAATACCAACCTTTCCAGGAATTTTCTAGTGAATGTAACATGCTCATCCTCTATCATATCGATCTGGGATTTCCAAAAAATGATACGGTCCATCTCACTTGAATCAAATCCAATAGAAATCTTCTCTGTAGTACAAGTTAAACAAACTTTATGTCATTTATTATGTATAATATGAGCTGTTTAAAAAAAAAACTGCCATACATCAGCACAATTGTCCAAGAAATACAATTACTTCTACTTCATCCTAATCTTTATGTTTAAAAAAAAAACAAAAAAAACAATTGTTTTCATATAGTGCAATAGCCACTAAACATGCTCAAAGTACTTTACAAAGTACCCCTGACCGACAGCAATATTACAATTTTTTCCGACAGAGACAACCCTGTTAACAGACAGGTACTCATTTTACACCTGAGTGCAGTGACAGGATGTGAGTAAAAAGCCTTTTAAGGACTCAACTATAAGCAGCTCAGAGCGGGGCTCAAACCCAGGACCTTGCGATCTGAAGGCAAGTGTCATATCACAAGACATCATAGCCGCACTACAAGGAATATTTCCACCATTTCTCAGCAAAACCAATTGGCTATGAGTTGTTGGTTTGGGACATCTTGTAAAATGCTTTGAGCTGTGGATATTGCTCAATATAAAAGTTAATGAGTTGTTTTTTTAAAAGAGAGTTATAGTGACGGTAATTTTTTTCTTTTAGCCATTGCAATTACAAATCTTGAAAAAGCTGATGAAATATCACCTGCATCTATATCAGAGAGCAGTTTCTAAGGTTTGAGTATCAGTTTTTCAAGGACAATTGTAGTGAGGTTGAGTCACTATACGTTTGTTTTTGTTTTGTTTTGTTGTTTTTTTTAAATAAAAAGAACCTTATTCATAACCTTGATTCCAACTCTTAATAAAGGCCCTCAAACTTGAAAGATTAAAGTAGAAGCATTTCATTTGATTTCAAAGTGTCTCTCTTGAAATATTACTCCAAGATTTTCAGATAGTGGGATTACAACAACAAAAAAATACAAATAGAAAAAAAGAATAAGGCTACTTCAAACTTTAAAATAACAAACATTTACCTGAGGTTTGCTTTTGCTTTGATTTTTGTCCTGGCACAGATGTTTCAGAAACAATTGCAGAAGGGAGTTGAGACAACATGATAGTCAGTGAGGAGTTGTGCTTGCGATGGACAGAAATCAACTCAGCAAAATCACAGTCAGAGATCAGGTCACAACTTACTACAACAGCTGTATTCTGTACAAAATATGTCAATAATTCTATTATTATGTTTTATATAAATTTATTTTCGTGTCAGCTCTTATTTCAATGTGAATCAAAGCCATTAAAGGAACTAGACTTTGCTACTTGATTTAGTAGAATTTATTTTTACTAATTTATTTTATGGAGTTTTCGGGGGGGGGGGGGGGTTTAAAGGTTAATGAAAGATTTCGATTACAATTCCCGATATCTTAGAGCCCTTTAAATATACAAATTTTCAATCAACATTATTCTATGTCCCTATGCAATAGCCTCTGCTTTAAGAGGTGTGTCAAATAATTCTAGAGGTTGCCTGGAAAACTGTTGTTTTTAATCCAAGAGTTAAAAATGGTTTGTTTGTTTTTTTTACAAAAACTAGATTAAACAAAGAGTGGCTTTTACTTGTAATAGGAAATTTGGTTCCATACACTTTGCTGGAGGAATGAATGAAGCATTGTGATGTGCATTGAGCAATATGACAATCTGAACATGGCTCATATTCACCTTTACTTCATCATATACCGATTTATCTGCACTACAAGCCCACAAGAAAAGAGATATAGAAACAACAAAAAAACGTGACCTTTTATATAGCGCTATATCCATTAAACATGCTCAAAGTGCTTTACAGGGGTTCCTTACCAACAGCAACATGTAACATGTAGAACGAGACATGACGCCTCTTAGGCAATATAACAATTTTTTTCCGACATAAACCACGCTGTTAACGACCAGGTACTCATTTTACACCTGAGTATGGTGAGAGAATGTGAGTAAAGAGCATTTTCCAAGGACTCAACTATGCGCTGAGCAAGGCTCAAACCCAGGACCATCCAATCCGAAAGCGAGCGTCATACCACAAATCATATGGCCGCATATAGGATCCTAAGATTTGATATTTAGTCTGAGTCCTCAAACAATCCAAACCAGTTGGGCAAAAGGTTGTGATTGTTGTAGAATGTCCAAATCTTTAAGCGGCCATGGCAGTAACAATGCAGTTAACAATATGAAGAGACTTGATGAAAAAAAAAAAAATAAAGATTCAGGACTGATATCTGACAGAACACTGGCAATCAGTTTGTCCAGAAATACCTTTATTTTGTCCGCAACAAGTCTGAGGGAATCTGCTGTTCCAAAATCTTCTTCATCTGACAATGTCACAATGTCCAATTTTGCCTGGATTTGAGGTGAGTTTTTGGTCAATGAATATTGGATTTGATCTTGCCAACTCTGTCTTGTGATTATTATAATATCTGGGTGAAAAATCAAAACACTGCATATATGAGCAAGTAAAAACACCTGTTGTCAAAATAAGTGACAGAGTGATAGAGATTACTGATGAATGACAGGAATATAAAATGCTTAAATCAATTGTAACTTTCATTATGGACAAATTATAGAAAATCAGATAGACGATTGATAAAGTCATGGGAGAAATCTCAAATTTGATATCTTCAAAAACAAACTTTAAGAATCATTAGGCATAAGGATATTTGTGCCAAATAAGACACAAACCAGGACCTCCTTATGTGGGCAGGAATGGAAGCTTATGGTTAAGAGAGGAATATTGACATTACTCATATATATGTGTGAAGAATGTACCCATGCAAACGTAGAAGGGTTGTAAGATCAAATAAAGAGGGAACAAATAAGCAAGTAGTCACATTATAGAGAGCTTAGGCATCCACAGGTGTCAGCCTTATGAGTTACTTTATATGAGAGAGGATAATCATTGTCTTTATATCGGCTACCACTACAAGTTTAATCTAAAACAAAGTATGAATTTTAAACAAAGAATCTGGCACTTTTTAACCTAGACTCATCAATTACAAAATGAAGGAAATGACTCTCTAACATCACAATGAAGCTTTTAATAACGAAAAAAAGAAATAAATCATGAAATGTCCTTTAGTTAGAATATCAAATATGAGCAACAGAAAGTTATCAATAAACCAATGTTCAAACAAGTTTCTGAGGCTCTTATAACAAAATTTTTACTGGCAAAAGCTCCCAGAAAATACAACAATCTAGTAGCAATGTGCATTGTAATCTTACCAGAGAACCCGGACTTTTCCAGCATTCTAATGGGATACCAAATCATGGGGTGTCGCCCAACTGGCAGCAACGCTTTAGGATACTGGTTGGTCAAGTCTGTCATTCTCGACCCTCCACCTGCAGCCATGATGACTGCTGTCCAGTCTCCAGGATTCAACATGATTGCTTTCAATTTCAATGAATGCACTTAGATAAATCTGAGAAATCACAATAAAAATTGATTTACATTTCAAAATTAATCATTTAATAATAGTAATCATAATAATAATGTTGATGAAGATTCAAATGATAAAGATATACGTATGTTTGTTTTGTTTTTTCTTTTGTTGTTGTTGTTGTTGGAAAAAGAGAGGAGAGATTGCAAGTTGCCAGCCGTCCGACACAAAAATTATTATTATTTTATTTGTTGTTTCAGTTTTCATTTTTTTTTTTCAATTTCTTATTTCGTTCTTCAATTTTCTCTTTGTTTAAGAAAAACCGCTTCGGTGGAGAGTTTTCCTTAACTGTTTCCTTTATTTTACATATCGTGAGCTAGAGGTCTAGACCTAGATTGAGAAATCCGTTCACGACAAAAGTAAAAGTGAGTGTAAGAGCTTAAACAAAGCATGGGCAATTTTGTATATTTTTTAACGCAGAGGCTATTTTTACAGTCCCGTAAAGATGGTTCTCGGGGCTATTTTTACAGTCCCGTAAAGATGGTTCTCGTGGCTATTTTTACGGCTTGCGGTAATAGATTTATAAATAGTAACAGATAGGCTGAGGAGACGCTAATTTAGCTCTAAAACTCTCTTACTTCGTTCAGGTGCGGTGAGTTAGCATTCTCTCTCTCTCTCTCTCTCTCTCACACACACTCTCTCTCTCACTCTCCCTCCCTCTTTCTTTTATTCTTTCTCTATGTCTTTCTTTCTTTCTCTTTCTCTCTCTTCTCTCTCTTTTTTTTTTTACATTCTCTTTTTTTTCTATCTCTATGTCTTTCTTTCTTTCTCTTTCTCTCTCTTCTCTCTTTAATTTTTTTTTACATTCTCTTTTTTTCTATCTCTATGTCTTTCTTTCTTTCTCTTTCTCTCTCTTCTCTCTTTTTTTTTTTACATTCTCTTTTTTTCTATCTCTGTCCCTCTTTCTTTCTTCCCCCCCCCCCCTTCTCTCTCTCTCTCACTCTTTCTTTCATTCTTTCTCTATCCCTTTCTTTATGTCTTTCTTTCTTTGTTTCTCTCTCTCTCTCTCTCTCTCTCTCTCTCTCTCTCTCTCTCTCTCTCTCACACTCTTTCTTTCATTCGTTCTCTATCCCTTTCTTTCTATATCTCTCTTTTTCTCTCTCCTTCTCTCTTTCTTTCATTCCTTCCCAATCCCTTTCTCTCTCTCTCTCTCTCTCTCTCTCTCTCTCTCTCTCTCTCTCTCTCTCTCTCTCTCTCTCTCTCTCTCTCTCTCTTCTCTCTTTTTCCTTTCTC
>NC_088360.1:45917032-45919532 GCF_034508935.2 Berghia stephanieae
GAAAAGTGCAACATCGAAAATGGTTGCATCTATGTAAAGAACTCTTGCTTTTAAACTGCAATCGGGGCTGTGCCAAAGATTGTCACTGCGACGTTTACCGCGAAAATACTCCAATGATAAGCTTTTTTGAAAAATTAAAGAAAAAAGCTATGTTTTGGAGTTCCACAAAGTGTCAAAAGCCCAAGTCCTCAAAAGCGATGCCAAACATACGAAGAATTTGACCATATTAACATAGCCATCCACGCCATTCTCTAGCATTTAGTTATGACAGCGCAGTCCGACTACGGAAATCACATTGAAAAAAAATTATGTTGAAATTAGAAATAATGTTTTTCATTTTTTAAAAAATTTAGTCAGAGAAACGCATCAACACACAATAATAACAATTGTGTGTTACAATAATAGTAGTAAATAATAATATAATAATAATAATAATAATAATAATAATAATAATAATAATAATAATAATAATAATAATAATAATAATAATAATAATAATAATAATAATAATAATAATAATAATAATAATAATAATAATAATAGATCTGTATTGTCCTCAAAATACTCAGAATAAAATGGATGGATAGAATAAAAAATGAAGAAGTATGGAAACGAACACAGCAGAAACCAGTGGGAGAGGAAATAGGAAGAAGACGATGGAGGTGGATTGGACACACGCTTAGAAAGAATGACTCAACTATAACAAAGAAAGTATTGGACTGGAACCCTCAGGGCAGAAGATCAAGGGGAAGGCCACGAGGAACATGGAGAAGAATTAAAGAAGCTGATATACAGAGAAGTGGTAAGACCTGGAATGAGATTTTTTTAAAAAGTTAGCTCAGGATAGAGAAGGATGGAAACTGTTTGTCTGTGGCCTATATCCTGACCCAGGGTGAAAAAGGCAATGATGATGATGATTGTCCTCAAAATATATTATTTTTCCTGGTTTACATTACCTGGTTGTATCGGTCAAACTATGACCAGTTTAACATTTAATTCGGCTTTTAAGCATCTGGTTCGTTCCGACATAATACCGTTTTGAGACGATGGGTAACATATATTCATTATAATGGTGTGGAAAGCTATATTCATCGTACGGTGATAATAGTGTGGTAGACGATTTTCATCTTACGGTGAAAATAGCCTTACACACTATTCACCGTATGGTGATAATCGTGTGGAAGGCTTTATTCAGTGTACGGTGATAATAGTGTGGTAGACGATTTTCATCTTACGGTGAAAATAGCCTTACACACTATTCACCGTATGGTGATAATGGTATGGAAGGCTATATTCAGTGTACGGTGATAATAGTGCGGGAGACTACATATATTCATTATAATGATGTGGAAAGCTATATTCATCGTACGGTGATAATAGTGTGGGAGACGATTTTCATCTTGCGGTGAAAATCGCCTGACACACTATTTTCATCGTACGGTAAAAATGGTGTCGAAGGCTCAGGGACGGCTGGTAATAATGGGCAGGGTGGGCAAATACCAGCCTGTTTTTCCAAGTTATAAGCGGTATTACCAGGTCCGCAATAATCTAATTTAAATTAGATAATTTTAAAAGTTAGTACTTAAACTTGATACTTCGTACTGAAATCAATTTGTATGTATTTTTGATAGATTGCGAATAACCATGCACCCCGTAATGCATAAACCAGGATACGCTCCTGTTCTTTTTTATCACCCCCCCCCCCCCCCCTTTCCCAACCACTCCACTCCGCCCACATCGTCATCTCATCGTCACGTCGCCTGACGGTGAACTCCGATTTTGCTGTCTGGCCTCTCTAGTTCTAGGTCGGGCTAATTCAAATGAGCCCACCTTATAAACCAGTGAGCACTAAATAGAGATTTTGGCAAACGAACTTTTTCTTATTTATTGCCTTACTTGTGCTGGTACCATTGATGTAATAACATTTGGAAGGTTCCAGTATTGAATTAAATTTATCAATTTACTAATATTATATCAAGTTAGTATTAACTTGTGTTGTTTTAATATATTTGTTTATCCATTTAAATTATTTTTTTTCTCGTTTTCTTTAGTGCTTCTCAAAATTCATTTATTTAAATTGTTGTCTTATTTGTTTGTTTTTGTTTTTTTTTGTTTTTTGTTTTTTTTAAACAAATTAATTTTTTCCTTTTTTTTAATTCTTAAAGTAATTACCGCTGTATTTTTATTGCCAGACTAAATATTTTTGCAAAACAATGTATTTTCTATTGCATTGCCTCTAATAAAACACTTTTATTCAGAAGTCACGACTAAATAAATATATAAAATACAACCACCATTTTGGTTTACTCAACAATTGAATTAGTATACGAGAAATACTCTTCTGAGAAAGGAGAGAGTTGAATTCTAACTAAGTTATAGAGGAAATAAAGACTTTTAAAGGAAGGGTGGGCAGATTCCGTACTTGCCCGTCCTGAAGCTAATAATAATAAGATAGTTCGCGATGAAGAGGCGGGAAGCTAGGGGTTGGTTGGGTAAGGAG
>NC_088360.1:45922032-45942032 GCF_034508935.2 Berghia stephanieae
TAAATAGGCTAGAACCGCCACTGGGAAGGCTATATTATTCACTGTGCGGTGATAATAGTGGGTCCGACTATTTTCACTGTACGGTAATACGTACCTCTGAGAAATCTTAGATCCCACGATTCAAAATTGTTAGCATCTCCTAAAACTAAACTTAAGTATTTTGGTGATAGGTATGAAATTCGGACCCACGATTTGGAATGATCTCCCTCAATCTGTGAGATTCTCGAGCTCAATAGACATTTTCAAAAAAGCCCTGCAAACACATCTTTTCAGGAAATATTTACTTAATTGAATTTTAAATGTGTTGTATGTGACATTTATATTGATGATGTATTGATGCCCTTTTATGCTCTTAATTGTTTTGATACCTTGGTTTAATTTTTTTTTTAAAGCGCTTATTATTATTATTATCTTGGTGATAATAGTGTGGGAGTGGGAGACTATTTTCACCGTACGGTCATATCTTGGTGATAATAGTGTGGGAGACTATTTTCACCGTACGTTAATATCTTGGTGGACGATTTTCACCGTACGGTGATATATGTGGGAGACTTTTTTTTAACCATCCCGTAATATTTTGGTGGACGATTTTCACCGTACGGACGGTGATAATAGTGTGGAAGACTTTTATCACCGTACGGTAATATTTTGGTGGACGATTTTTACTGTACGGTGATAATAGTGTAGGAGGCTTTTTTCACCGTACAGTAATATCATGGTGGACGATTTTCACCGTATGGTGAAATAGCCTGACACACTATTTTCACCGTACGGTGATAATGGTGTGGAAGGCTATATTCAGTGTACGGTGATAATAGTGTGGGAGACGATTTTCATCTTACGGTGAAAATAGCCTGACACACTATTTACCGTATGGTGATAATGGTGTGGAAGGCTATATTCAGTGTACGGTGATAATAGTGTGGGAGACTATATTCACTATAACGGTGTGGCATGCTATATTCACTGTACGGGATAGTGTGGGAGACTTATTTTTACCGTACGGTAATATCTTGGTGGACGATTTTGACCGTACGGTAAAAATAGCCTAACATTTTCACCGTACGGTGATAATGGTATCTTGGTAGTTAACAAACTTCGCGGCGTTTGTCTGTTTTGAACCCATGACCTCAAGAAGTCGGGGGTAGCGGCTCAAGATAGACATAGAGATTGAAATCACTATTTCTCGAGTTGTGAATAGCTCATACTCATACAGTAGAGCCACGTTCCCCCCCCCCCCCCCCGGCCAGGTGTTGTTGTTTACCAGAAAGGTCGCGGGTTCGAGACCTCATCGCCGCCACGAAATTGGAAAGCTTCATCGGTAACTGTAACCAATTCTGAATCCGCCATCCCGCCTGTATTATTATAGCTTTGGGAGGCCTTCCGAAAGCTCATCATGCCGTACGGTGAAAATAGTCAATCCGTTTGTTTTTTTTTCCCGCCTTCCTTATCTCGCGCCTCTTCTTGCATCCACACCCTTTCCTCACATTTACATTGTTTCCACATTTGGCGAAATATGATATTTTGTAAATTTACATATTTGTGTTTGTGTTTTTTGTCTCCTGACGAAGGCCAAGGGCCGAAACGTTGTTTGTTTTGTGTTGTTCCCTTATATATGAGTCACATCTACTCACTTTATTTTTCTCTTCATAACAACCGCTTACTTCCCGTGGAGTTTTCTATTTTACGAGGGAAAGAAATGAAGAGTGGAGAAAAAGATAATCGTTTCGAAAGATAACAATTTCGTTCTTATAATCAGAACTAGAGTCTAGCTTTTCCATTCCAATCAAAGACACCAACTGCCAACCATGATAGTGTTAGTGGGTGGACATTATTGCAATAAAAAGTTTACATTGTTATTCCAAGGGTGGACGGTGGGAGAAATGAATTCGATAGCGACGTGAGTAAGTTCACGTCGTTCGATCGCTTTTTAGTAGGGGGGATTAGGCTAAAACCTTGCAAGATCGGGTTGAAACCATGCCAATTTGCATACAGGTTACCAAGACCCATAAAAAACCATATGCTATAGAACCACCCTGGCAAGCAATCATAACGTTTAGGTTAAGTAGAAAACGGTAGGGGCTGCCTGGAGCCCGTGATCGTGAAAATAGTAACGAAAGAGTGAAAATGGGTAGGCTTCTAGTGAGAACAATACAGACAATGGACGTTTCGGATACAAACCCTTCGTCAGCACAACAATGCACAAATTAACGTGGAAAACAAATAAAATAAAATGCAAATTAACTTGTATATATCGTCTGACTACTACTACTACTACTACTACTACTAATACTACTACTACTACTACTACTACTACTACTACTACTATATCGTCTGTACTCAATGGTGGTTGCTACTACTACTACTACTACTACTACTACTACTACTACTACTACTACTACTACTACTGCTGCTGCTGCTGCTGCTGCTACTACTACTACTGCTACTACTACTACTACTACTACTACTACTACTACTACTACTACTACTACTACTACTACTACTGCGGCTGCTGCTGCTGCTGCTACTACTACTACTACTACTACTACTACTACTACTACTACTACTACTACTACTACATTATCAGAAGTGTGGGTCAGGAAAAGGCAAGCCTTGTCTGAACGCCGGGTTGGATCATCCTTCGTCTGGTCCCTATCCTGTTGCTGTTCCAGCACGATTGAATCCAAGCTGGTATCACCTTCAGGGTCATTGGGGCACGCAAGCTCCTGCACGACGGCAACGTGCTGATCCGGTAGCCTGGTGCAAGGAATGGAAAAGGAATAAACCAACAAGAGGGGAACTAATTGAAGATCCCTGTAAAACTCTCCCAGGTCTACAGGATCAACCAAGAAAATACTGGGTATGCTGCAAATAGACTACGGTCAAAACATACAAGAACAGCTGCCAACATGCACAAATGGGGCTCCAAGAATCACCAACATGCCCAAAGTGCAACCAAGCACCACAAGATGCAAACCACCTCGTACTAGATTGCCCAGAGACAAAACTTGAAGGGGGATTTGAAACCATCAACAAATGTGATGATGAATTCAGAACCTGGATTGATACCTTGAACATAGAAGTGTAGCCGAACGATACTACTACTACTACTACTACTACTACTACTACTACTACTACTACTACTACTACTACTACTACTACTACTACCACTACTACTACTACTACTACTACTACTACTACTACTACTACTACTACTACTACTGCTGCTGCTGCTGCTGCTATTACTTCTATTACTACTACTACTACTACTACTACTACTACTACTACTACTACTACTACTACTACTACTACTAATACTACTACTACTACTACTACTACTACTACTACTACTACTACTATTACTACCACCACTACTACTACTACCACGACTACTACTATCACTACTACTCTTGCTACTACTACCACCACTACTACTACTACTGCTACTACTACTACTACTACTACTACTACTACTACTACTACTACTACTACTACTGCTAAAACTACTACTACTACTACTACCACTACTACCACTACTACTACTACTGCTACTACTACTACTACTACTACTACTACTACTACTACTACTACTACTACTACTATACTACTACTACTACTACTACTACTACTACTACTACTACTACTACACCACTACTACTCTACTACTACTACTACTACTACTACTACTACTACCACTACTACTACTACTATACTACTACTACTACTACTACTACCAAGTAGTACTAGTAGTAGTAGTAGTAGTAGTTGTTGTAGTAGTAGTAGTAGTAGTAGTAGTAGTAGTTGTAGTAGTAGTAGTAGTAGTAGTAGTAGTAGTAGTAGTAGAAGTAGTAGTAGTAGTAGTAGTAGTAGTAGTAGTAGTAGTAGTAGTAGTAGTAGTAGTGGTATGTCTTTTATCTTCCATTATTTTCTATTAGGTTCTGTTCCTTCACACGCTGACATTTTCTTATCAATCCGATCACTCCCTTGGACACCCTACCCACTAATCACGCCAACGTTTCATTCATACTGCAACCATCATTGAGTACAGACGATACAAGTTATTTTGCATTTTATTTTATTTGTTTTCCACGTTATGATTTGTTGTGCTGACGAAGGGTTTGTACCCGGTTTAAGGTCTTCTATAGAACCACTATCCAAATTTATCATAACAGTGGGTATTTAGCACGTTTATTTTTTCCTATTTAGCATTACCTGTCCATGGAAATTAAACACGAGAAAACAAAAAACAAAATGTGGTAAGAATTGTAGCGTGTGTATTCCTGGGTGGTTGAAGCAAGAATGAGACGTAAGTGTGGTGTTATCTAGTTGATATACTTAAAACTTGTCCTATCAGTACATGTGAGAAGTTCTTTTTGCCATTGTAATTGTATCTAAAAACATGCAAACGCATTCCTTACTTAGTCATATGTAATATTCTTCCATCTCTCTCTCTCCTTTCTTTTCTAAACCCATCAACATTCAATTATGAATTATGAGAATTTCATATGGAATATAAAAGTAATGCGACAATTTCATAACGCTACATTAACTGCACAGTGGTTTACCAGAAAGACACGTAAGACTTATTTCATACAAAACAAGCCATCAGCACAGAGTAATTTTTAGATAATAACAGGTAGAAGAATTGCAGTGCCTTACGCAAGGACAACAGTACAGATAGAACATCCTCCCATTATCACCATGCGGTTAGTAACGTAACGCAAATAGCTTGACACAATACTGCATCATAACGATTGATGGTTATCATGATGATGATGGTGGTGGTGACGATAATTATAGCGTTCTAATACAATTTTATAGGTATGCAGATTCCATGCTGTCATCAAAAAGTAGTAGTCCTTCGGAGCCACTCGGTCCATGGAGCTGGAGTTTATCCGTTTTCTATCCCGTGAAATGGCAATTTCTTGATACCCTTTTCATAGGACGCTTGTCTATCGCAAAGTACTTTCTGTCAGATATAACAGACCCAGCTACCCAATCACTGCAGGGTGGACTGGGAGGTCAGGAAAAATAAAATCGACTGCACCCGGGATCGACCTCGGTCTCTTTGCGTGTGAAGCGAGTGCTCTACCAACTGAGTTATCTTGACCCAAACTACCATCAAGTCTGACTAAAATAGGCTATAAAGCACGTTACATGATTATTTTGGAAAGACAAAATAATTAGGGGGAGGGGGAAAGGAGCACTGTCTGTGTTAAAACCGGTTGCCGACGTTTAATTTAATCCAGCTGCGTTCTGAGAGTATGTTAGTCTGTCCGTCTTGATTAGTGTAGCTGATTATACTTGCTAAATCAGATACATAGAAATCTCTTATTATAGAATTTTGCATGATAGAAGTCCCTCAAAACTAATAATCGTTATGATACAGTATTGTGTCAAGCTATTGACGGTACGTTATTGACCGCTTGTCCTGTCGGTGCAATGTACGTGTTTGTATGCTGGGTTGTCGTGTAGCGATATAACCTTAGTCACATACTGGAGAGCCAGTTTTTTCCTCCTGAGATGGAGGAGTGGCTCATCTGCCTCAGAATAAAGGTTTGCCATAAGGGTTCGGCCCTCCAGGTTGGGGGTGGCAAAGTGTTAACACCCCTTTCCGTAAAACCCAAACCGTTACAGAGACGCAGAAGGACAAACCAAATCCTTTTTTTAGCTTGGGCGACCGAAGAGTTTCTGGAGTGACAGAATTTATGAAGGACAACAGACAAAGCCGAAAGGACTCTGCTGACCCTATGCCGTCTTCGCCAAACAAGCATCTTCGAATTGATAAAGGCTCGGATACTAACACTCTTTTAAATATATACTGAACCCCCTATTCGACCAGAGGCATATTCATGTTTTCTTTGGGATGGGGCTTGTTGTGGCGAGTTTTTATTTAAAGTTAAGGCCATGATAAAGTGATAAGTTTATTCCACCTGGCTTTATTGTGCCCACTAGCACGGCTCAGCCCCCGACCTGGGGTAAGGCACTCACACATGCTATACTCCTCCACTCCGGCCTCCTCTTGTCCCTTTTCTGTGGTCTTTATTTAAAAAAAAAGGACTTGAGGGATAGAGTTGGGGGACATCCCACCTCCAGGCCATTCTTTCAGAGTGACCCTAATCTTTGCGTTGCACAAAGACTGACTGCCGATGACAAACCATGATCAGAAAAGTTTCACGGGGGACAGTCTAGATTTGATTTTTAATCTAGTCCTTCCAATATCTTTGTTTAATGGGAGGGGAGTGCCAAAAAGTAGATTTGGTATCCCTGCATTAGGTAGCTCGGGTCATCTACAAGGTAGACTTCCCGTCCATCTTTATAGAAGCGTCAAGCCAAAGAGGAATGTTAGGGAAGAAACACCTCGCAAAGTGAACCCCCCTCAGCCTCCAGGATCAGTAACTCATACTTATCAGGGTCCTCTCGGAACTGCGCACAGTGCCTGCCATGCAGGATTTGGAAAGAAATATCTCCCCGTTGAACCTATTTCAACGGTACAGGGAATAGAGATACTGGGGCATAGAAGACATTTTAAAGAAAACTACTTCGATTTATTATTTCTGCCCTGGAAACTCAAATTTGATGAGGAAGGGAAATTTGGAATCGTTTGGGAAATAGGGCATGGAATGGAAATCATTGCACAAATATGGTAAAGGGGGGTAGGATTTGTGCCATGCCATTGTCTCACCAGGTCTCTGAAAACATTTTATATTTGCTACGTTCATGGGATTTGGGGCGGGGTGGGGGGGGGGGGGGGTAAAATTTAGAAAAAATTGGCCGTTTGGGACGTGGGAGCCACCATGTCTCTCCTTATGTTTGTTTTCACCAGTCGGGTATTTTTTAGTTGGTTACCACCAAACGTGAATGGCTCTTTTAGTCGCCTCTTACGATGCATGCATGAGCTTATGGTGGGTCCATTTTTGCATCCTCTCAGTTGAAGGACCCCGAATCCCAATAGAGCATTTATATTGCGCAATATTCACTAAACGTACTAAAAGCGCTTTACACGGGGTTTGTTTTTTAAGGGTTTTACGGCACTTGCGAAACATTTAGAACATTTCATCGCCAGTAAAAGGGAAGAAAATGGGGTAGTAAAAAAGTTATAATCGATTTACAATTGAAAGCACACAAGAAAAAGTAAGACAAAAGGGAAGGCTTCATACAAGGCTCAGACGAAGATTCCAAGAGCGCACAATCAGTGTACTTATTTTGAGATTACCTCGTTTCATCCAGACACAAGCACATGTTCTTACTTAGAGGAATACACTCAAATCTTTACAAACCATTTTATAATTAAAACATGTAACAGTACAAAACAGAGAGATGATTTAAAATTTAAAAAGATATCATCTCTCACTATACAGTTGACTGTTTCCCTCCCAGTCAATGTTTGTTTGTTTTTTGTTTTTAAGGGTTTTACAGCGCTTGCAACACATTTAGGTTATATCAGCGCCAGGCAGAAAAGGGGATAGTAGAAAGTTCTAGAATTACAATTAAAGCACCCAAGAGAAAGTAAGACAAAGGGGAATTGGGAACAAATAGGGATCAGATGTAGATTCCAAGAGCATACCATCAATGTACTTAGTCTAAGATCACCTATAAGTCTCACCAGACACCAGCACAAGATCCAACAAAGAGGAAAACACTCAAATGCTTACATTTCATTATACATTAATAATAATAATACATAACAGAGGGATGATTTACAAGGAAAAAAATATCATCTCCCAAAACAATAACTATGCATTTGACTGTTTCCCTCCCAGCCAAGGACTCCGGTCAGGGTCGGGACAAAACCAAGCAATCTCATACCAAGACAAAGACAGAAAGCATGTTTGAAAACATATATAAGGGGATAGAAGACACGGTATGTACCTCCCTGCCCACTGTGGAGGTAGGGAACCCCACCCAGCCTCCCAGTCAATGACTCCGGCCAGGGCCAGGAGAAAACTTGGTAATCCCATTCCAAGACAAAGACAGAAAGCAATTCAGAAGTCAGATACAGAGGAAAGAAGACACAGCGTGACCACCACGATAGGGTAGGTCAAAGGCCCCCATTCAGTGCAATGCTTATTGGCAGGCCGTGAAGAGTAAGCAAGACTTGACATCAAAGGACAAACAATGGTAGTCACTGTTTGAGTGGATCCCGGTTAGAAAAATAAAACAAACCTGATAAATTGAAAAACACAATGTTTTGTTCAATAAATTTTGGTTGCTTTTTATTTCATTTTTCATCATACCTTGTATTTGATAACTGAATAAATAGTTAAAAAATAGTCACATCATCAAATAAATCATATTTTTAAAAATATATCATCACATTACAGGGTTTCCCGAAAAAATGATTGTAAGAGTAAATATTTTGAAATTCATTTTTATTGCTCGAAAATGTTTGTTTGAGAATATTTCCATTAAAACGCAAAAAAATGTTTCCATTACAATGATAAAACAAGCTTATAATTGAGTTTGGTTATCAGACCTGCTTGTATGTGCACCTTGGACATTGTAATTGTAAAAATATTCTTTTCATTTTGTTTTCATTTTAAAACTAAAGGAATTAAAACTCGTGTCGATTGAAGTTTGATATCGATTTAATAAAATGCAATTTAAAAACATTTTAAGCCTTTAGTAAGGTTATTTAAATTAAAAATCCGTAATAAGGCCATTTACAGAACTAAGGATAATTGAGTAGAAAACGGTAGGGCTGCCTGAAGCCAGTGATCGTAAAATAATAACGAAAGAGTGAAAATAGAGAGGCTTCGTATGGAAACAAAACAGACAATGGGCGTTTCGGGTACAAACCCTTCGTCAGCACAACAATACACAAATTAACGTGGAAAACGAATAAAATATAATGCAAAAAAAAAAAACTTGTGTCGTCTGTACTCAATGGTGGTTGCAGTATGAATCATACTCCAACCACCATTGAGTACAGACGACACAAGTTTTTTTGTGTATTGTTGTGCTGACGAAGGGTTTGTACCCAAAACGTCCATTGTCTGTTTTGTTCCCATACGAAGCCTCTCCATTTTCACTCTTTCGTTAGTATTTAAGGATAATTGAACACGGTGGCTTCTGTTGTTATTTTGAAAAATAATATCATACTTGTGATTCTGTGCATGTTAATCTCAACCTTATTTTTCAGTGATTACTCCCTTTTTATCACTGTATGTTACAGTGAATGACATAATCAGTCGGATGGTGAAAAGGTTTGAACTGAGACATTGCTAAGTTTAGTCAGAGGGCCAATTTTGATCAAAAATGAGTTCTTGTCATAAATGATTAAATCAACCCTTTTTGTACATCTTCGGGAAATATCAAAGATTAATTTCACTTCTGAATATTTTTTACATCTAGTCAAGTTGAAAAAGAATGAAATTTGAGAAAAGTTGCTGGATACCTTTCCCATACATCTGACCATAACTTCATGAAAAATCACCCCATTTACTTCAAATACAGATTTAAATACTCTGGGGAGCATGTTCTTTCAGAAAATGCAAAAAACGCAAATCCAAAATTTTCACCTTCCGACTGAATATGTCATGCACTGACACATATTCTCATCTCATGTTTTAAAATCTGGAACATTTATACAGGGCAATATCCACTAAACGAGCTCATTGTCATGGCATATCACATTGTCATATCATCACATTATTATATATTGGTAAAATATAAATGCACAATAATAATAATATTAATAATAACAATAACAATAATAATAATGATATAATAATAATAATAATAATAATAATAATAATAATAATAATAATAATAATAATAATAATAATAATAATAATAATAATAATGATAATGATAATGATAATGATAATAATAATAATAATAATAATAATAATAATAATAATAATAATAATAATAATAATAATAATAATAATAATAATGAAATATATTTATATTGCGCCCAATCCTCCATTACAATACAACTCTAGGCGCATAACAATTACATCAATTCATTTTCTCTCTCTCTCTCTCTCTCTCTCTCTCTCTCTCTCTCTCTCTCTCTCTCTCTCTCTCTCTCTCACACACACACACACACACACACACACATACACACACACACACTCACTGACATAAACTTTCCACAATCCAATCATCTACCTATATAACAATTTTCATACCATTTTAAAACAAAAGGAATTAAAACCCGTGTCGATTGAAATTTGATACCAATTTAGTAAAATGCCATTAAAAACCATTGAAAGCTTTTAATAAGGTTATTTAAATTAAATATCCGTTTTAAGGCCATTTACAGTACTAAGGATAATTGAACACGGTGGTTTCTGTTGTTATTTTGAAAAGTAATATCAGACTTGTGATTCCGTGCTTGTTAATCTCGACCTTATTTTTCAGTGACTGTTCCCTTTTTTATCACTATATTATCATCTCATTTTTTAAAATCTGGAACATTTATACAGGGCAATATCCACTAAACGAGCTCATTGTCATGGCATATCATCACTTTGTCATTATATATATGTAAAATAGAAATGCATAATAATAATAATAATAATAATAATAATAATAATAATAATAATAATAATAATAATAATAATAATAATAATAATAATAATAATAATAATAATAATGAGATTTTTTTTATATTGCGCTCAATCCTCTATACAATACAAATCTAGGCGCATAACAATTACATCAATCCATTCAAATTTCTCTCCCCTCTCTCTCTCACATACACACACACACCGTCTCTCCCTTCCTTCTCCGTCCCCTCTCTCTCTCTCTCTCTCTCTCTCTCTCTCTCTCTCTCTCTCTCTCTCTCTCTCTCAAACAGACACACACACACACACTCACATAAACCTTCCACAATCCAATTATCTACCCATGTAACATTATATTTTTTAAAATTGATACAAATACACAACATTGTTAAAATATTCAATTTCGCTATAGAATATCATCGAGTTAAATAAACAACAACAAAAATTTTAATTTTATTCATTCATCCTTTTTATATTTTATTTTCTATTTCTAAAACAGTCACTTATATTTCTTTGATTTATTTCTTAACATTTATTTTATTTCCACCTCCATTTTTAAAATTTGAAATATCCAGGTCTTTTGATCTCAACCTACTTAAACATTTTTGTTCTGATAGCTAAATAATTATGTAATTGAAAATATTTTGTGTTGGTTTGAGGGTTATTTCCGTTAATTAAATTTGGGTTATCAGACAAATAAGAAAACGTCGATCTCTATCTTAAATTTAATGATTATCTTTCTTATCTTTAAAATCGACTAGCATGCAACAATGCACACAATTAATACTCGTATCCATCAAAACTAGATTCATCTTATTACTGTAATAAATATAAGCACTACAAAATGTAAATGTAAGATGATGTTATTGATTCAAGGTCTATTCACTATCTTTAATAGACATTTTTCATATACTTCGCATATATTTGTGCCATTTTTGGAGCTCCTCGGTTCCTTCATATATTAACACTGCCATTTTTTGGAACTCCCAAGTTCATCAATTATCTAAACAGGTTTTTGCCATTTTTTGACCCCTCAGTTCCTTCATATAGTAACTATGTGCTATTTTTTTGGAACCCGACAGTTCCTTCATATATTAACATGTGCCATTTATTGGAACCCCTCAGTTCCGTCATATAATAGCTCTGTGCCATTTATTGGAACCCTTCAGTTCAGTCATATTTTATATCCCTGCCATTTTATGGAACTTATTTTTTAAAAGTTTTTTTTTTTGCCATTTTTTGGAATCCCTCATTTCCTCCCAATATTTTTTTAGAACCCGTCAGTTCATACATATAGTAACTTTGTGCCATTTTTTGGAACTCACCAGTTTCTTTATATATTTACTCTGCGCCAATTTTTGGAACCCCTCAGTTCCATCGTATATTATAAATGTGCCACTTCATGGAACTCCTCAGTTCCTTCATATATTACATCGGTGCCATTTTAGAACTCCTAAATTCATTTATATTTTAACTCAGTTTTTTGCCATGTTTTGGAACCCCTCAGTTCCTACATATATTACATATGTTCTATTGTTTTTGGAACCCCTTGGTTCCTACATATAGTAGCTCTGTGCCAATTTTTGGGACCCCTCAGTTCCTTCATATAATAACTCTGTGCCATTTGTTGGACCTGCTATTTTCCTTTATATTTTAACTCAGTTATTTGCCATTCTTTATAACCCCTCAGTTACTGCATATATCATATATGTGCCATTTTTTAAAACCCCGCAAGTCCTTCAAAAAAGTAACTCTGTGCCTTTTTTTTTGAATCCCTCAGTTCCTCCATATATTATATATATGCCATTTTTTGGAACTCATATTTTAATTGATATATTTATTATATATGAACCAATATTAAGAACTAATTAGTTCTTTCATATATCTTAAATCTGTGCATTTTTTTTGTTTTTTTTTTGGGAACCCCTCAGTTCCTTCATGTGGTATCTCTGTGCCATATTTTGTTTGTTTTTATATGTTTAACTGCGCTTTCAACAACAGAGAGAACAAAATTTCTTTTCTTTTTTTATAAATAATTTATTTGCACCTTCCAGGATAGCGAGTCAGACAAGATCAAGAATTTGTTTTAGTTCGATCTGTCAGTTCCTTCATATCTAATATCTGTGCCATTTTTTGGAACCCCTTGGTTCCTTCATATAAATTCTCTGTTCCATTTTTGGAACCCCTTAGTTCCTACATATAAATGTGCTCTTTTTGGAACCCCTCAGTTCTGTCATATATTATATATGTGCTATTATTTTTGTGGAACCCCTCAGTTCCTTCATATATAATATATGTGTCATTTTGTAAAACCCTCAGTTCCTTCATATATAATATATGTGCCAATTTTTTGGAACCCCTCAGTTCCTTCATATTTATCTCTTTACCATTTTTGGAACCCCTTAGTTCCGGTAATTATTAACTCTGTGCCATTTTTGGAACCCCTTAGTTCCTACATATAAATGTGCTCTTTTTGGAACCCCTCAGTTCTGTCATATATTATATATGTGCTATTATTTTTGTGGAACCCCTCAGTTCCTTCATATATAATATATGTGTCATTTTGTAAAACCCCTCAGTTCCTTCATATATAATATATGTGCCAATTTTTTGGAACCCCTCAGTTCCTTCATATTTATCTCTTTACCATTTTTGGAACCCCTTAGTTCCGGTAATTATTAACTCTGTGCCATTTTTTGGAAACCCTCTGTTCCTCCATATACCATATATGTGCCATTTTTTAGGTGTTTAACGGCGCTTTCGACACTATTTAGGTCATTTAAGCGCCCGTTTCTGTCTTTTATCAATTTTTATTGGCCTTGAGGGGCCATAGCTGTTGTTGTTTACTGTTGTAATAAAAATTTTATAAAATCATAATAGTTACATGTTTGTTTTAAAAATATTTATTTACAATTTCTGCAGGAGTTCACATTACTGCAGATACTTTAAAATTGTAAGCGGATCGACCGACTGGAACAGAGACTTCAAGTCCCTGTTTTCATAATGTTGTGACCTTATTTGTTCTAACTCTGTACAATCAATTAAAATATGTTGAACTGTGAGGTCACAGTTACAGCTTCTGCAGAGGGGTTTTTCATCCCTCTCCAGAAGGAAGCGGTGAGTGAGGGCAGTTCTTTTGACCTCGTCTCTTCTTTTTAGCCCCGAGTTGGGTCTGGGGCCGAGGTCAGTTTTAATTTGTTTTCATTTGCTATGTACGTCTCGACTCCAGGATCGTTCCCATTCCTTTCGGACGTATTTTTTAATATTGATCTTTAAATCCGCGTGTGGGATTATATTGCCCTCTTGTAATTCTTGGCTCATCGCCCCTTTTGCCAGTCGATCCGCTTCTTCGTTCCCCTGGATACCCACATGACTAGGTACCCAGAGAAAACAAACTTTCTTTTTTTTAATGAATAATTTATTTGCACCTTCCAAGATACTTGTGATTCTTGAGATCCCCTTAAGTACGGACAGCGAGTCAGACAAGATCAAGATTTTTTTTTATTCGATCTATCAGCCAAACGGAGAGCATTTAGGATTGCTCTCGATTCCGCTGTAAAGATCGAAACATTTTATCCAGGCGAAGTGATCCTGTGCCTTCCGATGAGTGATAGGCACATCCTACTGCATCTGCGCTCTTTGAACCATCCGTGAAGATGTGAGTATAGTTTTTGTATGTTTGTAATATTGCTTTTAGTGTCTGTTTGTAAATATGTGGGTCTGTTTGTGATTTTCGAGTTTTGTTAGATCCAAATTTATGTTTGGTCTATGTAGTCCAATTTTGATCGAATAAGGGTTCGGTATATCTTTAGAAGAGTGTTAGTGTCCGAACCCCACTCCATGCACGACAGAACTCTCATTATTCTCATTGTTCCTCCATATATCATATAAGTGCCATTTGTTGGAACTGCTATGTTCCTACATATATTTTATATGTGACATTGTATGGAACCGCTCAGTTTCTTCATATTTTATATCCTTGCCATTTTTTGGAACCCCTTGGTTCCTACATACAAATATGCCCTTTTTGGAACCCCTCAGTTCCGTCATATATAATATATATGTTATTTTTTTTGGAACCCCTTCGTTCCTTCATATATTATATATGTGCCATTTTTGGAAACCCTCAGTTCCTTCATATTTATCCTTTTGCCATTTTTGGAACCCCTCGGTTCCTTTATATTTATCTCTTTGCCATTTTTTTGAACCTCTTAGTACCTTCATATTCATCTCTTTGCCATTTTTTGGAACCCCTCAGTTCCGTTATAATTATCTCTTTGCCATTTTTGGAACCCCTCGGTTCCTTTATATTCATCTCTTTGCCATTTTTAAAAACCTCTTAGCACCTTGATATTCATCTCTTTGCCCTTTTTGAAACCCTCTCAGTTCCATCATATATAATATATGTGTTATTTTTTTTGGAAACCCTAAGTTCCTTCATATATTGTATATGTGCCATTTTTCGGAACCACTCAGTTCCTCCATATTTATCTCTTTGCCATTTTTGGAACCCCTCGGTTCCTTTATATTTATATCTTTGCCATTTTTTAAAACCTCTTAGTACCTTCATATTCATCTCTTTGCCATTTTTTGGAACCCCTCAGTTCCGACATATATAATATATGTGTTTTTTTTTGAAACCCTAAGTTCCTTCATATATTATATATGTGCCATTTTTCGGAACCACCCAGTTCCTTCATATTTATCTCTTTGCCATTTTTGGAACCCCTCGGTTCCTTTATATTCATCTCTTTGCCATTTTTAAAAATCTCTTAGTACCTTCATATTCATCTCTTTGCCCTTTTTGGAACCCTCTCAGTTCCGTCATATATAATATATGTGTTATTTTTTGGAAACCCTTAGTTCCTTCATATATTATATATGTGCCATTTTTCAGAACCCCTCAGTTCCTTCATATTTATCTCTTTGCCATTTTTGGAACCCCTCAGTTCTGTCATATATAATATATGTTATTATTTTTTTTGAAACCCTTAGTTCCTTCATATATTATATATGTGCCATTTTTTTGGAACCCCTCAGTTCCTTCATTTTTATCTCTTTGCCATTTTTGGAACCCCTCAGTTCCGTCATATATAATATATGTGTTATTTTCTTCTTTTTTTTTTTTGGAAACCCTAAGTTCCTTCATATATTATATATGTGTCATTTTTCGGAATAAATAAGTTCCTTCATATTAATCTCTTTGCCACTTTTGGAACCCCTCGGTTCCTTTATATTTATCTCTTTGTAATTTTTTGAACCTCTTAGTACCTTCATATTCATCTCTTTGCCATTTTTTGGAACCCCTCAGTTCTGTCATATATAATATATGTTATTATTTTTTTTGGAACCCTAAGTTCCTTCATATATTATATATGTGCTATTTTTTTTAACCCCTCAGTTCCGTTATATTTATCTGTTTGCCATTTTTGGAACCCCTCGGTTCCTTTATATTCATCTCTTTGCCATTTTTTTTAACCTCTTAGTATCTTCATATTCTTCTCTTTGCCCTTTTTGGAACCCTCTCAGTTCCGTCATATATAATATTTGTTATTTTTTTTTTTTGGAAACCCTAAGTTCCTTCATATATATGTGCTATTTTTCGAAACCACTCAACTCCTTCATATTTATCTCTTTGCCATTTTTGGAACCCCTCGGTTCCTTTATATTTATCTCTTTGCCATTTTTTGGAACCCCTCAGTTCCGTCATATATAATACATGTGTTATTTTTTTTTATTTGGAAACCCTAAGTTCCTTCATATATTATATATGTGCCATTTTTCGGAACCCCTCAGTTCCGTTATATTTATCTGTTTGCCATTTTTGGAACCCCTCGGTTCCTTTATATTCATCTCTTTGCCATTTTTTTGAACCTCTTAGTATCTTCATATTCATCTCTTTGCCCTTTTTGGAACCCTTTCAGTTCCGTCATATATAATATGTGTGTTTTTTTTTTTTTTGGAAACCCTAAGTTCCTTCATATATTATATATGTGTCATTTTTCGGAATCACTAAGTTCCTTCATATTTATCTCTTTGCCACTTTTGGAACCACTCGGTTCCTTTATATTTATCTGTTTGTAATTTTTTGAACCTCTTAGTACCTTCATATTCATCTCTTTGCCATTTTTGGAACCCCTCAGTTCTGTCATATATAATATATGTTATTATTTTTTTTGAAACCCTAAGTTCCTTCATATATTATATATCTGCTATTTTTTTGAAACCCTCAGTTCCTTCATATTTATCTCTTTGCCATTTTTGGAACCCCTAGGTTCCTTTATATACAACTCTTTGCCATTTTTTTGAACCTCTTAGTACCTTCATATTCATTTCTTTGCCCTTTTGGGAACCCTCTCAGTTCTGTCATATATAATATATGTGTTGTTTTTTTTTTGGAACCCTAAGTTCCTTCATATATTATATATGTGCCATTTTTGGAACCCCTCGGTTCCTTTATATTCATCTCTTTGCCATTTTTTTGAACCTCTTAGTATCTTCATATTCATCTCTTTGCCATTTTTGGAACCCTCTCAGTTCCGTCATATACAATATGTGTTATTTATTTTTTTTGGAACCCTAAGTTCCTTCATATATTATATATGTGCCATTTTTTGGAACCCCTCAGTTCCTTCATATTTATCTCTTTGCCATTTTTGGAACCCCTTAGTTCCGTCATATATAATATATATTATTATTTTTTTTGGAAACCCTAAGTTCCTTCATATATTATATATGTGCCATTTTTCGGAATCACTCAATTCCTCCATATTTATCTCTTTGCCATTTTTGGAACCCCTCGGTTCCTTTATATTCATCTCTTTGCCATTTTTAAAAACCTCTTAGTGCCTTCAAATTCATCCCTTTGCCCTTTTTGGAACCCTCTCAGTTCCGTCATATATAATATATGTGTTATTTTTTTTTTTTTGGAAACCCTAAGTTCCTTCATATATTATATATGTGCCATTTTTCGGAACCACTCAGTTCCTACATATTTATCTCTTTGCCATTTTTGGAACCCCTCAGTTCTGTCATATATAATATGTTATTATTTTTTTTGGAACCCTAAGTTCCTTCATATATTATAGATGTGCCATTTTTTGGAACCCCACAGTTCCTTTATATCTATCTCTTTGCCATTTTTGGAACCCCTCGGTTCCTTTATATTTATCTCTTTGCCATTTTTTGAACCTCTTAGTACCTTCATATTCATCTCTTTGCCATTTTTTGGTACCCCTCAGTTCCGTCATATATAATATATGTTATTATTTTTTTGTAACCCTAAGTTCCTTCATATAATATATATGTGCCATTTTTTGGAACCCCTCAGTTCCTTCATATTTATCTCTTTGCCATTTTTGGAACCCCTCGGTTCCTTTATATTGAACTCTTTGCCATTTTTTTGAACCTCTTAGTACCTTCATATTCATTTCTTTGCCCTTTTGGGAACCCCCTCAGTTCCGTCATATATATATATTTTTTTTTTGAACCCTAAGTTCCTTCATATATTACATATGTGCCATTTTTTGGAACCACTTAGTTCCTTCATATTTATATCTTTGCCATTTTTGGAACCCCTCAGTTTAGTCATATATAATATATGTGTTATTTTTTTTTTGGAACCCTAAGTTCCTTCATATATTATATATGTGCCATTTTTCAGAACCCCTCAGTTCCTTCATATTTCTCTCTTTGCCATTTTTGGAACCTCTCGGTTCCTTTATATTTATCTCTTTGCCATTTTTTTAAACCTCTTAGTACCTTCATATTCATCTCTTTGCCATTTTTTGGAACCCCTCAGTTCCGTCATATATAATATGTGTTTTTTTTTTTTTTTTTTTTGGAAACCCTAAGTTCCTTCATATATTATATATGTGCCATTTTTTGGAACCCCTCGGTTCCTTTATATTCATCTCTTTGCCATTTTTTTGAACTTCTTAGTAACTATTACAAGAATGAGCCCATAAGGAAATGGTTATCAGACCTAAAAATAATTGCACGTCGATCCACATCAATTTTAAAACCATCACCATCACTACCACAAGCACTTTTACATCATTACCATCAGAATCGCTACCACCATCATTTGCACAATATCATAAGTATCATCAGCACCACAATCAATATCACCACCACAGCATTATACCTACCATTACCATGGTCATATCAATTATTGCCATCACGAGCAAAATCATAACTATCATCTCAGCCACCACCACTCTAGGAAACAATCGTTTTAAATATCAATACCATACGCGCACACAAAGACGTCACCATTGCCATCAACTTTATCACTCTAGCTTCTTGATCAGTGGCATCACCACTACCATAATTTCATCATCGAAACAAGAATAACATCACTGCTATCATTGTCACAAATACTAACGAGAGTTTTTATATAGCGCAATATCCGCTCGAAGTCTCAAAGCGCTTTACAGGGTGTCACAGGCCAACAGCAATACTTAACATCCTACATGATGTCTGTTAGGCGATATTACATTTTTTCAGACAGTTAACGGCCTGGTACTTATTTTAAACCTGAGTACGGTAAGAGTGGACTCAACTATGCGCCGAGTGAGGCTCGAACCCAGGATTTTCCAATCCGATCCGAAAGCGAGTGTCATACCACAAGACCACATAGCGGCACATTCTTCTTCCTTATTTCACATTTTCTTTGTTTCCTCTGTCCGGTTGTCTCTAGCTCCTTCTCTATCTATTCCTCTCTTTCGTGGTCTTCTTCTTCTTCTTCTTTCTCTCTACATCCATGATTCCCACCACCGCCACCGCTTCAAGATCTCTAATCATTACCATAATTGCCATAGCAAGCTCACTCCGAAAACTTTAGGCCTTCCGAATGTATTTTAATTCTTCGGTGGTTGGCAACTCTTAGTTATACAGACGGCCAGGAAGTGTGTGTTTTTTTTAGGGGGGGGGGGGGGGTGGAGTGAGAGGGATTGGTTTTAATTTATGATGTTGCAGTCGCGTGGGGTGTTTCTGTGTCGTCCCCCTTTTGTTATTTTTTTTCTTTTCCTATTTTAAAAACAATAATGGATCAGAGAATGTGAAAGGAGAGGAGTATTTGATACCATATCCAGATGAAACGCGTTTGAGACCACACAGACATAGAGAAAGATAGACAGATAGATAGATAGATAGATAGAGAGAGAGAGAGAGCGAGAGAGAAAGAGAGAGAAAGGCAGATTCAGATAGAGATAGAGAGAGAGAGAGAGAGAGAGAGAGGACAGACAAAGGGAGAAAGAGAGAGGGTGCCGGAATAAAAGAGGAGGATGAGCTATATAAAGAGAAGGAAAAGACAGGAAATTGGAGAACAAATGTGGAGGGGGGAAGAGAGAAAGAAAGAAAGAGAGAGAGAGAGGAGAGAGAGAGAGAGAGAGAGAGAGAGAGAGAGAGAGAGACTTAAAGAAAAATAAAGAAGAGAATATATATATATATATATATATATATATATATATATATATAGAGAGA